>NC_090928.1:158268973-158572003 GCF_040938575.1 Ambystoma mexicanum
ATGTGTGTCAGATCAGCATCTTCGCTTCCACACCTAGGGCAGCTGGGGGGCATTGATCGAGAAAATGTTGCTATCCTATATGGTGTCATGTATGTCCTATGTATTAGCTGAAGCTGGATTAGTCTGTTTCGGGCATTTCTGGACACCCTAGGTAAATATATAATAATGCATGTCCCCAGTCTGCCTAGCTATACCCAGATCCTCTTCCCACAGTGCTTTCACCTTAAGATTCCCCCACAAAGCCTAGCCAGCAACACTCCATATATCCCTGACACACAATGTCCTCCCTCTGTCAAGCCATAGAGTATAGTAAGTGTTGTATCAGTTTCCGGTTCTGTTGGTTTACATGGCCAGCAGGACCTTGACAGTCCAATAATTCTCATATACATCAGAAAAGGACCCAAGTGTACTCCATAGTCTTCCGCCGCCTCCTTCAACTCCAATAACACTGGGTCACAAAAAAAATCTGCCCATGTAAAAACTCCCATAGTCTCCCATCGTCTCCTTATCGTCCTAGCATTTCCCACCCCAGGGTTGACCGCTGCTATCAGTGGAGTGTAGGGAGAATATGGTTCCTTTATCCCCAGGAGTCGTAGGCCCTATGCCAAATCTGTTTCCCTAACCCCGGGAGATAAGGGCAACAAGGTAGCTTATTCTCCTCTATCCAGAGGACCTCTGTCAGCATGATCAGGTTTATGGCCAACTGCATCAGTTCTGTGTCCAAAGTGACATCATCTGACAACCACCAGGCACCAAATTGCGCCTGTCTTGCAGGGTAGTATGATTCCAGGTTGGGCAATTTGATACCACCCTCCTCATATCTCCGGCATTAAAGTA
The DNA here is from genome assembly GCF_040938575.1 of Ambystoma mexicanum. NCBI lineage: Eukaryota > Metazoa > Chordata > Amphibia > Caudata > Ambystomatidae > Ambystoma > Ambystoma mexicanum. The sequence goes on from NC_090928.1 coordinate 158,269,811, forward strand.
TCAAGTGAGATTTGACATCTGTCCCTACCCCAGAGCAGGTCCATTGCCAAGGTGTTTAGGGACTTAAAAAATGATCTGGGGATGTAGAATGGAACATTAGTGAAGTCATATAATAGCCGGGGAAGCACAAGCATTATGTCTAACGCTGTTGTCCCATCAGTGATAGGGGCAGTCTCCTCCAGAAGCCCATTGAGCTAGTGATAACTGCCAGTGTTCGCTCAGTGTAATGCTTACGTAATTCCTGTGCACTATGGGAAATGTTAACCCACAAGCATTTAAAGGACCCTCCACTCCGTCCCATTCTGTAGTCAGGATGCTGAGTGTCCTCTTGAGCGGTCATCTCTGACAGAGGGAAAATAATAGATTTTCTGCGACCAATCATAATGCCAGATAGTCCGGCGAAGTTGTCCAAAACCTCCAAAAGATACAGCAGGTTGCATTCAGGGTTTTGAATGTACAGTAGCATATAATACGCATAAAGCGAGATCAAATGTCTACTACCATCTACTAATATACTGGCCATATCGAATTCAGTCCTAATAAACTCTGGCAAAGGTTACAGTGCCAGGATAAACATCATGGGAGACAGCGGGCACCCTTGTCATGTCAGATCAGATATATTCTTCCCAGTTTTTACCATAGCCGTCGGCTTAGTGTATATCAGCCTCACCCATTGTAGGAAACCTTCCCCTACACGAAAATGACAGAGTGCTGTGTACATCTACTTCCACCTTGCTGAGTCAAATGCCTTGATAGCATCCAGTTAGGCCACCACATACTATTCATTAGCTTTTTTTGTCCGTTCAATGACATTATGAAGCCTCCTCAGGTTGTAGCAGGTGTTCCTACTGTGTGAATCCCACAGACACCTCTCCAAAACCCTACCTAAAGTCTCCTCTCAGGTGGCCAGGAAAAGGCAGGCACTTAATGATAATGACCCTGGGGGTGGTGTTAGCAAGGAGGATCACCTGGGAGGAGAAGGGTCCCAAGGAAACCGGAGGACTTCATGAGCTGAGATGCAGTATTTGCCTAACCCAGGAAAGCGGTATCATTAATGCCAGTACATGTAATGGCATGTTGCCAGAGTTCCCTAAAGTTAATTTTAACAATGTGAGTGAGGACAATTGTAACCGGTCATGTCTTAAGGGTAAGAAAGGCTCTTACCAAAATGGTAACACTCTCAGCAACAGGAAATCCTTTCAGTCTCAGAAAAGCTTGCAGAGAGGTCTTTTAAAACGACTAATCTGAAACTGGAAAAGTGTTAATCCTCTGTGAAACCAAATATACTTTTTAATCCTTGTGACAGTCCTTTTAGGAATATGCTTGAGGAGAAAAGGGAACTTGGTGGGGAAAATCTCATTACAAGAACTAATTTTTGTGATAGGGACTTCAAGTCCCAGAATTCCCAGAGTACTGGTACGAGGAAGAGGGCTGCAGAAGCACAGGGTTGCAGAGTGCAGCCCATTGAGATTAATGATCCACACCTGAGGTTGGCTGAGAGGCATAAACCCCCACCCCGCAAGTGGAGGCCATTAAATTATGAGTAAGATCCAGAACGTGATTGAGGAGGAAGAAGGCAAGGGTGCCGAGGCAGCAGCAGGAGAGTAGTAGCAGCAGCATTGGCTGGAGGTGTTTTTCACTCTCCATGAAGCAGCTGAAGAAATCATGGAAGAACCATAATGCCGGGACCAGATTGGCGAGACAATCTGGAACCGGTCTTGAGAGAAGCATGTGGTTCAGAGATTTCAGCTTCAGGGGTCACACAATGGAAAGCGCTCCTGTTTTTAACTTCCCCAAAGCGGTGGCAGTTAAGCACCAAGAGACTGAGATAGACTGGGAGCAGCAAAGTAAATGGACACACACTTCACCGGTGAGTTCACTGTCAAATTGTGACCCCGGATCGCTCCGTGGTTACTCGTTGCACAAACCCAACCACATTGTTGAATACCGACCTAATGCAAAACTGATTACTGACTTTGACCAATACCAAGCTGATGTAAACAAAACCAGTTGACAAACAGAAACACCAAAGATTGCATCTGAAGGACGTAGTTGCTATATGTGGGAGTTAAGAATAACCAACCCTCCAAAGGGGCATATACCCTCCAGGAGGATAGCTCAGCGGCAGCGTGCTCGACTTGGAAACAAGACGACACGGAGCAACACAGGTTCGATCCCTGGGTCCGCGCTTAGAAGCCTCTGGGTATTAAGCGCGTTATAAATAACCTATCATATCATATCATATATAAAGAAAGCAACCCAAAACATCATTGCCAAAGCCTAGCAGGACATACACTAAGACACTTAACAAATACCCTGGGTTACCTGAGTCAAGGGAAGAAATCTAAACATAACAACGTGTATGAGGAAGATTGCCCAGATGTAGAGAATGTCTTAACTCCAAATTGCCAAAGCCAAAGAAGTGTGAAGACGAGGAAGAGGTGTAATCAGCATTTTGTTTATTATACAAAGGTGGAACAAGATTGTGAGTAGGACTGCCCACCTGGTACACGAGGACGAGGAGGAAGAAGCATAGCCTGTCTTGTGTGCAGCAAACACACAGAAGTGACAAATAGCATTAGTGTCATTCTTGTGTCCCCTGAAGAGAATTGGAAATCTAAAATTATGAAGCATAAGCAGAAGATTTTGTTAATTAAACCTTTGAAGTTGACCCTTTCCACAGAAGTACTGGGAGATAGTAGTTGGTCCTGACAAGGGAGTATACCAGGTCTTGGAACATTGTGCCAATTCGTTATGGGCGGGCAGGAGAGTATGGTACGAAGTCAATCATCGCCCGTTTTGTTTTCCGCTGCCCTTTTTGCTGAAACATTTTTGCCAAAAATAATCATTGGGAAAATATGCAAGGGGCATGTAAAGGGTAGAGTGGAATGGTGTATAGGGAATAAATAATCGGGGAGAGAGGTTTGGGGGGATCCCCCAAATAAAATAGAACAATTCAAAGATTTCTTTCAGCAAACAATTGGCGGCAAAAAGTACTGTGAAAAACACATGGCCTATGAATGAACATGGAACCGAGAGTATACCCATAAAGTGAACTGCAGTGGTTTGTCTTGGCTGGCAGGAGAGTATACCAGACTTAGAGAATTTGTAACCATTATTGTGGAAGTGGTAAACCTGGCATGAGAGTAAATCAGGTAAATGCTCATAAAGTACTGTGGTGGGATAAAACCTATAACAAGGTTGAAATGGTACCAAAACATCTTGACAATAACATTTATTCTGAAGCTGATGAAGTTATGAAATGTGCTTGATGGATGACTGTTTTGAGACGTTGAAGTGGTGCTAAAAAATACTGACAAAGACATTTGCTTTGAAGTTAAAGAAGTTACAGACTATTCATTGTTGTTAATTAAACCTTTAAAGTTGACCCTTTCCACAGAAGTACTGGGAGATAGTAGTTGGTCCTGACAAGGGAGTATACCAGGTCTTGGAACATTATGCCAATTCGTTATGGGCGGCCAGGAGAGTATGGTACAAAGTCAATCATCGCCCGTTTTGTTTTCCGCTGCCCTTTTTGCTGAAACATTTTTGCCAAAAATAATAATTGGGAAAATATGCAAGGGGCATGTAAAGGGTAGAGTGGAATGGTGCATAGGGAATAAATAATCGGGGAGAGACGTTTGGGGGGATCCCCCAAATAAAACAGAACAATTCAAAGATTTCTTTCAGCAAACAATTGGCAGCAAAAAGTACTGTGAAAAACACATGGCCTATGAATGAACATGGAACCGAGAGTATACCCATAAAGTGAACTGCAGTGGTTTGTCTTGGCTGGCAGGAGAGTATACCAGACTTAGAGAATTTGTAACCATTATTGTGGAAGTGGTAAACCTGGCATGAGAGTAAATCAGGTAAATGCTCATAAAGTACTGTGGTGGGATAAAACCTATAACAAGGTTGAAATGGTACCAAAACATCTTGACAATAACATTTATTCTGAAGCTGATGAAGTTATGAAATGTGCTTGATGGATGACTGTTTTGAGAAGTTGAAGTGGTGCTAAAAAATCCTGACAAAGACATTTGCTTTGAAGTTAAAGAAGTTACAGACTATTCATTGTTGATGACAATACGCTGTCTCAAGAACTTGAATGCAAGCAGACGGAGGAAAGTGTTGTTATACAATTGTGAACTATCCTTGCAATCCAAGTTGGAACTTTGAATTGTCAAGTTGGATTCGGAAAAGAACTGAAGTGGAACCTTTCTTTTCTTTTTTGAACAATTAATTCTGGGGAAGGGGAATTTACTCAGGTCCGTAGAAGAAGCAGCTATTGTGTACGAATGATGTTGGTCTGTTGGTTGTTGTTAAACTGCCATATAATTCTGTATTGATTTGGTGTGTATACAAGTGTGAGGGACAAAAACATTTTTTAAGAGTGTTTTCCTTTTGTCAGGGTAGGGCTAGTGAGGCGTTTATCTCAACCTGATTTAACTAAAATGGCATTTGTTCACAAATACCCATCGAGTTGTCCATCTCACATTTATGACTCCTCGCACTACCTGAACAAAGCCTATCTGGTCTTTTTGTGTAAGCGAGGCAATGGCCTGTTGTAATCTACCAGCTAGCGCATGAATATATTCTGGGACTGAATCGGTTTGTTCTCTGTACACTTACAGAATTCTGTTCCTAAAGAAGGGGGTTTTGACCCCGAAACACGTTGAGCTTGAAGGATTCCATGTGAAGGAAATGTATTTTTGTTTAAGCAGTTTATGAAATTGTAGAGGCAGATTATACATATGCCTGTGATATATGTATAAATATTTTTCATTTTTTTAACCTGATGTTACATTCAACTGTAAATTATTGTTTTGAATCTTTGACTGATGTTCAGTAATAGTGGTGTGCAGGGGACGGGAGTGTCTATAATTTTGGACACTCATTTTGTTGGATGTTGTTAAGACTTTGTGCCAGAGACTGTATTCCTCCCTGGCACCCAAAGTCTTTGCTTAAAATGTTTCTAGTGACCTAAGATCTGTTTACCTTTGGTGTGCGCTGATACAACAATTTGTTTCCATGGTGCAACAGCCCAGCCAGCCTAGGGTGAAATTGCACCTTTGCCCCCCCACTCCTCCCTGCCAGTCAGCTCCTGGGGCCACCAAATACCCTGGGTTTAAAGTTCACCTGTTTTACTTGCATGGTTTCCTAATATCATATGCTCCTATGTGCGAACAAAATAATCACAGTGTGTTTGGAGACAGAGTCTGCTTCTAGTCGTACTGCGTTCCTGTCCACTTTCACACTACTATCAAAACTACAACTAAGGGTGACACTTTGAGGGAATCACCCGAAGATTGATAGAAATATACAAGACTGGAAATGTGAGGAAGGAAGTCAGAAACCTAGTCAAATCTATCTCAAAAAGTTGGGAGGAGAAAGAAAGGGAGCAAGGGATGTTAAAACAGCAAAATCGAAATTGGTACAAACAGTACAAATATGGCAAATAGATAGCAAAAAATCAAGATTTATTGGGTAAAATCCTTACACAGGATACTCGATCTATATGGTGGACACTGAACAACAAATATAGTTAACAGATACAGTGTCAGTTAGTTGGAGTATTGGGGGAAGTATGGGTTTTTTGCCATAGTGATGGAAGGACTCAAGTGGTTTTGGAAGTGCCCCAGGCTCCCCCTAGCTCTAATCTAATGTCATTTGACCATTTGACATTGAAATTATTGTTGGTAAATTAAATAATTCCAGAGCATTGGGATCAGATGGAGTGACAACAGGCATTATAAAAAGAAATCGAGCACTGTGGGTAGACATTTTGCACCATCTGTTCACCCACGTTGTGAAGCAGGGTAGATGTCCTACTTCATGGAAGTCCTCGATTCATGTACTCATTTTTAAGAGAAGGGGATAGAGAGAATCCTTATAGACCAATCTCCCTGGTCGATACAACATCAAAGATCTTTACAACACTTCTCCTTGGGAAATTGACCAAATGGGCTGAGGAAGCTAACATCTTGAGTCCTCTCCAAACAGGCTTTAGGAAAGGCAGTGGAACCATAGTTAGTGGGATAGACTTGACGGCTTGTCTGTTTGATATTGGACCACCGACAGATCAATCACTCTATGTGGCCACACTGAATCGTTCCACAGCCTTTGACAATGTTGACATCTCTGAGCTTTGGGTTAAATTTTCAAACTGGGGTATAGATCGCAGATTATTATCCCGGATCCAAATACTTTACTCTGGTAATTCAAACCAAGTCAGACTGCATATGCTGGGTGAATTGTACAGGAAAATTCAATTGAAAAAGAGTGTACGCCAAGGATGTGTGTTAGCCCCCATTCTATTTAACCTATATTTGGCTGATCTTTGGGTGAAGAGTAGAGAGTGAGGAGGTTACGTACCCATATGGCCCAATCTGGAAGTAAGGTGCATTTCCTATGCAGATGATTTAGTATTGGTAGCCTACACACAGAAGGGTCTTCAACGTCAGCTACAGGGTTTAGTGGATTATCTGAGAATTAATCATCTGCAGATTAATCCTGAGAAATCATATGTTATGGTGAGTACAACGCTTAGGAACATCAAGAGCTTTGTGGGAAAATAGATGATACACCAATTCAGAGAGTAGAATCAATTTGCTACCTCTGACTCACTATAACAGTTAAGAAACATCAGGAAAATTTAAAAGCGCGACTAGAAGAAAAAAAATCTCTCATGTATACCACTGCTGAAGCCGATAAAAGCTTAATTGTGTGCGTTCTCTTTGGTACCATTCACTGAATTCTATAAAGCCAAGGTGACACCAATTTTTATGTATGGCTGTGAGCTGTGGGATATCAAGGACAGGAAACGTTTTGATGTAATGGAAGGAAGGATCCTGAAGCGAGCAATGGGCCTTCCAATGTCAGTTCCAGTGAGTGTCATTAGACTGGAACTGGGCCTGATATCCTGGTAGGCGCAGTACACCAGAAGGTCCCTTTCTTTGATGGATAATTTGGAGCTGGCAGGAAAATCAGTGCTGGGCTTCTATATCAGGGCCCTAATATCTACATATTCTAATCTCTATTTGAAGAAACTTAGTATCTGGTGCACTAGGATGAGGAAGGCTGTGGATGTAAAGGCTATAGAAGAATGGAGAGTGATGAAGAGGAGGACTAAGTGCTGGGATAGATCCCTGGACCTACAAGATTTGGGCAGATTGAGGATCTATAAAGGTATGGAGTCCTTCTTCATGCATATCTTCAAGCCAAGGTCTTATTTTGAGCAGTTTCCATAAGTAAAATTTAGACACTGGTACTTGAAATTCATATTGCAATGTCTTCCCACACTTGAGTAATTGGGACCCATGATTGCCATACCTAGCGAGATGAGAACGTGTACAATGTGCAATAGGGGTGAAGTGGAAAATGTAATTCATCTTGTGATGTATTGCCCTTCTTTACGGAGTTGAGAATTAATAGTTTTGATTGATTTGTCCACTCAACCTCACAGATTATATTGCAGGACTTGTGGAGGAGGCTTATGACTAGTCGGCAAAAATCTCTTATCTTGGCTTTGGTTAGGATGTTGATGAATACTTGTTCAGAGTTGAATAAGGGCTCTGAACATGGTATTAGGGACTTGGTTGCTATGAATGAAATATGAAGGACTTGGGGGAGGGTGGGTTCCACGAGTGATACACGGGTCTGTATTGTGATGTGGCATTTTAATTTTGTTATATTTTTGTTATAATACATGTATTTTTATTAGAAATGTGAATGTGTAAATGTACTTTATGTACAGAGAACGCAATAAAAAAAAAGTATTAGATCTATTACACTGTTAATGTGTGGAAAGCTAGCATATTACAAATAATAGCATCTGTCTGATCTTTGGAACTTCAAGCTACTGAACGGTCACATAGACTACCTTCGTAGTCATCCTTCAACTCATCTGCATTTCTGGTACTGCTATGAAACCGTCGCTTATATTATGTCTTCTTTGTTCGCTTCCTTTTGGCTTCTCGAATGCCATGTCATCATATTCTCTATTTGGAGGGGGCTCTTCTCTGAGCCTGGCAAATATCCTTTCATCTTCCTCCAGTCCAATAAGACATCCACGTAAGCGATGGTCCTTTCAATAGATATGATGTAACATAACACCAACAGAGTGTTGAACAACATCTCCCTCCTTTTTCCGATGTCCATTCTGTATCGCCCCACACCTCCACATAATTATGGAAAAGAGCCAACCACTTGTTCCATGCAATGGGAACACGTCCTATGGCTTGCCAAGAATTGAGATGGCAAATTGTCTCCTTGTATAGTGAGGGAGGCTGCTTACTTTGAATTAGATAGCTTCATTGCCGTCACTGTCCACTGACTGGATTCTGGGGTTCTCTAGGGCTGTGGGTGGGAAACAAGTGAGGAGAAACTAATCCTCATTGAAAGAACAAGAAAACTACTTTGTATGATTCAAAGTCTAGGGCCAAGCAGAAAGACCTTGCAGGAAACTGAGCACAGAATCCTCTCCTGCTCGCTCCACCCAGATCTACCGGCTTGCTGCTTCTCCCCTAGCTTCCTGTCCCACACTCTCTAGGATCTGTGTCAGACTCTTGCCGATAATGTAACGGGATGCACAACATTGCATGATCTTGCAGCCCCTTGCTTGTTTTTTCTCACCAGACCTGCTGCTAACGGTGAGAGCACATGTAATGTGTTGGTTCCCTTCTTCACGTCACAACACCAAGCTGGAACTTGGTGGGGCCTTCACCAAGCTAGCTGACCTTCTAGGTGCCCACTAAGGTAAGTGGGCCAATTTCATTTCCACTGCCTGCCTCTTTACGGACAGCAAACGAAATGTATTACAATGTGAAGCTTGATCTAAAGAAATCACAATTTCAGATCCGAACAATTTCATTTAGATTCTCCAGAAATATCAACACATCTAAAGCTTGGCATTGTGGGACAAATCAATGAATGGTGGTTGAATCTGCTCATCCTTTGGGAGACAGCGACGTAGTCAGAAATAGAATTGGCAGGGTGTGTGGGGGAAGAGTGGGAAGTGGTAGATGGAAGAAAGAGGTCATGGAAAGTTAGAACATAGACATATACAGGTTTTCAATTTTTTTTTTTTTTTTCTAACATTCTAACGATAAATTTTTAACATTCTCAAAAACAACATTTCACACAGGCACTCTAATTGTAAAAGAACACAAAGCTATTCAGCGGTGCATTCAGTTTTAGAGGAGAACACGCCAAAGAGCCTCCATGCTGGCGACACACCGACAGGAAATTAAATACAGCTGCTGATAGTAAAAATGAATACGCCACAGACCCGCTCCACTGGATGCTTCCAGAAACATGCGTTTCTCACTGGGATCCTTTTTACGATATCCTGAATTGTCCACAGCTGGAGGCCTCCTGTTTGTGCCACTGACACCTTGACAAGGATGAATCCTTCCCAAATCTAAACGCGCAATCGGGAAATTAGGGAGCGAAAGTAGAATTCTACAAATTACGTATAATTGGCACTTTGTGGTAATTTGTCAACAGCAGTGAGCGTGCAGCGAATAAAAAGGGAAAACGAGAAAAATCCATCTGAAAAGCAGTATTAAGCAGGGATCAGACTCACATGGTGGGGGCATCACATCAAAATGCATTCCCCAATCAGTCGAAGCTGTGCAAGTGAATCTGTGAGAATCTGAATAATGTATCTGTTCCCGAATTGCATATTCCCGAATTTTATTGTTTTAACCGCTCTTCAATCGTGTTTGGGCGGGGGGAGTGAGTGCGCCCTACATACCTCTCTTAGACTACCGCTTTCCACCCTCTTCCAAGCACCTGTTTTTTTCCCCACCATCGATCAGGAAATGCATTTTCTTGAGAGGGGAGAGTGTACTTATGTCCTTACGTTTTTTTTCATTAACTAGAAGACACCATGGGCCAGAGACAGAAAAGAGGGCCTCATTACGAGTTTGGCAGTATTCCGGTGGTAAATCTGCCCAAATGCCGCCAAATGCACTTACCGTTAACGCCACTTGATCCTGTTGAGTTACAAAGGGATTACAAGTGGTGGTAATTCCTTATTGTTGGAGTCCAAAGCAATCATGGGGATTTTTGGCGGATTTACCGCTGGTGCAATTACTGCATAGTAAATGTTTTGATTTTTGGAGGTAGAGGATTTGCCTCCAGCAACATTCTGGATGTGAATTTGCTACGTTTGCTCCAAAAATCAGCGTATTTACAGCGCTGTAATTCTGGAGGAAGTTAATTCGCTAAAAATTATAATTTGGCAGTGCAGGAAATGTGGTAGTAACAGAATTACCACCACTTTTTCCCCACAACGCCAAACTTGTAATTAGGCCCTCTGTCTAAAAAAATGAGGCATGTAAAAATAACGCAGAGGATTCTCTTATTTTTGAGTCCTCCATTTTTGGAAATACGTAGATCACCTACTTCACAAAGGCGACCTGCACACTTCAGGGGAGCTGAGCTCCCGTGCAAATGCTGCGCTGGCCAGCCCTTTTGTATATGCCACAGTAGTATATTACTGGTTTCCAGCACCAAAACCACATTTCAAAGTGACAGGTCATTGAAGTGCCCATCAGTGTGATATATATAAGCAAAAAAAAAAATGTCTGTCCCTGTTTGGGCGATAGAAGTGCAAGTTTGATGGCAGCATTTTATAATGCTGCTGTCACACCTCTAACAAAATGCGCGACTGGTTCAGAAATGACCCTGTCATGTGTGGCACCTCTGACTACGCCTGTACCAGACAGGTGCAGGAAAATGTGACTATTTTTTGCCCATCTCAGTGTTCATCAAATATATGGGATTGGGGTGCACTTGGAAATTTACAGAAATGCCTCCTTACTTGTGTAAATGCGCAAACGGGGGGAAATACGAGATCATCTAAGATGCGCCACTCAGAAACCTTTGTAAATTGGGTTTAAGCTTGTTTTAGGCGCAAGTTTTGAGAGGCACTAGAGCATCTCATTACTTGTGCCCAAAATGTTTTAAGAATCTGGCCCCATCTGTAGTCATATACAGCTCTAGTCCTCATAGCAGCAACCAACTTCTTTCGATTTCAGGGAAAATAGCATTTATTGTTGATGATAACATGAACACCTACTTGGATTAAGTCACTTAGTCGAGGACCATTCATGTATTTCATTTTATCGCCTAGTTTGTTATTTTTACTTCTACATCTGGATTCAGTCACACACTTGACAGTATTTGTGAATTTGCTGTGTGTACTTAGAAGTAAATGCTGGAGGTATAAATTAACTCTAAAATGTCTGCGACCTCTGCAGAAACCAGAGGGCGACGACACATGCCTATGCAGTAGTGATTTAATGGGGCATTAGTGAGCAAATAAGTGAATAAATGTGTACGGTCTAAAGATGAATACTATAGGTACCAATTGAGAACTACTCACTGTGTTTATCGTGACAAAGGTGGTCATTACGAGTTTGCAGGTAAGCCACCGGTAGTACCGACGGGTTACCGGCAAACTCGGTTTACCATTTCCACCGCCCGATATCCCGATATCACTAGGATATTACAGATGGAACAGTAAAGGTAAGTTCCCCATCCCATGGCGTCCTATAGGACGCCATGGGATGGGAACCACGGAATCACCAGCACCGCTGTTAACGGTGTCAGTGATTCAGTGAATTCACTGCTGGTAGGGCCCTGAACTATCGCCAGATCAGGCTTGTCGGTACCTCACTGCCCCTACCGGCATACTTGGATCATGCTGGCCTGTAAAGGTGGTGGTACACGTTGTTACCGGCACATTATTTCCAGACCAGCATACTTGTAATGACCCCCAAAGTTCCATTTTGCAGTTTGCGTGGTGGGATGCATAGGATGTAATATTAAGAGAAACACTTACCCTTCACCTAGAGGCCAGGTACCACCACACGTGCCACTATGTAGACGCTGGAGGAGTTACATGGTCCCTCACCAGCCTCAGGATAATATCTTAAGTCAGAACCCCTAGAAGGCCCAAGTCTGCCAGGCCCAAAATCTTGCTGTTTTGCAAATAGCCCAAATTCCTCATGATTTCCATACTAGGGACCAAAGCAGAGGAGATAAGAAGGTCCCATCATTAGCTGGCACTTGCGAAAATGGAAAGGGAGACATATGCTTCATTAACTGCCATAGAACAAGTCACACAAGTTTCATGGCGTTGAAATAGACCCTTAAAAATAGAGGCCACCATACCCATATATACGGTATCACCAGATAGCATTCATATGGTATCTCTAGAAGGCAGCAGTGATGTTGGGGTTGTGAGGCTCAGTGACCTTGGGCATCTTCTTAGACAGGCCTGCAGTTGAGGGTGGAATGTGCAATGTTTAGGTTGGTTTGTTATCAGCCTTTTTGTGACTGTATAAGGAGCAGTGGCGTACCAAGCAGGGGTCAAGGTGTGCAGGAGGGCAGCTTGCCCCCAGTGGCTCTTTCAAGAGTCATATCGGGACATTTGCAGAGGGACACCTCTCCCGTTTAACACCCTCATTTACATGACAATGAGGGTGCTGAACGGGAAAGGTGTTCACCTGGCAGGACATTGAGGATGCCAAGCAGGAGGTGTTCCTATGGGAGATACGGCAGAACTAATGGACATCAGTTCTCCAGAAAGCATGACTTATTGAAATTGTTTGAGTTACCCACTATGTGGATTTAATTTTACCTAAAGACGGAGTAGTTTCAGCTCCCCTCTCCACTACTAACAGCCTGAAACAAGGATGTCCACTCGCTGCAACTCTTCTTAACCTGTAAACATCTGACAAAGCAGAGGAACATCGCTTCACATCAGCCAATCCACCTAAACTGAACGCCATCTTGATCCCTCATATGTCATATGCTGATGATATAGTGATATTGGACAAAACCCCTCTAGGCCTTCAAAGAAGTCTCAATAAATGAGAACAATATATGACCAAAAACGACTTACAAATTAACACAAGCAAAACTAAAACCTTGACTTTGACCAAGATCCCTATATCAAAAACAAAAACCAAGGCTTTTTTCATCAATGAGAAAAAACTGATGCATGAAAAAGAGATCAAATATCTGGGAATCTGGATTGGTCATTCCGAAACCAAGAAACATTGGACGGACCATCTCAAATCGAAGGTCCGATCATTGGCATGCCAAGGGCTATGCATCCATCTGAAATTTGGGAAATTTTCAATGAAACCTGTCATCACTTTTTACAGACAAAAGGTCATAGACATTCGACATTCTTACCTATGGCAGTGAAACCATGATAAATATAGACCAAGCGATTTGGCAGACCCTTGAAGGAATATTCTGCTGAAAAATAGTGACACTGCCAATGACATACCCGATGCCTCGAATCAGACACAAAATAGCTATTCAATCACTTAATTCCATCATCACTTGGAAACATCTAGATTTATATAGAAAGACATGCAATGATGAATATATACCGGCAATAGACATACTTCGAAACAAAAAGAACTTGATAGCCGACAAAGCCCTTAACACATGGAAACAGGCAGCAGAGATGAAATTAACTCAGTCTGATATCAGCTTGGACATGTTGATCCAGAGGCCACAACATGCAAAGAAACAAATTCTACAACATGTCTGGAGCGATACGATCAACTCAAAAATGAAATATCAGCTTAACATCAACTGTGACATGGATATAAGACCGATTAACAGACTGCCGCAATACCTGATAAAGTTTCCGGATCAACATATTAGAGATCAATTTTTGAGGCTGAGACTTAACCTTTTACCAACTCGAGAGGTACTTACGAAGACAAGACAAATACCCAAATCCCTCCAATATTGTCGATTCTGTGCACAGAAGGAAATTGCTGAATCATTACACCATATCATAATGGAGTGCCCTAAGCTTACAGAAAAACCAAACCTTTTTAGAGATATGCTGTCTACTTTTAAAACGCCTCATGCCCTGACCGAAAGATGGGCGCAGATTGTCCTGGGAACAAACATCAACCTCGTTATAACGATCATCCAGTTTCTGAAAAATATCATGGAGCTATACACAGAAGATCTGATTTCTATACACTACACAGATAAACAAAAAGTTCAGATTCAACGAGAACGATAAAACAATTTTAATAGACAAAATAATATGCCTATGAAAGTAAATGAAATGTTTTGTTATAAAATTAGACCATTTAAAAAAATTAAAATGAAAAAAGCATAAAGAACCTGTGAAATTTGTCAATTTAGTATTGCATAAAATAAGGAGTCTGAGCCAATAAGTAGTTGGTGTGAATCACAAGAGAACCCACTTCTTTTATTAATTTCTAAATTTCTTTTCTAGGTTTACTGGAAAGGATATGTCTTCTCATCGCCTTGAAGTCTTCATGGGAGGTTTAATGACTGCAGACAAAGCAGGTAAGTTCTTGGTGATCTTAAAACTCTTTATATTGTTCTCCCTCCCTTATTGTCTTTGTCTCTCTCTCTCTCTCTCTCTTTGTTTTCTTCCCAGTATCTTCAACAGCGATTCTTTTTACTTCCTCTTCTCTACTACTAGTCTCTGTATTTCCCCTTCCCTTGCTTTGAAACAACTTGTCAGGAAAAATAGTCTCTTTCTCTTTATTTCTTTACTTCTTATATATGGTTGTGTTTTAGGTATCACAGCAGTGCTTCACTGAGGGTTCGGAAGCATAAGGTCTTGGTGGTGACTTGTTTTTATCTACTTTCAAGCTTTGTCGTTTCTCTGCTCTTTACACAAACCTTTTTCCTCAAACTTATCTTTCTCTCTCTCTCTTTCGGTAGCTCTCTGTCCCTTGACTTTTTTCTGCGAGACTTTCGCTCCGTCTGCTATTCAGGCACTCTCGCTCGTTTGTTTGATCAGACACGACCCTTCATCTTTCTCTTAGAAATACACTTTCCTTTCTCCATTGACGTGACTCAGTCGACACGCATCCACATCCTTCACTCATCTCATGTATACTTCACGGTTTCTGGTCCAGCGTAGTTTCCGACTCTTCTTCGCTTCCAACCTCAGCAGAGACTTCGGTTCTGGCTCTCTCCCTCTTCGCTGCGCAACGGCGCTCCTCCTCCTTCTTCGGGATACAGACAATGGTCGTTCCCGTTCTGCTGGCACAGCGCAACGGCGCTACTTCAATATTTCCTTATAACGAGCGACAACGGTCACCTTTCTAAAGTATTTGTAAACGAGCGCAACGGCGCTGCCTTTCTCGCTGCTCACACGTCAACCTCGATCAACCAGACAAATTATTATTGTAGTCCGCGCAACGGCGTAGACATTTTATCTATCCCTCACGTTGTCAATATTTCCTTATAACGAGCGATAACGGTCACCTTTCTAAAGTATTTGTAAACGAGCACAACGGCGTTGCCTTTCTGCTTCACACACGGCGAGCGCAATGGCGCTGCCTTTCCTCCTTCATACAGGGTGAGCGCAACGGCGCTGCCTTTCTCGCTGCTCACACGGCAACCTCAATCAACCAGACAAATTATTATTGTAGTCCGCGCAACGGCGTAGACATTTTTATCTATCCCTCACGTTGTCAGCTCTTCACCTCAGTAAGCCCAGCTGAAACCGTTGGCATTCGCCTCCTCCTCGTCAGCCCCGGTTTCCTAGGATACCAAATCATACAAGTCTTATTAGAGGAAAGTCCATACAGGATTTACTTCCTGCTTCATTTCCAGGCTTTAACAGTGTTTTCCCCCTGTACAGAAACATTTAGACGTATGAACAGCCCAGCACATCGTCACAGACCCTTGAACCTTGGGACCTTTCCTTTGAGTTGCCCGTTAACCCCACTGCAATGCCAATATATAGTAGGTTCATTACACATACCAAATTGCATTTTTGTCAAATGGATGAAGTGCTGACCTTTGAAGTCAGATTCATTACAGACTTTAATTTCCTCCTAAATCTTTCCCCCTGAAATATGTGAGACCCTGGCTTTATTTCAGGATGCCAGGAAGCCTGAATATTGCTCAGTGAACTAACAAACATGTATATCAGGGTTGTAAATACATATTAAGGGGGTATTTAATATGCAAGAGAGCTTATAATTCCTATTAAAAGAAAATCTTAGTTTATTGGTTTTCAGTAAAATGTATGTTTTCTAGAGGGAGCCCTAACCAGTCAGATAACTAAGATTGGACCAATACATACCTAGCTGCTTGCCCTTTAGGGACTCTTGCTTTAGACAACGCTTGTCACATTTCCACCTATCTGAGTAACACCTGTGGTCATCACACGCCGGCAGACTGTATCATTGTCTCAGCTGTGTGGTGATGCCATCATATGGCATGATTGTCTTCCCTCCTTATGTTGCTGCACCCCTCTCTGCACCCTCGGACTGCCGCTGAGTGGTGTGCAGCAAAGAACACATCCAAATAAATGAAGATAAACAAAATTATATACATCATAAATTAACAGGAAACAAGGCCCGTGACAATGCCAAACCAATGTGATATGGATGCTCTGAGGCACAGCAACAAGATTTACTCTTTGAAACAGACTCTCTTTACACTGCGTTATCCCCACAATTCCATTCATGAAGCGGACCACTCAGTGAAGGAAGAAGGATGAATGCGTAGGACAATCATTGTTCGTCACAGTTTGCTACCAAACACTAATGATGAAGAATATGCCACAAAACTCAGTTTGATTAAATGACTACGGCTCTGCAGGAATACAGGTATGTGTATTTGTTTCTTAGCTGCTACACAGCCCCACACTACTACTGAACCAGAATTGATCTCAATCATAAAGATGAAACTAGCACAACATCAATGGTACACTTCCTTCGCCTCTTTAAGGTAGTGTAGGCCGACGGCAAGTCATACTCTTCAAGAAGGGTGTCAGCGAGCAAGGAGGCATCTAAAACAACAATGGTACTGGAGGTACTAAAATAAAAGAAATGTCCAATCAAGGTTCTCTGAAAACTATGAGACTTCAATAAAAAGGACAGGCAGACGTTTGTTTAAAATGGACACTCTGGGTATGAAGACAGTGGTATGCAGGCATTTGTCCTTGCAACACTGTTCAAGTTTCTTTTGAAAACATAGGAAAGGGGTTTTAATTGCCACTAGGGCCCTTAAAACCAGACCAGGTGGAAAGAAACACTGTGGTATAGCTTTTATTCTACTTCTGTACTTCTGTAGTCTCGACAGCATCGAGCCCGGCTTCTGTGTGCTTTCTGTGCTTTCGTGTTGTACTTGTGGCAGGTGAGCTAACTTGATGAGAAGAAGACGCCGTGCGCATCCGCAACTGGAAAACTATAAGAGGCTCGAAGAAATCTTTAGGCATGTGGCAATGTGGAGATCCTCGCACTTCAATTGGTTGATTGGGTCTCAACCCAGTGATTCAAATGCAGTGGTAAATCATCTTTAGCAGTAGCTGGACCCTTATTTTTGGCTCAGATCCTTTTGTGGGCTACTCCATACTTGCACCTTCTCCTGTCTGCGTAAGACCAAAACGACTCTGATAATTATCAACCTGGTTTGACTGCACCATTTTTGTTGCAGAACTTCCTATGAGGCATCCGTTCCCACCCTACTCCGTGGGAGTATATATTGGCCCTCATTACGACCCCGGCGGTAAGCGAAAAACGATGCCGGTAAATGATTACCGGCATCGTTTTCCGCTAGGTCCGATCATGACCCGTGAAAGTGCTATTAGCGGCATCGTAGTTAACGGTGCCGCTAACAGCACCGGTTCGCGAGCATGCGACCTTCCACGCCGTAAATACCGGCATCGCGCAAAGGTAGGCAAATCACGAACCAAGTGGACATGCTCTTAACGCCATCGCAAAGGCCGTTAAGTACCTTACCGCCATGGTGCTAATTCCGCCATCGCGAACCAACCGTAAATGGCCATGTGCAGTGTTCCCAGCTGCCACAGGTGCACAGAATCAGCACAGGTGGAGGCAATACAGACTAACCAAGTACAAAAAGAGCACACCCCACCCCTTCCCACACCCTGTCACACTCCACAATGATTCCAATACGACTAGCAATGTTGGGGCTGGAGGACCTGATTGCAATGCAAGTGCTACAACTACAACAACAACAACAGGCAGCACAGAGGAGACGCAGGAGGAGAAGGAGGGCAAGGCAGGGCCAGCAAGCCCCACCAGCACAGCCAGTGCCACCACGCAGGCAGCCCCCAATCCCACGCATCCGAGCCAGTCCATTCAACCTCACCGCCGAGCAGATCCATACCTTGTACCGTTTGGACCGGGACACCATCACCACCATCGTTCACATGATACACAATGACATTGTCAGCATGATAGAAACACCCACCGCCATCCCCCCCCTACTGAAGGTAGTGTCCGTGCTCCACTTCCTGGCCACAGGCACCTACCAGCACACAGTGGGGCACTTGCATGGCATTTCACAACCATTATTCTCACGTACACTGATCCACTGGCGTAACAGGGGCCCCCGCAGCCCCCGCGGTGTGGGGGGGCCCGCGGTGTGGGGGGCCCCACCAGCACATGGCTGGGAGGGGGCCCCAGTAAAAAAAAAAAAAAAAAAAAAAAATTTTCTAAAAAAAAAAAGTTTCTTTTGAAATTCACTCTGCATTCATAAAGAACATTTCTGTAACAGAAATAATTTCTTCATGAAGGCAGAGTGACTACAAAAAGAAACTTTCTTTTTGAAGTCTGAGGGCCCCCGTACCCCATGACATGGAAGACCCTAGGCTGGAGGCCTCCATGTCATGGGGTGGGGGACCCTATGCCTTCAAAAAGAAATTGTTTGTTTTTGAAGCCACTCAGCCATCATAAAGAAATCATTTTGATTATGGTTCGGTCCTTAACTGAAATAATTTCTTAATGAAGTTATAGTGACTTAAAAAAGAAACAATGGGGCTCATTCTGACCATGCCGGTCCGGAAACAACGGTGCTGGTAAGCTTACAGGCACTGTTGTTTCCGGACCGACATATTACAGGTCTGCCTGGTGGGGCTGCCGTGCCCGACAGGTCTGACCCTGCCAGGCACAGCAGCCACGGTAGGCAGACCTGTCACGGAAGCACCGGCACCGTTAACAATGGTGCAGGTGCTTCTGTGTCCCCATTCCCGTGGAGTCTGGAGTTTAACGAAATTACCGGCACCTGATTTCCCAGCCGCCGGACTTGAAATAGCACGGTGGCACCGGGAAGTCAGGCCATAGTAATTTCTTATGGGTCTGGCGGCAACCCGCCGGTAGCACCGGCACGGTTACCGCTGGACCCGTAATGAGCCCCAATTTCTTTTTTAAGTTATAGGGCCTCCCTTCAACTCCATGAGGTGTGCGTGTATGAGTCTATGGTGAAAGGGTGCACACTCAAATGTATAGCCGGCTGCCTGTGTGTGTATGGTGAAAGGGTGCACACTTAAATGTATGGGCGGCTTTGGGGGTGTGCCTGCATGGTGAAAGGGTGCACACATAAATGTATAGGTGGCTACCTGTGTGAGTGTATGGTGAAAGGGTGCACACTTAAATGTGTGGATGACTGGGTGTGTATAAGGTGAATGGTGTGTGTGCTTGTGTACAGGGGCACAAGAAAACCTTAATTTCGGGGGGCTAACCCTTCAAATGTTGGGAGAGGCGCTAACTTCACATGCGGTGGGGAGGGGGAAACTTATTGTGTGGGCGCATCCAAATTATTTACGCATTTTAATGAGACTATTCTAGTGCAGATTCAATGTTACAAGCAGTTAATTCTCTCCTATAAGTCTCCTGTTCTCCCTCTACCCTTCCAATCACTCCCCTGGCATGCAAGTACTAAACCCACATCACGATTTCAATCGCCTAAACAATGTGGAATTTGAATGCAGGTACTAACAGTGAAATGCTTTACGTTGGTAATTGCTGGGTTCTTGTTAACAGCAAAAACCAGGTGCCGTTTAAAATCTGTGTCCTGTTCGGTCTGGCAACTGCTCTAAAGGTTAGTCAAGTTGAGTCAATATAGCCCAAAATGTCAGGGGGGTAGTGCTGAAGCCCAGTCAACTCAATGGTGTTGCGCTTCTACTTGTGTTTAATGCCTTGCTTACTCCTAGCCCTATTCTTCCTCGTCCCAGTACTTATATACGAGGCAGTACGTGTGTTTGAGGCACTCTGCCTCATACAAAAGTACTGGGAAGAGGTAGAGGTACATGGAGGTAATGCCTGATTTAGCTACCTGTAATCTTCATCACTCCTAGTCCCACTGTTCCTCATCCCTGTACTTACCTATGAGGCAAGGAGCCTCCTACGAAAGCTCTGGGACAAGGAAGAGGGACGCAGAGGTAATTCTGGGCCAAGGAGCTGATTGTGGAGGTTGGGGTGGTGGGTGGGAGGGAGAGTGGATGTGTGGGGGGGCAGGATTGTGTGATAAGTCATAATGGTTGTCCATGTCCAGGCTAAGCAGGCATGATATGTGGTATTAGTGGCTAGAGAGGCATTTTGATTTAGCCAGTCTAGTCATTCCTCAGTTTGGTATGACTTTCTTTTAACTGGACATTTCTGATAAAGTAGTCCTGCTAACTTTAATTACCTGGCTAGATTGGCATTTGGGTGCTGCCAGTCTAGCCATTTCTTACTGCGGCATTGTATATTTTTCTGGGCATCTGTGATAAAATGATATGATGTGATTCAAGTAATTTATAATGCGCCTGTACACAAGTGTACACAAGGGAGGGATGATAGAGGGAGGACAAGACAAACGATCTCACTAGGCCTTGTGTCATTGTGAGAACGAGAAGTGCAAGGGAAAAGGGAGCAGGGAAGTGCAAGTGAGAGGGGGGGGGAAACAGGGCAGCAATGCTCTCAGTAAGTGCAGCCAGGGCAGAGCAGCTATTGGTTGTGCAAGGAGAACAATGGACTGCAGGGTTACAGTTACAGCCCCTAAGTGCATGGTAGGCCCGGAGGCAGTGCAAGGGTGACCAATCAAGAAAGAGCCTGGACTCAGAGAGACTCTGAGGGTAGCCAAGCAGCCAGTCAGTACAGCAGACATGTAGGTCAGGTAGGTCAGCAGGGGGGGGGAGAGAGAGCGAAAGCAGCAGAGAAGAGGAAAGCTTTTAGCTGCTTCCGAAACTTCAGGTTGTCCGCCTCAAGTTTGAGAGGGGCAGGGAGGCCATTCCAGTTGGAGGCACCAGCAGAGGAGAGAGGTCTACCCCCACTCTCTGCCTGGAGAAATGTCTAAGCCTTAGAGAGTTGGAGGTAGCTGAGTGAAGGGTTAGAGAAAGAAGGTATTTTGGAAGAGAGCGTTGGATTTAGTGTTGGCACTGGCCCCAGAAAGCCTTGTGGGCAATGCAAAGGTTCTTGAACTTGATCCTTGCAGCCAGTGGAGAGATTTCAGGGCTGGAGAAATACAATCCCAGGGCTTGAGGCCAAGGCTAAGTCTTGCAGTCCTGTTCTGGATTATTTGCAGATGAAGGAGACTAGAGGAAGACAGATTGAGAAAGTGGCTGTTGCAGTAGTCCAGCTTAGAGACAGTGAGCTTCTGGTGGAGAGTGAGAAAGGGAAGAGTCCCTTTGAGGAGGAGCAGCTGGTAGTGGGACTTCTTGGTGATGTCCGAGATGTTAGGAGAGAAAGAGAGTGTGGCGTTGAAGATGACACCAAGGTTTATTGCCTCGCAGGAAGACAAAGGAAGAGGGCCCAAGGTGGTCTGCTATAGTGAGAGAGGAAACACAGTGGCAAGGGTCCCAATGAGAAGGATCTCTGTCTTACTGGCATTAAGGCAGAGATTGTTGGAGGCGCACCAATCCTGAATTGTGGATAGACAGTCAGGAATGTGCAAGAGAGGAGAGGAGGATGACGGGAGCCTGAAGGAAAGCTGAGTCATCCGCACAACACTGAAAGTTAGAGGATAAGGTAGAGATCAGGGAGGCCAAAGTGGCCAAGTAGAGGTTGAAAAACCAGCGTGAGAGGATAGAGCCCTGGGGAATGCCAGAGGTAGAGAGAGGTGGCAGAGAGAATGGGACCACGATCGACCTGGGAGCGGAGTGGCGGTCCAAGTGGAAGTAGGTCAGTCACTCTAGGGTCTGATCTGTGATGCCCAGGTTCTCACAGAGTCGATTGATCAGGATGGCGATGTTGACCCTGTCGAAAGGAGAGGAAAGATGAAGGATGAGAATAGAAGGAATGCTGGAATCAAGGTTAGAGAGCAGCACAGGTGTTAAGGAGAGCAGTTTCCATGCCTCTGGCAGCTCTGAAGCCAGACTGATGGTCATGGAGCCAACCAACAGATTCAGTGTGGAGAGTAAGCTGGGAGATGGCAAGCTTTTCCAAGAGTTTGCTCAGGAAAGGTGGAGATTGAGCGATAGTTTTCCAGCAGGTAGGATCAGCAGACTGCTTCTTGAGGAGTGGATGCACAAGGGACTGCTCAAAGGGAGAGGGGAACATTGCAGTGGCGAAAGAGTGATTACAGAAATCGGCCAAGGCTGGAGCGAGGGTGTCTATATGGGCTTTGATGGTTCTGGAGGAGCAGCGGAGCACCTGTTTGGACGACACTTTCATAGATCGGACTTGTCTAGAAACCTCGTCAGGTGTTGTCAGAGAGAAAGAGGAAAAAGGAGGAGGAGAGAAGAGATGGCCAAAATGGGCCGAGATAGGAAGAGGACATAGAGGACAGGATGTCCTGAGATTTAGCAGAGAAATGAGAGGCCAGAGCTGTACAGAGGGCATGGGAGGGAACAGAAGAGGTATAGACCACAACAGGATTGACCAGTTCCTTGCAGATTTTAAAGAGTTTGGCTGTGTTGATCGAGGCCATGGAGACACATGCTTTATTGTGTGCTCTCTTCTTGATGAGTGTTATTGCTTTGACTGGCATTTTGCTGAAAACAGTCTAGGTATGTCTAAATGTGGCCTGGCATTCTGTACTATAATGTTATTATGTGTTTAAAGTGGTCTACATTGTGCAGCCAGTTGGAAGCATTAATGTTCCTGTGCACTGTTGGTGACTTGCATGTATTGGATTGTGTTACCCTACAAAACAATTGCAAACACTCTGGCTTTATAGCCAATTTATCTCAGAAAGTGTGCTGTATATTGCATTAAAACACATATTTATATCTTTTTCCTAGTGCAGTGTGCGGCATACCCCTTCAGCAGCACGTTCATGCGTATTGTGCAAGCGTGACAGTCTAGGCCGGCCCAGAGTGTGGCGCAACCCGTGATTTGTTGCCGAGTTGGGGGGCCCCCTCAGCATGGCTCGCAGGGGGGCCCCCACATTTTGTGTTATGCCACTGCACTGATCCAAGTGCTCGATGCCCTCAAGCACACAGACGACCACATTTCCTTACCACGGTCTGCCCAGGAGATCGAAAACACCAAAGTGGGTTTCCATGCACTAGCCGGCATACCTGGTTGCATTGGTGCCATTGACTGCACCCATGTGGAATTGGTGGTCCCACATGGCATGGAGGTATCCTACCGCCACCGTAAACTATTTCACTCAATCAACATGCAAATGGTCTGTGACTCCAACAGGATCATCACACATTATTGTGCCCGATTCCCCGGATCAACCCATGATTCAATGGTCCTGAGGAACTCCACAATACCACGCTACATGGAGCGACATGCATGGCCAAGATCCTGGCTACTCAGTGAGTTTCATGTCATGGCCATGGAAATGTGAAGTGGGTAGGTGATTGACGTACCAATGCATACTTTACCTGGCTGAAAGGGGGGGGGGTGATGCATACTTTACCTGGCTGAAAGGGGGGGGGATGATGCATACTTTACCTGGCTGCGAGTAGCAGAGGCAATGGAGCCAGCTCATACCATAAAGCAGCACAAACATCAGCTGACACCTGTACACATAATGCCCGATGTAAGCAGCCCTACCATGTGAATGAAGGTGTGTCCCAACCATGACACAACCATCTGCAAGTGCATTGTACCGATTCGGATCACATTGGGCCTCATTAGGACCCAGGCGGTAAGGGGTTTACGGCAGCGTAAACAGCGCCGACCCTTACCGCCTGATTCCGAGGTCCCTTAGCGCCATGGAGGTTTTAACACCTGCTTTTAGCAGGTGTTAAAATCCATGGCGCTAAGGGACCTTGTTGTTAATTACGCCACCGTAATTTACGGTGGCGTAATTAACGCCTTCCCCACTCCCATTATGCCCTATGGGGCAAAAATGGGAATGGGGAAGGGTAAATGGGTTAATGGGGACTTACCGCCCCACTCACCTCGGAATGGGGCGGTAAATCCGCCAACCACCATGGCGTAAACGTAGTTTACGCCATGGTGGTAAAGGTACGACCCAGGCGGTAACTTACCGCCTGGGTCGTAATGAGGCCCAGTGACTTTAGCCAATGCACGGCACCAAACACCATCAGCTGAAAGGCCTGTCCCCCATAACTGCGCACAAAGGAGGCACATGACGGACAAAAACATCAATACACCACTACACAGACACCGAGGCCCCAAATATTTCCCTATCAACATTAGTAGTGCTCAGTGGGGTCATCATGAGGCTGACAGCAATGTTGCCATGATGAGAGCGTTGATATCACAGGACACCTGCCAGGTCACCAAAACAAACGCCATGAACGAACACAGTGGATGGGCACTCACAAGGCACTTGACCCCGCTGCATAAATTGGTTGATGGCATGCAAAACAGTCCATGAGAGGAATACACATATAACGGTCACATAGTGTGAATCCATTTGTGCATGTAAAATTGGTACAAAGTAACAGTTGAATGCATGCCATGATGGCACGTCATGTTTGGAATTTGATGTCATGACTGACACACACATTGTTGCCCACATACAGGTGATGCAGGCTACCCCCTGAAGAGATGGCTCCTTACACCAGTCCGGAACCCACAGAACCAGCACGAGGAGGACTTCAACCGTGCACATACTCGCCTACTGAAAGCACGGTTTCGCTGCCTCAGCTGGTCTGGTGGGGCACTCCTGTACCGCCATGAGAAGGTGGCAAAGATCGTCATGGCATGTGTCATGCTACACAATATGTGCATCAGACGAAATGTGCCCCTGCCCCCTGACGCAGAACTGCAACCACCTGACGATGAGGATGAGGAGGGTGGGGATGGGGCAGCACCTCAGGGAGGCAGCGATGCACAAGAGGGGTGTGAAATGCGTCGGACTCTGATCAACCAATGTTTCTAGCACACACGGATGGGGGGTGTCACATGGAGATGGCAATTGGGGCACTGTGTGTGTCTGGGATATGGACACTGTGGACTGTTCACCAATAAATCACACATACGCAATGAGCAATGTCCACACATGTGACTTGTGATCAAGAAAAAATTGTATTATAAATGTGAATTCAATTAACACCCCCACTCCCCCCCCAACTCCCCAACACACCCACTCCCCTCTCCTCCCTCAACTCCCCAACACACCCACCCCCCCCTCACCCCTCAACTCCCCAACACACCCACTCCCGCCTCCCCCCTCAACTCCCCAACACACCTACTCCCTCCTCCCCCCTCAACTCCCCAACACACCCACTCCCGCCTCCCCCTCAACTCCCCAACACACCCACACCCCACTCCCCCCTCAACTCCCCAACACACCCACTCCCCCCTCACCCCTCAACTCCCCGCAAAAGTGCGTGGATCCCTGTGTCGAAGTGCCTAATGTGTAATTGATCCACTGGGTGGCCTCTACTGGCAGCCCCCTCTGCCGGCCCCTGGGGCACCCCTGCCTGTACTCCGCAGGTTCCTGTACGACCTGCGGACGGGGCTCTTGGGGCAGAACTGGCAGCGGAGGAGGTACTCGGCTGCTTGCTAGGACGCATGTCCCTCATTGTCTGTATGAGCTCAGTGAGCACGTGCCGCACCGCGGCAAGTTCAGCATAGACGTCCTTGCTGGAGGATTGGATGGCTGCCTTCACAGTCTCGGCACATCTTTGCATTTCAGCAATGGCACCTCCACAATCGGCCACATGCTGCGTGAGGACAGTTGGTGTTGCCTTGTCAATATTTGGTCCAGCTACTGTTGGTATTTTGGGGCATTGAATGATGCAATTGGCAGGGTCATTGGGCTACTCCCCTCTTCCACACCTCACACTGGGCAGGGAGTGGCTTGCCAGGAGTTATCAGGGGATAGCCCCTGTGTGTTGTCAGCGTGCAGGCTACATGGGGCCAGGTGGGGGAATGAAGGTTGGCAGTGGGGGGACATTCTGTGTCATCCTCACCATTCCCCACATCACTATCACAGCAGGCTGCAATGGCAGCAGTCTCCCCAATGGTACTGCTTCCTGCGGACACATTCCCTTCAGTGGCCACCAGTTGTTGCATGTCTTTTGCTGGTGGTACCATGCTGCTTGCCTTGGGGATCATCGCTGCCCTGGGCTGTCTTGTGGCAGTCAATTTTGGCTGCTGTGGTTTTTTTTGGGTCCAGCAGAGGTGGAGGGTTGGTGTGGTGTTGCCTCTGGCCTGGCCTTCTTGGCAGGTGTGGTGCCAGTCTCGTCCTCGCCGGGGTCCGAATGGGAGCCTGTGGTGGAGCAAAGGAGGGAAAGTGTTATTGATGGGTCAGCGGACATTGAGCAGGCATTGTGATGACTGCCATGAATTTGATGAATAGATGGTGCACTTTGGAGGCTGTGACAGACAGGTTGTCTCCCTTTTGGGTGGGTTGAGCATGCAGGAATGTGGGTGCCTACTGTGGAGTGTGCATACTGCATGTGTACAGGGTGTAGGTCAATGATGCCTGTTGGCAGTCTTCTGCTGATGTGTTGCGTTAACCCTATTGGGCAACATTGTGATTCCCATGTAAGTGGACTTCAGGGAGTTTATCATGGCTTAATTTGAGGCACCTACCTGTGTCACCTGATGTCGGGGCTCCTCTCTCCATTCCACCGACCCCCTTGATGCTCTTGATGCCGATCGTTGTGACACATATCTCCTCCCACGGCTCCATTTTAATTGGAGAGGGTGCTCCTCCGTCAGTTGCCATGCCCATGTTGCGGGTGGCCAACAGTATGCTCCTTACACGGAGCCGGAGGTCGTCCCACCTTCTACGGCACTGTTTGGTGGTGCGGGGTGTTGTTCCTACGGCACTGACCCGTTGTGCAACTAGTTCCCATATGGCCTTTTTCCGTCCTATTGCCGGTCTGGTCATTTCGGTGGAGAATACAATGTCCGTGTTTTCCTGGAGCGTTTCCGCCAACATTGTAAGCTCTTCCCTACTGAAGCGCTCCTGCCGCTGCCGATCGCAAGATTTTTTTACAACTTTCGGCATTGTGGGGATGCGTGGATGTGGGTGAAGTTTTGTGCAAGGTCTCGGGGTCAGATGTGCACTGGTTGTGGAGGATTGCAATGGATTGTGTTTTCAAAGATGGCCGCCGTGCTCTTTCCCGTTCCGGTGCGATGGCGTAAGTTCCGGATCTGCTTCTTTACGGTCACCGCTAATAGCCGTCACCGCTATTTGCGGTGCTCGCTAATATCGGCGGGTAGGGTGGCGGTGGTGACAGCATACGATGTCGGTACGATGTCGGTAGCTGACGTTTTTGGGACGTTACCGGCATGGCACAGATTACATTACTGGTATGGCGCAATGCTCGTGCCCGAGAGGTCGTAATTTACCGCTTTTAACGGTTCAAGACCAGCACGGACACTTTAGTTGCGCCATGCCGGTAATGTCCATTACTTACCGCCGGGGTCCTAATGAGGGCAATTGTCTTCCTGGGAAGGTGTCAATCCTTCCCAGCAGATGACAAAGGGGACAGCCAGGTCTGGGCCCAACATTTGTTTTTGGTGAAATGCCCAGCGCCAGACAGAAATCATTTGCTGCTTATAATGACAGACATAGGTATGTGTTGCAAAAAATATGTTTCTTAAAGGAGGTTTATAGTTCTTTTATAAATAAAAGAGGAATTATTAATAACTTATATACAGTGATCTAACACCATGAAACATTTTGACTTATAAAAGCCTATTCAATTGACAGAAAAACCTTTCTTAAAGTGATGTTACGGTAAAGATGCATCGGGTCCTTAGGACTCCTCTGCTCCAGTAGTTGGCCAGTGGTGCCCCACCTTGGCATCCCTTGGCATTTCCATCCTGGGTCCTCATGAGCACAACCCCATTCGTACTGCCCCATCTATGTATGCACTTCTCTCACTGCTCAATGCAAATGTGCATTTATAGGAGCATTGTGTACAATTATTTTGTATAAGTAAGGGAAATGCAGATGCAAAAGATTTGTAGAAGATTGTTACTTGGCAGTTGGTGTGTGGAAGCTTAGTATGGTCGTAGTGATTGGTGGATGGATGTGTGACTTTTAAAAGGTGGCATTGAGGGAGTGTTACAAATATAAAATTAAAAAGAGTAGAAGAGTTGCTGTGTGTGATGGTGTGCACATGCCATCCGGATCTTTTAATGATCCATGGCCTGGAAAGGGACTGTGTTTATGTCCTTTTATATTTTTCTCTAGTATACAATTGTCCATTAGCACACTGGGTGAGGGACCCAACCAATCAGG
The DNA here is from genome assembly GCF_040938575.1 of Ambystoma mexicanum. Taxonomy (NCBI): domain Eukaryota; kingdom Metazoa; phylum Chordata; class Amphibia; order Caudata; family Ambystomatidae; genus Ambystoma; species Ambystoma mexicanum. The sequence goes on from NC_090928.1 coordinate 158,298,212, forward strand.
TGCCTAGGAACGTGGATTCGAACCGCCGGTACAAGCCTGCATTCCAAGCCACCTGATGGTCGGCTTTCCCTGCCGCCAACGCCCCCCAACCCTCCGACCCATTTTTCTTTTAACCCCCTACGCCTCCTAGTTACCTTGTTTCGGTAGTAGCTAGTGCCGCTGCCGCATTCGCTCCTTCTCTTTGCCTTCTGTAGTCCGCAATGGAAAGTGAAGAGAGGCTCCATATGGAGCCCCGCCTTCCGTTTACTTGGTGACCATCTTGGAAAAGGATTTTCCTTCCTATAGCGGGACACCATGCAAATCCCCCTGTAGAAAGGAAAATCCTTGATTTTTAGCACCCCGGGTTACCGTTTTGGCAACTCAGGGTGCTAATGGCCTTCATCCCCTGTTGCAGGGGCTGGAACGGGGGATAACGGGCTGGTGCCTTGTACTCTGCCCTCGCTTTTCTTGGGCTGATACCTTGGGCTGCAAGGCCGTTATCCCCTGTTCCAGCCCCTGGAACGGGGGATGAACGCCACATTATTCCCATTAGTATAACACAAAATGCTAATGGAAATGATTGAGAATCTTATTGAGTTTATCCACTTTATTGGGAAAATGTAAAGTAGATGGAGTCTATAAGATTATTTCTTTTTGTTCTATTTTTTAACTGTGAAAAGAACCTTTTTTATTTTTTTAAGGAGAGGTTAGAAAAGAAGGAGTGGACGGAAATGAGCAAAGAGGCACCAATTACTAATATGGACGGGCAGGTGGACACTGTTACATCTAAGGTAGGGGGAAGTGTTTCTCATGCTCCTTGATTACTGCTTCAAAAGCACTTCGCAATTTCTCCTCCCTGCAGAGTGGTGTGTTGTAGTATATACAGAGTATTATTGTCTTTGAACGATATGGATCAACAGCCTCTTTTACCCCTTGCAAGGTATCTGGTGGGATTTTGTGTCCCACAGAAGTAGGCTGTGCGGTTACAGTATTGGTTGATGAAGATGTGGCAGCGCATGGAGGTGTCCCATAGGAGTACTGTCCAGGTAGTCCGTGACTGAGTACAACATTCAGTGCATTTTACTTTGGTAGCTTTAGCCTTTGGTACATTCCCACCAGTGGTAAAGAACTGCCACACCCATAATTCTCTCTGGGTGCTAGAGGTAGGCCCTTCCCCTAGCTCATCTTCCTGGTCCTCTTCATTGTCTTTGGAAGTACTGTGCATTTTTTTGTTGTGAAGGTCCTCCAACTGGTGGTGGCGGTGGTGGTGGCTCTTGCGGAGGAGGGATGGTAATAGCTAATGCCATTTTTAAGATAAATAGCAGTTTTGCTAATATTCTTCCAAGTATGTGCTCTGTGCTAGATTGTTAATGGATAATGAGTAAGAATAGTTGTAGGAGCTTTGCAATGGTACATTTTGAGCTTGCAAGTTCCTAGATCAGCAGAAAATTCAGTTCTGAACTGTTCACGAAGCACTGACCTGTTCCCGTGCAGACACGTTGGCAAACACATCATCATGGCGCGTGCGCGGTTAAGTGACACTGTTGCGATATTGGGGTAACTAAGATATTAGTAAGTTGTAGAAAATTAAGGGTGCACTGGTAAAAACCTATGAAATTCACTGAAAAAACTTTGTTAAAGGGACGTTATGGTTAGGTTGCACTAATAAGAACCTATGAAATTCACTGAAAAACATTATTAAAGGGACCTTATGGTGAAGTTGAAAACATTTTGTTAAAGGGACGTTATGGTTACAAGTAAAGCCTAAAAAACTCAGCAATTCACAAGTTACGGTAAGCTAAGCAACCATAACTCACGCCATCACAGTACACTCCCAAGACTAACACCCAGGACATGAAAGATGACATCACAAATATCCTTGATGACATTTGTCACAGGACCAAGTGGTGGCAATGGTAAATGATTTTGGCGGTAAATTGGAGGAATTACTACTGAATTACTGCTAAACTTGTAATGCGGCCCAAAGTGCTACCTGATATCGATAGTGTTTAGCAGATAATTATAGTATGTTTATTTTTAGAGAATCTATATTTCACATTATTTTGATTTGGAGTCTTTGTAGTATTTCTGTTTGGATTGCTTCTGTTATCACATTCACAGCATTCTTAAGAGTAAAGCCTGCCCTCGGTTTATGCTACCACAAAAGACGAAGTTCCACCAACCTGCGCCGACTCTCTCCCATACCATAGCATACGCTTCATTCTTTATTCATTTGCAACCCTGAGCATAGCCACTAGGTTTGACTTCAGCTGATCCCTGACCTCCACTATATATTTCCTGTAGTACAACCCCCATGCTGAACCCAGCCTCACTTTAAGTTCTACCTCTGAGCTGGACTCAATTGCAACTGTATTGTGTCTAGCTGAATGTCTGAGTATAGCCCTGTATTACACTTTAGCTATATATCTGATTATAATCACTGCATTGCGTCTAGTTGAATATTTGAGTATAACCCTGTAAAATGAATGAATCCTTCAACACCCCTGACATGAATACCACCCAGCCACCCCAACATTCCCAGGGAAATCAGCAAAGTGGCATCAAGCCAAATCTCAACTCCCACCTGGATCCAACTCCACTCTCTGTATCCCTCACTCATTGAACCCTTTCACCACCCTGGACCCTCTTCAGCACACCCATCCCTTCTGGGTCCCCACCTGCAACTCCTTCACACACACCCACTCCGCTCCCCCACCACATCCGACGCCCCCCAAAGCCCTATACATCACAAACTCTCTTTCCACAGACCTTAAAAATGTCCAGAGCACCCACTCCATCATAAGAGCAGAAGCAAGAGGTCTCCCACAAACAAACATTCCCTCTATCCCTCTCCTCCCATTGCCCCCTCCCCCTACATCACCTCAGTTGCACCAAGACTCATCCCCCCTCCCCAGACCTTTACACTTCACACACACCCACGAGACATCCACTTGGAAATCCCCTCCAATACCTTCCCAATTCAACACTCCCGCCCCCCGCATGCATCCCCATGGGCCAACTATCTACACCCCTCCACACTCTCATGCTTCCTCATCAACGCCAGATGATGATCACTCCACCTAACGCTTCGGATGGGCAGGAGCCCATCCCCTGACCGTCACAGACGCCAGCCCTAACATCGCCACCATGCTCAGGGTAAGCAGACTTACATGAGCTTTTCACCGAGCCCTGCGACCGACTCACAGCGCCCCGCAACCGACTTTGCTTCGTGAAGGCCTGCTGATCTGCAAGCCCTTCTAGAGGCACCTTATCATATTTCAGGCAGAGTGTGCCTCCACATGTCCTGATTGTTGCAGGTATTTGCCATTTGCCACCAGCCACGAGGGCAGACCTACCGAAAATGGCCGCTGCCAGCTCTATTGCTTAGGTTGCCTAGCAACTCGCATGCTCCTCATTGGTAAGCTTGCTCTACAACAACAGACCAGTGCTTCTGGATGGCGCGAGCTGGCACCTCCCACCAAGGCACCCCTATAACGCACTTGCCTGTCTGTGCCTGTCCATGTAAGCCTGTGCTGTGTCCCCCACCCCTATCCCTCGCTTCCAAGATAACTCTCCTTCCTCGGACTGCTGTACTCAAGACCCCCCCTCACTGTGATGCAAACAGTATTTATGCATATACTACACTGCACTGAAAGGTATGTCAAATGCTCTCCACGTACCGCCACGCAAACTTTATTGTGCTCCATACTATCACGCGTCAACTCATGTAGCCTTTCTTCAGTCCTAAGCACTGAACGCTGTACGCCAGCTCACCTCTCCTATCTGTGCCTTGCACTAGCTTTCTACATCTCTGACTTCTGCCGTCTGAGCCTGAATTGTGATACTTGCATTTAGCATTCTGTGCCACGAACATTTGCCCATTTGCCCATTGAGCGTGAATTTTGATACTTGCATTTGGCATTCTGTGCCACGAACATTTGCCCATTGAGCCTGAATTGTGATACTTGCATTTGGCATTCTGTGCCACGAACATTTGCCCATTGAGCCTACATTGTGATCTCTGCATTTAGCATGCTGTGTCCCTGACACCTGCCCACTGAGCCTGAATTGTGATTTTTGCTTTTAGCACTCTGTGTCTCTGTCATCAGTCCATTGCAATGTACTAGCTCACCTTATCTTGCCACTCCTTTCAAGCTTATGCCCAAAAACCATCATGATGCCTGGCCTCATTTTGCTTTTACTGAGGAAATCATTGTCTAGCTCTGCCTAGCATTAGTTTAGTTTAGTTTAGTATATACCCGATACTAAACACTCAATATGAGTTTGCTTGCTCTGTAGTGCCACCTATTTACCATTAGACCTTACGGGTCCTGCCCCATCATTATAGTTTGCATAATCATGACCCATTGTGGCCCCTATTGAACAAAGTGACCCATTGCATTACAGACTATTTTTGATTCATACTGTTTTACGCCCCCCCATACTCTTATCACCCACTGCAGATGGAATTGAATTGTGCCACTTTATATGTTGCTAACTATGACTCCCTGCTATGGCCCATTGTACTGAACTATGTCATCTGTAATCTGCTCCTCGTTGTAATGCCACGCTATTTCCTGGACACCTGCGGTCCACTGCATTGTACTGTGTCCTTCACATATGCTGCTCATTGTGATGCCTCGCTATGGATTATTGCATTGAATTTTGCCACTTTTAACTTGCCTCTCAACGCCTTGTTACATTGGCCCATTGTACCGCACTGCGCCCTTTGCACCACAATGTGCCCCTCCTATATGCTGTTCATTGCCAGTCGCCTCGTACAACACAACCTTAATGCCTACCTGTCTCATTGCACACGTGTACTGACCTGATTAGCCCCACTCGGTATTCAGTGCATAGACTTGTGTTGCCTACGATACTGATCTAACCCTTGTAATTACCCAGCCAAACATTTGCATAGTGCTACTACTGAGCCGCCCTAACGACAGTCAACACACAGCTAGCATAGTCATGAAAAAACACTACCCAACTCTAATAAGCTTATTTAGTTGTCTAATTTATTGCTCCCTACCAATAACAACACTCATCCAAACCCGCCATCCAGCGAAACATAGGCTCTCCATTAGCGGCCACATGGCCCCGACTATCCGACTAACATTATCACCTAATTTACAATTATCAGGTTCAATACCATCTTCCAGCTTCTTACCACCTTGCTTTGACCATGTGCTCACTGCCCCCCCATGACAAGGCTCACTAGTCCACATTTTTTACACAAAGCTTTGCACCGTCAAACAACCTGTCCTCTTGATAATACAACATCCTTACACCCCATTATCCTGTCAGATACCACCATTGCTAAACCACTCCAAGCTATACCAACTGCATCACCCACTCACCCATGCCCCGTAACCGCCAGAAACCTAAGACTTAGTTCCAGAATTACACGTCATCACCATAAACTAAAGGTACAAGACATCCTTATAGAAAACACCTGTCACCCATACCAACCAGGAATCACCTAACTACCCTCCTAACAAAATAAAACAAAACACCTTACCACCCATAAAAGCGCCCTTATTAATGCCAGATCCCTTCAGGCACATGCCTTAGATATCGCAGATATCATAACCACTCACGACCTGACTTTATTGCGATCACGGAAACCTGGCTACACACAGCCTCAGGCCCCTCACTTGCCCTTGCTATTCCACACAACTATTCAATCATTTGTGAAGATAGGGACGCCAGCATCTCGAAAGGAGGAGGCTTGGCATTCATACACAAAACTTTGCTAGGCTTGAGAAAAACTACCAACCTTCCCATGCCTTCAGCCGAATGCTCAACTGCCAAACTAGCCACCTCTCCTACATCTACCATTACTCTGCATCTCGTCTATTGCCCACCTGGTCCAACCACCTCTTTTGAAAATGACATTTCACACCTACTATCATCTAATACTAAGAACAAATCGCAAATTGTCATTTTAGGAGATCTCAATCTAGGCCTACTTGACCCCAATGACCAGAATGCCTGTACCATGAAGGATACCCTGTCCGAACTAGGCTTTTCAAACCACGTACTGACTCCCACTCACAAAAAAGGTTGCATCCTTGACTGGATACCAGACCACAATTGTAACATTGAAACCCACTATAACAACCTATGCACCTGGACCGACCATCACCTCATCGGTTCAACATTAATGAAATGGTCTCTTCCACCACCCCCCAAACGATTCAAGCACCTGCCACTATGATCAGGAACAAATGTAATCTTACTCATGACAAACTCATCCCGCTAATACAGGCGATCATTAACCCTACCACAACATCTCTAGACCTGACAGAACTAGTTGATTTATACATTCACACCATCCTTACAGGGATTAACATGCTAGCACCTCTGAAACTACGTAAATCCAAACCACGTACCCACCTCAATACTTGGTACACTCCTCATTTCAAATCACTTAGGAAAATCAAAAGAACAGCCGAGTCAACTTGGAAAATTTCCCAAACTGTAGTCAACAAAGCCAACTTCACTGCAGCATCCTTTAACTACAAAATAGCAATAATCCAAGTTTAGAAAGATAATTTCAATGACCGCATTTCCAAAGCAGTGTCCAACACCAAGGAACTCCTCCAGACACCTGCATTAAAGATTCCCAATGGTGCACCAACATACAAAACACACTCCAAGATGAAATCTCAATGCTACAAAATAAAATAGTAGTGAAGAAATCCCTCATCTCAAACAATGATTCTACCCCAATTTCTCAGGCATCCACTAAGAGCTCTCAACCCCAAATTAATTTCTTGCCACTATCCATTAAAGAGGTTGAAACCATCATTCTGAAACTCAAACCATTAAACTGTCAAGGTGACTCATGTCCTGCTCCCCTCATCAAGGAAGCGGCCAAGGACTTAGCCCCCATCATTACAACAGTCATCAATGCCTCATTCAAATCCAACACAGTTCCCAACAACCTGAAAGACTCCTGGGTTCTCCCGTTGTTAAAAAAAACTCTCTCTCGACCCTAACAACCCAGGTAACTACATACCCATCATGATGGTCCCATTTCTTCTAAAAATACTTGACCGTGCTGAATACCTGCAGATACAACAATACTTGGAAACCAACAACCTTCTAGGCTTAAGACAATCTGGTTTTAGACCCAGACACAGAACTGAAACTGCTCTTATCGACCTTAAGACCCAAATCCTAACTCTGAAAGATAAAGGTAAATTAGCTCTGCTCCTCTTACTAGACCTATCAGCAGCTTTTGATTTAGTAGACCATACAATTCTATGCAATCACTTATCCTCTGCAGCAAATTGCTCAGACCAAGCCAATGCATGGATTGTGTCCTTTCTCAATAATAGATTAATGAGGGTCTTTCGCCATCTGCTTCTGCTTCACCAACGCGAGTCACCTATGGGGTGCCCCAAGGCTCCTGTGTGTCCCCCACCCTCTACAATGTATTCACCAAGCCCCTTTTTGATGAGCTCGACCATCTGGGTGTCATCTATGGTGATGACACTCAGATACTTATCCCAATTACAGGTGACTACATTGTAGACAGTGAGAATCTCAACAAAATGTACACCATCATACAAGCCTGGATGACAAAGCATGGACTCTGTCTTAATGATGACAAAACAGAGCTGCTCCTTCTGGGATCGCCAGCCAAATTAAACAACCTGAATGCTTCATTCTCCTCCTTTAACATCGATGGCAACCTAATCAAAGTTGCCAAAGTGGTGAAAACGCTAGGGATCTACAAAGACTCAGCATTAACATTAACCAGACAAATCAATGCCCTAGCTTCCTCATCTACCCACACCTGCAAGCTTATTACAGCCTGCCGACCATATCTCTCTCCAGCCAACTGCATTACACTATCTAGAGCTTTAGTACTCTCTAAGTTAGATTACTGTAATGCACTTTAGCTCGGCACAACACAACATAGCCTTAACAAGATGCAGGTCTTGCAAAATAATACTATTCGCTGAGCCATACATATTCCTTAGAACCAACACATCTCGTAAAATAGACAATCGCTAAAATAGCTCAACATTAACCAGTGAATAGCCTATAAAACCCTGTCTCTCACTCATAATTGCCTTTCCAATCAAGCCCCCATCTATTTGTCCAACACTATCTCTCGCCACACATCTTCAAGACCCGTTAGATCACCCATGAGGCACAGTGCCATTATACTTAGATTCTGGCAACAACGGGCAGGCGGAGCAAGCTTTCCGGTCCTAGTGGCTAGGAAAATGGAACGCCCTCCCCCTCTCCATCAGGGAAGAACCATCCTATCATGAATTCAGATATAAAACCAAAGCCTTGCTTCAAAAGCAAGATTGTCACCCTATAGCCTGAAGCACTCCATGATCCAGATATACACATCATTATTGCGTCCACTAACCGAACTAACTCTATCTGTACATCTGTATATTATTTGTATATTGTATATTGCCTGCCACTGGCCACACACTGACCCTTGTATATTGTATGTATATTGTATATCTCCTGCTGATATTATATGTATATTGTATATCACCTGCTCCATTATTGTACAGCCCTTAATCTGAGTGTACTTTATAACTGTCTGTATCTGTAACATGCAAGCTTAGCACCAAGTTGCTCAAGGGCTTGGTGCGCTCTATAAATAAATAAATAAACTAAACTAAACTAAACTAGATCTGTCACCAAAAACAAACACAACATATACGACTTCATCTCCTCTGATAGCCCAGATGTCCCCCCGACTACACACCAATCACTCACAACAGAGCTGGCAGAGCAGGCGGGATGGCCATCCCTTGAAACCCCCCTATCTATCTCACACTCCGAGGCACAGGCATGCACTGCAGATTGTGAAACGCTCTGAGTGAGATTTCTACTCAACCCCTCACACACCCTCATCTTCTTGCTCATATACAGACCTCCCACCTACAACAGGCACTTTGCGAATGCCGTAAGTGACTCCCTAGCGGCCATACTGATCTCCCACCCCTCCCTCACCCTTTTACCAGACCTCAACATATGGTTCAATGCCCCAGAAAACCCCATGACACAACCACTCCTGGACAACCTGGAAGCCCTCAACATGACTCAACAGATAACAGGTGCCACCCACACAGCAGGACATACTCTTGATGCAATTTGCAGCTCCACTGACCTTATCTCCATGTTCCCCTATGACCGCTCATATGGACGGTCATACAGCCACCCCTTTTTCACTCCTGTCACCCACCCATCCTCCATGCATGGCTAGCACCGGACCATCCACCCGTGTCCAGTTATGGACCAAGGTTATATTCACCCGAGACCTGGCCGATTCTCTGCTCTCATCCCTCCCCAACCTACCATTCGAGGGAGGACTTTGTTCTGTCAGTCACTTCGACACATGGCTCTCCAGTGCTCTCTTAACTTTCACCCCCTCAAGACCAACCCGATCAGACAAGGCTCCATGACCAAATGGTTCAGCCCTCTCCTCAAATCCCTTAAAACACTCAACCATTCCCTGGAACGCCGATGGCGGGCTGATCCATCTTCCCAAAACACAACAGCCTACGCCCATCAGACCCATATCTGCAAAGCCCAAATCCGGAAGGCCAAAAACTCTTTTTACGGGAACAGAATCTCTAACACCCATAGTAATAGCAAAGAACATCACACAATCATCGCACAATTCTTGGACCCCTCTTGCACTCCCTCCCCTCACACAACTCTCAATCTCTCTGTGATGCCTTCTCTGACCATTTCTACAACACGGTGCTAGAAAGAACCTGCAACATCGGCACAAAACTAGCAGCACTCCCACCACTACCACCTCCTCCCCCACACAAACCCTGTAACCCGCTCACCTCCCTCCCTATCCTCTCCTCCTCCTCTCGTATCTTGACTCCAGAATTCCTCAGGCTACTGGACATCACCCATCCGTCTGGATCCCAGAAAGACCTGTGCCCTCCTACCATCCTTAAAGAAATCTTCACCTCAACCTGTGCAGGCAACATCGCAAGATTCATCCTTAACTCCTCCCTCACCTCAGGTTTTTTCCCAGCAGCATTCAAAACATCACATGTCAAACCCCTCCTTAAAAAAGCCTTGCTTGACTCCTCCTTTCTGTCAACTACAGACCAATTTCTAACACCCGTTTCTCAGCCAAACTCATTGACCCAACTCTGCACTTCTTGACCCCGCCCAGTCCGGCTTCAGACCCCCTTATGGAACTGAATCATCCGTAACCTCCATATTGGATGACCTAAAAAAAACACAGCAGACACGGAAGGCTGTGCCACACTCATACTCCTTGACCTCTCTGCAGCCTTCAACTCTATCAACCACAGCATCCTCATTGACAGACTCCACTCCCTCAGTATAATGGATGCAGCACGAAAGTGGATCTCTTTACCAAATCACCCACGTCCTGCACTTCACCTCAACCTCCCAACCATCAGTAAGGGACTCCCGCAATGCACTTGCCTATCACCTCTTCTCTTCAACCTCTACATGAGACCTCCCCATGCACCTATTTGCTCTCAAAACCTCACCTGCTACAAAATCATATTTAGGATCCCCAAGTCTGCCTCTTCCCTCTCCCTGACCACGCATCCTGCCTCACTGACATTGATCATTGGATGACATTCAACCACCTCCTTCAAAGGAAAAACAGAAATCATGCTCTCCGGAAAGACAGCTCTCTTCCCCTAACCTACTACCTAGCAGTCTTCCCTAGGCCTCACTCCCTCGCTACATCCACTGGAGTTAAAAACCTGGGTTGCACCATGGACACTGACTTGACACTTTCACACTACATTAACAATGTGTGTAAACACTGCTACCTACACCTCTGCATTCTGATACGCATCTTCCATTACCTCTCCTATGCCCACAGATTCACTGCAATCTCGCGCCTAGACTACACCAACTCCAGCTATCTGGGAAGGGCACCTCTGCTTACCAAGTCAGAAAGCTCCAAAAGGGTACAGAACTATGATGGGACGCTTTGAAAGCCATGTGCATCCCTCCACAAGATGGGCCCAGAATACCTATAACAGAAAATCACCTGCTACCAACCCACCAGAAACTTGCAATCAGGCACTACCCTCCTCCTGGTCATCTCCCCCTTCAAATCAACCAGAATAGGAAGTTCCACCTTCTCTGCCCAAGCCCCCACTATCTGGAACTCAATGCCACCGAACATCCCACACATTGAGGACCATTTGGCATTCCGGAAGGCCAAAGGTGGCTATTGCCCCTTCAACCCTTATAAACACTGCCCTCTTGAGCTGTTCAATCATTCCAGGCAGCCCAGGGCATCAATGACCACGCATTCACCGAATAACAGAAAGAATACTCTAATGATCTCCAGCAGAACACAGGAGGGAGTCCTCGTCGAATCTACGAAAGAAGCCAGCAACAGCAGATGGGTACGTATAAGACTACATGCTTATGGAAGATTGCCGAAGGCAAGGCCACTTACCCGCATACATCTGCAACCATACTCCACTCCCATTGAAATATTGCACAACACCTCTGCCATTATAATGCAGCTATTTCCTATGACAAAAATGGAGTCTAGCTGGACACATATCGAACTTACTACTGTTGCACTCTCTCTTGTCAACTTCAAAGCACCCATTCACTTGCCAGCTCGATATGGATAAGTAGTAGGTATCTGGCCACCCATACCCAACTTCGCTTTACCTGAACTGCAAACACACACTCTAAACTCCTCTGTCAAATTGTCCCATACCTGGACTCTGGTCCCCCGAGGGCGTTCAACCTACAGTGCTTTGGGACCATACCAATGGTGAAAGGTGCTACACAAAGGACATTTACTACTGCTATTACTATATCTCTTACCTGTGCCTGTTTCACCTTTTTGATTGGGATTACTGATGGTTTGTAGTAGGTGTTTTAGTTACCATTCATCCATGTCCCCCTGCAGAGCAGTAGTCATTTCATCACACCTTCTGACATGGGGGCCACACTAGGAATTAGCATATTTAATAACTTGCATAATGCCCTGATTACTTACTGGTAATGATCGTTACTCTGAGTCACTCTTGTCCTCTTCCTAGTCCTAGCAACATCAGGCTCCGCCCGCACCACAACTTAATTTGCCCCTTTTAGAGGCCTCTCCTCTCCTGGGAGATTTATATCCTTGTGACCCACAACAAAGACAACAGACAATTATATTATCTGAACTGGGCAGACCTGTCAGAAGTAGATGGACCAACCAACTCATCTCCAAAAGATGAACCAGAACAATTCAAAGACCCAAAGGCAGGACAGATCAATACCTGGAACAAGAGGAACCATGACATGACCCGCGGGACAAAATAAAGCGATGGCTGAAGTGTCAGTCCATCTAGTAAAAACCTGAACTTGATTTCCAAACTAAGAGGAGCTCTCAATTCCCTCAGCCATCAGGCAAATATTTACATAAGGTTTTGTAGGGCATCTCATATAGTGCAGACAAAACTAGGGCAAAAGACCCAGCTGGCACCATAAAGAAAGCCAGAGGATGAGAAAGGATGAAGCCAAAGGATGATGACAACAATACGCCTACAGTGGTTCCTAAATGCCATGTGTACTCTTAAAGAGGACAAAATGAATGTGCACTCAACCACTTCATGTATAAATTCAGAGTGCTTTGAGTGTACATTAATGCTGAAATGTCGATGTAGAGTTGTGTATTTAAGGCACACAAGTTGAAAATTAAAGCATCTGATAAATGAACAGCAATCAGACATCAACAGTGAATTTGAAATCAAGTGGTGCCAGACATTTTGCAGCTCCAAAACACTGTATCAGCCAACCTCACGTTTGTATTATTTGTGCAGATTTCAGTTCACCCAAGATAGCATGTTCATTTGAGAAGACTAGTACGTAAATAAATGTACTTGATTGATTATTTTAACATTACATTTCCTGAAGGAATATATTAGCATTTGCAGTTGTCATCATTTCTCTGAAAAGTTGGTAAAGATACTGGGCTTCATTACAAGTTCGCCTGTATATTTCGTTCCAATTCTGTCATGCAGAATTACCTTTATTGTCATGGTTCTGGCAGAAGTAGTATTGAGTTATGAATCCACATGTGCGAGCATCAACCATAGGCGAAACGAAAATTCCATCCAGTAGAATTAGCCCCAGAAGGCAGAACTGCTCAGTGAATCCCCACCTTTTGGCAGAATGAACCCTTCAACCAGAAAATGGAAGGAATTACTGAACGTTAAAGCCAGCGGCAGAATTAAGGCTGAGAGGAAATAGCATTGTGCCGCAAAAGGGAAGCTCTGCATTGGCCTCCTTAAAAACTCAATCCTTTCAGAATCACCCATTTCCTGTTGCCAACAGACCTCAGAAGCAGTGTCAACATGCCTGGTGACATAGGCAAAGGTAGGTGCCTGAAATGCAGGTTAGAAAATCCAAGTTCAGCGAGGCATAGCTCCATGTCCTTGTGGATTTATTTATTTATTTAATTTGTATAGCTGAGGGAGTCAGTCATGCTGAAGAGCTATTTGAGGCAGAACAGTGAAAAAAACGCTGTCCAGAGAAGAATGCCACCTGGACAAAGATACAGGAGAAGGTTGTAGTGGTTGTCACTGTACCACGGGACAACAACTCTCCATCCACCAGCGAAGAACAGCTTCCCCTGAAATGGCACAGTCGGGCCAATCACCCACATGCCCTTGGGCGAAAAAGGCCTTGAGTGCCCTCCCCGTGGCTTGCATTGAGAGAGTTGGAGGAGCAGAGGTTGGAGCAGCCAGTCAACCTAAGTCTGGTGAATAGAAATGGTATCTCTAATGTGAATGCATGACCTGACTTCCTAGACTGTTCTTTGCATGACTATGGAATCTGATGGCCAAAATGCTGAGGCCAAATGCTCAAAAGGCAATGGTACCAATGCTAGGGTAACAACATACATGTGTCATCCAAGATGGGACACCATGTCAACATGACTTTGAATGTAGATTATTAACAGAGCATAATGGACATGTGGCATCATGCAATCTGGAGATGAACGTTGCAGGGAAGCCCATGGCCACTTGGTCAACTGAAACCCCTTCTGTCTAAATGCATCCCTAAAACCCCCCAAAACAATTAACTCACATTGTAAACACCAGTGTCAATAACTGACATGACCCATGCAAATGTCACATGAGCACTATATCTGCCAATGAGTGCCCACATAACTGGAGGGCTAAGTCCCCATGTCTCATTGCCCTAGTTCAACCATGTCAGTGCTGTTTGTGCAGGCCCTGACAAAATACCTCTACATGCTGAGTCTACAGAGCAATCCACAAGGTGGATATCACAAGAAAGACCATGACACATGAAATACAACTCTTTCATTCTACAAGGGGTGTACACCACAGAGGCCATATGTATAAATAGTTGAGCAATCATCCTCCATTAGGTTTGGTCAGCATCTTCCAAAATGCATGAGTGTCCTGCTATGCCATGTACCTGTCCAGAGGATCAGTGACTGCATATCATTCATCACCCAACAGGTTCACAAGCCACCCAAGGAAATGAAGCCAGGATAAATACATCAAGGTCAACAGGACATGCTACTGAGTGCACCGGGGGGCAGACACCAACCACCAGGGGTGGTGGTAGACTCAGAGCATGTCAACCACCACCCCTGCATCCTAAAGTCATTGCACTTACTGGCAGACCCCTGTCAGGTCAACATCTGCCGCCAGCAACAGTATACCAGCTCCACCGATAAGCCACAAAGGCTCCCCTCCAGCAGTTGTGGGCACTGATACCACCACTACTGACGCTGCCACCCATCCATGCTGTGTCATCACCAGGCACCACCAAAATCGACACTGTTGCTAACGCTGCAGTCCACGAGTTGCAAGCACCGCCAGCCTCAAGGCCTTTGTGGAGATCAGTGAGTGCTTGAATCCACACCAGCCACCCATGGCGGGGACATTGCCAACCATTGTGCTTGCCTCTCTTTCCCGCTCCTCACCTGTTCCACAAATTCCATGCCACCAGCATCAAACACAGACACAGAGACTGATGATGATGGCATTGGACCAGTGGATGCAGTTGGTCGGGGTACAGATACATGAGTGAGACCCACAGGCCTGCCCACACCCCTGACAGCATGCCACAGTACACCCTTGAAGGGATCTGGTGGAGGCTGAACATTATTGAGCAGTGCAAGGAGCGCATACAAAATATTGCAGAGCAGCAGCTGCTGCTATAACTGTAGGCCATTATAGATTCTCTGAAAGGATCCTCCTGATGCATGGTTAGGGCAATGGACAGGCAATGCCACCACCTCTCTCTCACAAAAACGACATCAAATACAGTCCTGGGCTAGAGGACCACGGAACTAACAGAGGCTATATTGGCAGGCACAGAGACTATGTAAAGGACACTGCGCCTGACCTTGCAGCGTATCCGGGGACAGGAGTTGGAAAGTTCAACTTGAGTCACCTCCACAGATGGCTCACGCTCGCCACTATCATCAGTCCCAACATACTGTGTTATGCATGCAGGCAGAGAACTCTGCCATGCCGACCTGGCCATACAAATGATACTGCAGTACATGTGACACTCCGGCTAGGCAGAAGGAAAATGGGAGGGTAAGGGTGTTGGGGATAAGGGACATAGGAGAGCAAGAGTGCTGTTTGTAATGCAAATAAAGTCACATATACATTTGAAAAGATATGAGCAGTGGGTGTGACAGATTTACTATGTGACTATATACAAAAACATGAGATATGTGTACTCAAATATCCTTAAAATAAATTGTCAATAACTTCTTGGTGCACAAAGCATCCATCCCTGTCTTCATCACAGTCACTGCATGGCGGCAAGTGATCCCCGGCAGTTGTGTCATCATCCTCCTCTGGGGTGCCATGTCAATTTCGGGGTACAGGGGGACATGTCTTCTAATGTACATGTTGTGCAGCATGGCACACACAACAAATTTGTTGCCCACCTTGTCTGCCTTGTACATTAGAGTGCCTCCTCCCTGATGGAGACACTGGAACCTTTCATTTAACAGGCCAAAGGTATGCTCTTTGCAGAGCCTGGTCCACATGTTTATAATGGTTGTGTTGAGCTATCCCTTGATAGTGCGCCGAAAAATAATGGAATGGCAAGTAGTGATGATTAATAAATTCCTTTTATTTTTGTGATGTTAGAGCCTTTGTGGATGACACGTGTTTCGGCAGAGCTGCCTTTATCGAATCCAGACTATATAGATAGCTCATAAGTCACTGCATAACTGCACTGCATAAGTCCCGGAGGACACTCGTACATACAGAGGACTTCTTTGTACCAGGAGGGATTCATCCCTGTGAACTTCAGCACCTTTATGCATTATGGGTAGGAGGAGAAGAGGGCACAGGTGTCCTGATGAGAAGGATCTCTGTCTTACTGGCATTGAGACAGAAATCGTTTGCTGAACTCCATGCCTCAATGGCAGACAGACAGTCGGGGATGAGAGGAGGAAGAAATGGGAGTAGAGGGAAGCTTGAAGGAAAGCTGTGTGTCATCGGCATAGCACTGGAAATGGGGATAGAAGGAGGAGATCAGATGAGCAAGAGGGGCGTGATAGTTATTGAAGAGTACAGGAGTAATGTTCTGTGTCCTTTCTAGGCTTGGTTTCCCTATGCATTGTGGAACCTGTAGTGCACTTTACATTTGGCTGTTTGCATCTGTATCATGCACTGATGTTGTCCTGCAGGGCTTGGCATGGGTGGTAGTTCATTTTATGTGCTGTGTAAGAGGTCAGGTCCTTCATGCACAGGGCTGTGACAGCCAACGCATTACACTGCCATCACGTAGCTGCACCCCCCCTCGTTTCTATCATTCACACTTGTGAAGCCTATATGTGCTCTTTAATGATAAGTGTACTTACTATGGATTCCGGCCCGTTGCCTACTGTGGGTCTCCATATATGCTTGCTTTATGCTGTTGTGCAGGACCATGGCATGATGGGTGAAATCTGGCAAGCAGGTACAGCAGGTACAGAGCTTCTTGCAAGGCGTCTCCATCACCTTTGTGCTGCTAGCATTCTGTGATACCTCTGTGGATGCCTCTGCTACTCAATGTATAGTAGGTGGTCCCGGAGCTCGAGGTTTACTACTGCTAATGGCTGCATGGTGTTGGGAAGTTAGCTTGGGGAAGGCGTGGGCCTTGCATATACATTTCAGGGCCAATTGGGTGCACCTTTGGCTTCATTTCCATTACCATTGTTCATTTACTTCGACCTTGACGGTGGAAGTAACCGCACTGCATTTTTGGTGGAATAAGTTTGTTTTTGGGAGTATTTTGGTGGTATTTTGGTGGGATTACTTTGGTATCTACTTTAATTCGGTGGAATTAGCATTTTTGTTTCTGGCACTAATTCCTCTGCCAGAACTAGCCCGGGGAGGAACTAGCACCAATTTTCAGTAACCTTTAATTCAGTGGGAAAAGTGGTATTTCGGTTACTGCCACATTTTCCACTAACCCCGGAACTCATAATGAGGCCCATTGGCTTTAAACCTGAGCTTACTTTATGCTAGATACATAGCCTTTATTTATGTTCCTTAGGTTATGCTCCTTCGATGGACCAGAATGGTCTCTTGTCTGTGTCTGTATCCAGTGACACAGAGTTTCAACAGATTAATGAAGTGCACCATTCATTTTGTTAGCGTTGCAGATACTAGTCTCATATTATTTGTATATCGGGCAGTATATACATTCTTTTTGTAGGTAAGAGAATTAGAGTTGACGTAATATGTTCAGTTGTTAAGTAGCATTATTATCGTGAATAATAGAATTGTAGGATTACAATCTTTTTCGGTGTATGTTATTGCACTTGAAAAAGAGAATTATGTATTGTGAAAGGTGTCATGCTTATCAAAATAATATAAAATGGAGAATTAGAGGTGTCTATGATAAAGATGTCTGCGTATCTGAATGAATGTATTTGGCTCTTTAGCAAACTGTTTGTTATCCTATTAACTGAGTGCATTGAAACCAGTATTGTCAATTCATTTGAGAGATTCCATTTCCTTTGGACTGACTGCACAAAATACCCAGACTTGCCGTTAGTGGAAAAGGTCACTTTAATGTGACAGGCCATAATTTACAAAAAACACGCTAACCTGTCTCGCTGGCCTTACAGACTAACAAATCAATTAATAATCGTCAAAAACAAATAAATAAATAAACAATTTAAATTCATCACTTCCTGTCCCTTGTTCTCTCCCCTTCCCCTCAATTCCTCTCAACCTTCATTCCCGCTTTCACACATCTTCTCCCCGAGGCCACGCCCCTCCTTTTTCTCTACCTCTTCCCCCTCTTTGTACCCCCGGGGTAGCCTGTTCGTGCAAACAGCACTAGCCACCCTCCTTACCGCGATAATAATCCTTTGGCTTCAACCAACCATCATTTAACCAACCGTGTACCCGGCACCAGAAACAACCCTCCCCAGAGCTGTTCTTTCTGCCCCACTCCCCATATAAACATCTTATTTAACTCTTGTTCAATTGTTCCTTCACCTTCCTTCCTTTAAAAAAAAAATTCCCCACCAACAATTTCCTTTTGTTTCGTAATTCACCCTCCCTCCTTTTCTCCAACACTACCCCTTCCAAATGCTCGCCATACCTACATCGCTTTTCTCTGCTCTTTCTTCTACCAATAGCAACTTTGAATACCCGTCATAGCTGGCTAACCCCTTCCGTAACTTTGATAACTAAAACTGCCTCTGACTGCCATGGCCACCTTACTTCTCTACATAATTCTAATAGCCCTCATGCCCTTAATCCATACTATCAAATATTCACTTGGAAAAAAAAAACACCATACCCAACTGCACTAAAACCCTGACACCCTACATACATTGACCAGTCCCTTAAACTTTTCTTTCGAACACCACCTTCTGCCACATCTGTGAAAGAAAAGACAAATTAAGCACCACCTCTGCTACCATACTTAACTCTTATCACCATAAACATCACATTACCATACGCCCCAATATTTAATTGCACGTCAGAAACCTGCTCCTCCTCATTCACTCACCTTTTGTGGCAAAATCCTCCCATGTCCTCATAACCTTTCCCGTGCTGCTCATCCTCTCACAACCCAACCGAATACCTCCTTTTTTGTGTCAGCCCCATGTTCTGTTCCATAACAGGGCACCATTGTCCATCCCTTCCCCCTAGCAGCCAAATAACTTATTTTCCCTTCGTATTTATTGGGTTTATCTATTACTTATTTAATATCTTTCATACCACTCCCACCATTAAAAAATCGTATGGCAGCACCTACCCCCTTATTGTCAGGGCTGGATGAGTAAATAGTATCATGGTTCCAGTACAGAGCCGTAACAGGTAGCTATAGGCTTCCAAACCCCAGTTTAGGCCCTCCATACATTATTCAAGGAGGCTCTTCCATCCTTGTTGCAGGTTGAACCCCCCAGGGGCAGAGAAACGTGACAGAACTACATCTCCCAGCAGGCTGTGTGCTCCACGGGCCTGCTGGCAAGGGAAGAACCACGGCCAACGAAATGTGCATGCGCGGGCCGCGCCCGTGAAAACCTGCTTGCTCTGCTATGCTTGCCTGCCTGCTTGCTATTCCGGCTTTTGGAGAGGACGGACGTCTCCTGCCGAGCTCCTGAGAGGCATGCCCACGTGGGGCGAGAACTCGCCTGATTGTATCCCAGGCCCAGCGCAACTGGATAGATAAGTGGGACGGGTCATGCTATGAGGGAAACACTGTACACTAACTGTTTGACAACCGCATAGGGGCATGATTTGAATGTGGTAAAGACCGCAATGTGTGGCAGAGACTAACCCGCATGTCAGCTCGCATCTGGAATGTGACTGAACGTAGAGAACTGTGATACGATTCGGCCACGGGTGAAGGAAACCTAGGGCTGTGTGGTTCCTGTGAGAGCAATGGGAGACCACCTTTGTTAACAAACAAGTTATGGATTGGGAGTGAATTAACTCCGGGCCGTGTGTATTCCGAGAGTGATATCGGAAGAACGCATGTAAAGATAGCACTGTTACATTATTCAGCTGTTGCTCCGCCTTACGTTTGTTTTGGTATCTTTCAGCGTAGCACATCTTGAATGATAAGAACTACCAGGTCGCCCACAGGGAACATTGGACAGCAAACTGCAGCTAAGTGTGTTTCTATTGTTTACCGCACACTGCTGCAGAGTGTGCATTTTCAGTTTTCACATATAGCTAGTCATAGCTAGCATTTCTTGTGCACCTGCATGTCAGTCCTCATTAGTATTTACATGCAAATGTGTCATATGCAAAGGTATTAGGGAGAGCTGCTGGTCACTGGTTGAGCTTGTGGTGAATGCTCTAAGCAGAGTAAGTCCTCATGGACAAGAGCCAGGTAAAGGCTCCTGTTGGTTAGAAGCTCCAATACCAAAGCTTCAGTAAGGCTGTGCTCACAACGTTAGCTTGCTTGTGATGAGTGCATGGAGTGACAGGGCGGAGTGATATACCATGCACAAGAAGGAGCTGAGGAGCATGTTATCCTAATTTTCCCCAGCCTATCCACAACCTCTCCCGGACCCTCTTTCCGGTTTTCCAGCATCATCTACCCATCCAATCCACAGACCCTAACCCTCTTTCCCCGGCGGGGAGCGGTTGCCTGTGGTTCATATCAGTCCCAGGTGCCAAGACGCAACGGGGAGGCAGGAGTTCGTGCTGCCTCTGCGCCAGTCAAGATTGCCATCGGACAAGACAGAATAGCAAGCCCACGTATATCCCGGTGCCCAGGCAGCACGACCAGCCATGACAGATGTGGTGACCTTGTTGCTGGAGCTAAAGACTGAGCTTGTTGCAACCAGACAGGAGTACGTGCCCTAGCAGGTCAGGTACACACCCTAACTGTGCAGAACCAAGCCCAGGCAACCCCTTTGCCCCGAGACCCGCCTACGCCAGTACAAGTACAGGTGTCCACAGAGGCTCCACTCCAATTGGCAGCCCCAGAACGATATAATCAGTTTATTATGCAATGCCAAATACACTTTTTGACTAAGCCTGCAGTGTTCCGAACAACCAAGGCCCGTACTGCCTTCGTAATATCCTATCTAAGTGGGGATGCTGCGTCCTGGGCTATGCCCTTGGTGCGCAAAGTCGACACCCTTCTGTATTCCTGGGACAGCATCCTGGAGGAATTCAGCAGGATTTTTAACCGGCAATCGGCTTCGCTACTCAAGGACAAGGAATTGCTGACTCTTCGGCAAGGAAGTAAGGAATTGGTCACCTACGTTACTTCCTTCAACAGACTGGCCATGGAAACTGAGAGGCCACAGGATAAAAGGATGGCGCTGTTCTAGCAAGGCCTGGGAGATGACCTCAAGGACCTGATCGCTCAGGTGGATCCTCAACCAGACAAGTGTACCACGATGATCGATCTGGAATTACACCTGGATCAGCAACAGAACGAACAATGCCAAGACTGGCGGAAATGGGAAAAAAAGCCTGTAGCGTGCCTAGACCAACAAAGACCTACCAAAGCAGCATCCGAAAAAGGCACTGAAGAGCCAATGCGGATCGGGTCAGTTTGAGGACTGTTATCCAAAGACAAAAAAGAGAAGAGAAGGCGGGGCAAGCTTTGTTTGTATTGCTGCAAAGCAGGACATTTTGTTCGGGAATGTCCAACCAAGCCATCAAAGGGAGCTCCGTCGGGAGACGCCAACGCTCACCAGTGAGGGTGGTCCATGCGAGCGCAGCAAAAGACACCCCAAAAAGTTTGGCAATCACTCATCATAGTCAGGCAGCCCATGTGATGTTGGAAGGCCACTTAAATTGGCAAAACAAACACATTTCTGTATCTCTGTTGATAGACTCAGGAGCCACTGGCAACTTTGTCGACATGCAGTTGGTGCGATGTTTGGGTCTCCCTGGGTCTCATCTCTCAACACGACTCAGGAAGAATAGGTCAAGGCCGTGGACGGGTCCTCAATATCATCAGGACAGATCACCCAACAAACCCAGGCCCTACAATTGGTATGTGGAAGATTACATCAAGAACCCTGCAGTTCGATGTTATAGCATCCCCGCAGTTTGGATTTATTCTGGGTTTATCTTGGCTACGAGTGCACAATCCGACAGTAAACTGGGTTTCAGGCTTGCTCCAGTTCCAATCGGCTTATTGCAAGGAGCATTGTAGAACACTGAAGAACAACATCACACAAGTCATCGGGAGCGGAGACGTCGTGTTACCGGACGAGTATGCTGAGTATAGGGATGTCTTTAGCAAGACGGCAGCCAAAACACTATCCCCACACCGACCCTTTGACTGCAGAATAGATCTGGAAACATGGGCCATGTTACCATGCAGCAGGATCTACGCCCTCACAGAGGCAGAAAACGAGCATCTGAAGGCTTACATCGACACTAATTTAGCAAACAGTTTCATCAGACATTCCACGTCACCAGTCTCCTCCCCCTTATTCTTCATCCCTAAGAAAACGGGGGATCTGAGAACTTGCATAGACTACAGGGCCATCAACCGGATCACCATAAAGAACCTTTACCCACTTACCCTGATCTGGACTTACGCGGGGCATACCATCTTGTCTGCGTAAGGGAGGGAGACGAATGGAAGACGGCCTTCTGAACTAAGTTCGGCTTGTATGAGTACCAGGTAATGCCCTTCGGTATTTGCAACGCTCCAGCGGCATTCCAGCATTTCCTGGATGAAGTACTACGGGGTTACCTGGATGTGTTCGCTGTCATATACATAGACAACATATTAATATACTCGCAGAACATGGAAGAACACCGGGAGCACGTGAAGGCCGTCCTACAGCGGCTGAGAGAACACCAGTTGTATGCAAAGCTGGAGAAGTGCGAGTTTCATCGGTCAACAGTGGAGTTTTTGGGCTTCATATTGTCGCCCCAGGGGTTCACCATGGACAAACGAAAAGTACAAGCCATCATTGACTGGCCGTCTCCTACCTCAGTAAAAGAGGTACAAACAGTATTGGGGTTTGCCAACTTTTACAAACATTTCATAGAGGGTTTTGCTGAGAAGGTCCACCCAATAACTCGTCTCCTCAAGAAAGGCATACCATTCAAGTGGGATGTAGCAGCTGAGGAGGGATATCAGGCGCTCAAGGACGCTTTCACCACAGCACCCGTTCTACTGCATCCGGACCCAACCAAACCTTTTGTGGTGGAGACGGACGCATCCAGTTATGCCATTGGGGCTATCCTATCGCAACGGTACGACCATTGACAACTGCACCTTGTGGCCTACTACTGCCTGCAGAGCAAAACTACGTTGTGGCCGACAGAGAACTCCTAGCTATCAAAGCAGCCTTTGGCGAATTGCACCACTATCTGATGGGTGCAAGGCATACGATTACAATCTTCACAGACCATCGGAATCTGCAATTTCTGAAAAGAGCCAGGGCCTTAAGCCCTCGGCAGCTATGGTGGGCAATGTATTTCCCCTAATCTGACTTTGTGGTTACATACCGGCCCGGAGCAGAGAACAAATAAGCAGATATCCTGTCCCGGTATCCTGAACCAAACACAGAACAAGCAGAAAACCAGTGGAACCAAGATCCATAGTAGACCCAATACGTGTCATAGGAAGCATAGTGGTGGATGACATGTTCGAAGACATTAGAAAGGCCATGACGGCACAAGAACTGGTTCAATAGAAGTCACAAGACAAGGATCAGATGGTGAAGGAAGGACTGCCGTTCTACAAAACGGGTCTATATCTGCTCACAACTCAGTTACAACAAAAAGCACATTGTTGGTTCACCCGGAAGCAACCAAGACTATTGAACTCCTCACTAGACACTTCTGGTGGCCCCAAATGACCAAGGATGTACGGCATTATGTAACCCACTGAGAATTGCTTACAGAACAAAGCATAACATCAAAAACCAGCTGGCAAGCTGCAACCAATCCCAACACCACCTAGACCTTGGCATACTGTCACGGATCACTATGAGCCCGCTCTAGTTTAACAAAAACCAGTCTTTATTGACTTATAGTATCAAAGAAAAATAAGAAAACAAAGGGTTAATTCCCCTTCCTTAGTCCGAAATTTGTCTGGAAGTCAGCTTCCTTAGAGGATAAGGCATGAAGAGAAGTTTAGTCCTCGTATGCCCAACGGAAGGTATCTCCTTCTTCCTCGCGAGCTGTAGTCCTCTGAAATGCAAAGGAAACAAATTTGTCACTTCTTCCTCATTTCCTCTTTTAAATAGGGGCCAGATCCTGTCTAGCCAATCAGGTAGCTTTACCGACCCTAGGCTTGATAAGCCTCTCCAAACCCCGCCCCCTTCTTCTGAGGATTCTGGCCGCCATAATGGTTCCTGCACTCGTGCCTCGTGGAGGACGCTGGTTTTCAACTTGTCTGTTCCCACAGGTATCGGTAAGTATTGCTTTGGTTTATAAACCCGTTGGGCATTGCTGAGTCTTTCTGATTTGACCCACGGGAAAGCACGTTGGTTGTGTGGCCGCTCGTACAGCGTCCTTTTGCTGTTGTCAGAATAACGGGTTGAGCGCTGGAAAGCCGTGTGTTTTATGCTTGGTGTACAGAGTACAGGTATTTCCTCCCCTCCTGTTACGGCGGTAGTATAACTTTGATGAGCGTGTATTTCAATGGCATTTGTATTCCTATTGCAGACCTGAGACGTTTTATTGCCTGTATAAGGTTCCCTCGTCTGCACCGAAGGTGTTGTAATGTACGTTTCCTGGCCCCACCAAGCCTCTTTCGGTTCTTCCATGCTCCGCTCATCCGTCAGGTTCTCACACATATGTTCTCTCTCAACCTTATAGTCAAGCTTCCTGTGAACCAAGGGTTTACATCAATTTTAGTGGTCTTGGACTACCAAACAAAATTGGGACATTTTATACCATGCAAGGGCACGACTTCTGCTGGTGTTTTAGCCAATTTGTTTTTGCAAAACATAATCCGGTTACACGAGATACCTCAGTGTATCATCTCTGATAGAGGTCCACAGTTTACTTCACATTTCCGGAAGGCCTTCTGTAAGACTGTGGGCATCGAGATATGCCTGTCCACCAGTTACCATCCAGAGACAGATGGGCAGACCGAACGTTTGAACCAAACTTTGGAACAGTATTTACGCTGTATGACTCATGATAAGGAAGAGTCCTGGGATGATATCATCTGGCTGGCGGAACTCGCCTACAAGAACATGGTTCATTCATCAACAAAGGTAACACCATTCTTATGGGTGTCACCCACGCTTTCATCCTATGCCACAAACTGAGGTTTCTACAGTCCCAGCAGTTGGGCAACGAAGGAAACAAATTGAGGAGACCTGGCATGTAATCCAAAGCAACTTATCAGAAGCGAAACTGAACTACAAACAATATGCAGACAAAAAACACTGACCAAGTCCTTCCTACCAAGTTGGTGATACAGTATGGCTTTCCACACGGAACCTACACCTGCAAAGACCAAGAAAGTTCCATCCCAGGTACATTGGCCCGTTTCCAATTGAGGCAATAATTAACCCAGTGGCGGTGCGCTTGACCTTACCCAAGCGTATGCACATCCATTCCGTGTTTCATGTGGCCTTATTGAAGGCAGCCCCTCCATCCATAAAACCAAAAAGACCCCCACCCATCCTAGTAGACGGGCACCCTGAATACAAAGTCAAGGCTATTCTAGACTTGTTTGTTAAACAACGAAAGCTGTGGTATTTAGTAGACTGGAAAGGGTACGGCGCAGAAGAACAGTCATGAGAACTGGCATCAAATGTACATGCTCCTCCACCGCTTCCACCATAATAACCCCACAAAACCAGGGCATGCGAGAGGGAGGGGGAGTACTGTCAGGGCTGGACGAGTAAATAGTATCATGGGTCCAGTACAGACCCTTAACAGGCAGCTAGCTACATGCTTCCGAACCCCAGCTTAGGCCCTCCATACATTATTCAAGGAGGCTCTTCCATCGTTGCTGCAGGCAAATCCACCAGGGGCACAGAAACGTGAGGGAACTACATCTCCCAGCAGGCCGTGTGCTCCACAGGCCTGCTGGCAAGGGAAGAACCACGCCCAAAGAAATGCGCATGCGCGGGCCACGCCCGTGCAAACCTGCTTGCTATTCTGGCTTTCGGAAAGGATGGACGTCTCCAGCCGAGCTCCTGAGCGGCACCCCTACGCGGGGGCGAGAACGGGCCTGATTGCATCCAAGGCCCCGCGCAACCAGACAGATAAGGGGACGGGTCATGCTACGAGGGAAACACTCTACGCTAACTGTTTGGGGACCGCATGGGGGCATGATTTGAATGTGGTAAAGATGGCGATGAGTGGCAGACACTAACCCGCATGTCAGCTCGCATTTGGAACGTGACAGAACGTAGAGAACTCGAATATGATTCGGCCACGGGTGAAGGCAACCTAGGAACATGTGGTTCCTGTGAGAGCAACGGGAGACCATGTTTGTTAACAAACAAGTTATGGATTCGAAGTGAATCAACTCCGGGCCGTGTGTATTCCGAGAGTGCTATCGGAAGAACACATGTAAAGACAGCAGTGTTACATTATTCAGCTGTTGCTCCGACTTACATTTGTTTTGGTATCTTTCAGCGGAGCACGTCTTGAATGATAAGAACTACCAGACCACCCACGGGGAGTATTGGACAGCAAACCGCAGCTAAGTGTATTTCTATGGTTGATCGCGCACTGCTGCAGAGTGTTTATGTTTAGTTTTCACGTATAGCTTGTCATAGGTAGCATTTCTTGTGCACGTGCATGTCAGTCCTCATTATTATTTCCATGCAAATGTGTCATATGCAAAGGTATTAGGGAGAGCTGTTGGTCTCTGTTTGAGCTTGTGGTGACCGCTCTAAGCAGAGTAAGTCTTCATGGTCAAGAGCCAGGTAAAGGCCCCTTTTGGTTAGAAGCTCCAATACAAAGGCTTCAGTCAGGCTGGGCTCACAACATTAGCTTGCTTGTGATGAGTGCATGGAGTGACAGGGCGGAGTGAGATACGACGCACAAGAAGGCAACAACAGGAGCTGAGGAGCATGTTACCCTAATTTCCCCCAGCCTATCCACAACCTCTCCCTAACCCTCTTTCCGGTTATCCTGCATCCCTCTACCCATCCAATCCACTGACCCTAACCCTCTTTCCCTGGTGGGTTGCGGTTGCCTGTGATTCATATCAGTCCCAGGTGCCAAGACCAAACGGGGAGGCAGGAGTTTGTGCTGCCTCTGCGCCAGTCAAGATTGCCAACTGACCTGACACTTATCATGCAACTCCCCTTCTGGACCCTATGCCCGCTTTGTTCATCCCTCCTTGTCCAACCTCTCTCCTTCGAACCTGCTAAACCCCCCATTTTGACCAAAAAACCCTTACCTCTACTTTTGATCCATATAACCCCTTTGCTTCCCCACAAACACCTCTTAAAAGCGCTAATGGGTCCTTGTAAACACTCTGGACCCTTTTACATAATTTCCTCTTGCCTTTTTTTTTTAGTACCACACCATCTTACCCTTATTCCCCATGCCAATCTACTCACTGCTCCCCGATGCCACCTGCCTGCTAGCCCTCTGCTGCTACCAACAAATTTGCTCTGAAAGCCTGAGCCCCCACCAATGCTCCCTTTATTGTTATCATTTCGTTTTATTTCTTTATTGACATCCTACCTACTAAGCGCCCTGGCCTGCGTGGTGTCAATGCATTGAGTATTATTGAGGACCTCGCCCTGGACTCCTCTGCGCTGTCCACTGTTGCCTTCCACACAAGTAGCCCTCAACTCCTCCCTCAACTAACGCCTTTCTATCACTCCCATGCAAAATAACTCCCCTGCTTCCTCCTGCCCATCCATGCAGTACCTTATAACCCTAGACCAAACCCCAACCTCATTTTTTTAGGGGCCAGCATATTGAACTGCATCTCATGTCCATCTACCAAACCATGAACTCCATACATGGGTACCGTCCTGTACTCACCTCGACCATACAATTGCTTCCCACTCCTCATCCAACACCCCTCCATATTGCTCTTCCGCTGCACCGGGGGCCATACCTGCGCCCTCCGTCCATGCATTTTAACCCACCCCCATGCAGTAACTCCACCCCCTACTCATTTGTCAATGTACCCCTATGTTCACCCCTGTAAATACTTGCTCTACTGCACTCTGCTAGGCACCTCACTTGCTGTCCCCACTCCTAGCACCAGTTGCCGTAACCGCGTCTTCTGTCCCTGCAGTTCAATTCCCCTTGTGCACTGCATGCCGTGACACTGCATCCTTCCTTCTAGGCCACTGCGCCTGCATGCTCACCCTGATAAATGATCTATATCATTGCTGCTTCCTTCACTGCACATGGGGCCTTCCACGCACCCCCGTCCATGCAACACAATCTACACACCCTGCTACTTTCTGTAGCATCTCTGGCCACTTTATCCCCTGGTAAGCCGATCTGCTTCACTCCTTCACCCTAGCGCACATCCTCTGATATAGCCCCTCTTTGCACCCCACCATATGACTTTCTTTTAATCCTTGAAACATGTCCTTTCTTACCATTTTCATTTCTCTTCTTTTTCTTTTTTTTGGAAGCCATCCTCTCCATCCCTGTGCCAATAAAGTATAACTCCACACCGTTACCATGCTTGTCCCCTCCCATTCAACTCTCCTACTCCCTATCCAATAATTTCCAGTAAATTGACATCCTCTCCCTCCCTGATCCTTTGAGTTCCTCATTAGTCTAAATTGCTTTGTTGACTTATAGTCTAACTCCAAACCACTACCATGCTCGTCCACTCCCTTTAAACCCTACTTCTCCCCAACCCCATACTCCCATTAAATTGACCTTTTCCCCATCCTCGATCATCCGAGTTCCCATTAATCTAAACTGCTTTGTTGACCTTTATTCACCCATCTTAACTATCACCAAAATCAACTGGCACCCAATCAACATCCCTTTAAACCAATAAAACTAACAGAGGTATGACAAATTATTCCTTTGTTGCTGTTCACGCAATTCCAACAACTTCTTGACCTGATTTGCTTATTCCCACTATTCCTTCTTGGGAAAATGTCCACCTTATCACCACTTACCCTCCCGCTGCAACCCCTCTCTCAGATATTATTGGCTGCCCTCTGCCACTTGTCACCCGCCAAACCCTCTCCTGGGTTGGGGTAACCAATAACGGGCTGCACAAACGCCCCAGGGTGGGATGCAGTATTAACAAGGTCTTAAACCAACCCGTCTATTCCTTCTTGTAGGAAACCTACTCCTCCCACTGCAACCCCTCTCCCAGAGGTTGCTGACTGCCCTCTCCCTCCTGTCCCCCCAAACCCTGTCCTGGGTGGGGGCAACCAATGAAGGGACGCACAAAGGCCGAGGGTTGGGATGCAGTATCAACGAGCTCTTAAACCATAAGGCCCAGAGGGGCCATACAAGCACAACACCACATTCTTGCTCTATGCCTGGCTTGGGCCCAATACCTCATGCCCCTTACCTTAGAGTGGGCCACCCCCTATTCCACCTTACTACTACCCTTTTCTCTCAATTAACCAATCACCCTCTACCTTACACCCAATCCCTGTCTTCACTTTAAAATAGAACCAAACTTTCTTCACCTTCCCTCCTATCGCTCCTTCCTTCTCTAGCCCTTTCCTTAGACACCTTCAAATCTCTGATGTTCAACTCTTCGCCAGTCGAGAGTGGGGTGTAGATCTCTCCCACCTGCAGGTACCTCCCTCTGAATGATCTCCCTGGCCCTCTCAAACTCCAACACAGCTCAAGACCTCACTCTTCTTCTACTGCTTTTCTCTGTGGCTCTTCCCTGCTGACCCACCTGTATACTGCACTGACAGACTACCCTCAGAGTCTCACAGGTACCTTCTCCCCCCTTTTGACCGTATCCCTGCACTGCCTCCAGCCCTACCGCATACTAAGGGCTGTATCTGACTTGCATGGTATGACTGACAGAAAGCTTAGAAAGCTTGTTGTTTTATCCTCCCTTTGTGTTCCTTCCCTCATCTTGTCCCTCTGAGAAGCACTTGTGTACAGGCACATTATAAATGATGTTGCATATCATATCCTCCTGCCCCTCCCCTGGCTCCTACCAACTCTCTTCCTCTTCATCATCCCTTTTAAACTACCCTTCCTGGCCCTCCAGTTCTCCAATGCCATCTGTTTCAAACTGGCATATCTATTCTACCTTCATATTTTCCTTTATTCTTTTAATGTGTATAATATTTATTCAATCTCCTCCTTTTCCCACCAAATACACCTCCCACATCAGCTTCACACCTCCAACCTTTCCCTTCCCAAAAGCCAATGCACCTTCAGTTCCAATCCTGCTCACCTCTTGGTCCAAACCATTGTAGTGTGGACGTTCGCCGGCACCTGTATATTTAAACACTAGGGAGCAACCTGTCCCTGCCAGGTTCGCTGGCCAGGTGCAGCACCCAAAAACTCCACGGGGAGTAATGTGTACTGCATGCTCCCCAAACCCCCCTTCTCCTATCCAACTCTTCCCCAAATTGAAATTAGGATTGCAATACTGGATTTATACAACTCAGAAAAAGGCAGAGACAGCACCCAGCTACAAAAGGATTGGACAGGTCAAAAGGCAGAGGAGTTGATGAAAGGAGGCAAGCAGGGAAGGTTGGGGGCTCTGGGAGCTCTTCCCCCAATTATAATTGAAAACAAATAAAGAGAAAAAGTTCAAAAATAAGGAAAAGCCATTTCAGTTTTTGTCCCTAACTCGAGCAACACGCAAACAACTGAACTGTGACACCTAGAGTACCTTTATATTTTAACATTCCATTAAGATATGGTTCTTTTTTCCCTTTAAGTATGTCTCACTGCTCTCATTGTTGGCCGCTTGCAGTGCCAAGATGTCTTCAGGTGATAGAGGGTTCCACAAAAAAAAAAGTCATAAAACACGATAACAATTAAAATACATTAGCCGGAGACAACTAGGACGAAATGGCTGGCTGAGCCTACATCTTCCCTGCGACCCGAAGAGAAATGTCGGTGCAGTAACACAAACTCAGCCCGTTTGAAGAACAGACTGGTGGATTAAGGAGAAAAAGCGGTCACCACCCAGCAGGAGGTCTCCCGGAGAAAAACGGTGAAGGGAAGCCCCCAAATGCAGAGTGGACAGAGGACATCCCCCCAAGGCCTGGCTTCAATGCTTGCCAGTGCCCAGGCGTGACGTTTGCCTGGCTTGGTGATCAACATAGCAGTTCAAGAGAGGGACTGCCTCAGAACAAGTTAAAAATGGAGGGGAGTCCCTGAAATATAAGTGTGCAGCAGAAACAGGAAAGACTGGGAACCGCTCTGCCATTAGAATTCAAAAGTGAGGAGCGGAAAGGCAGGCACTACCCGGAGGGGCCTCACGGAGCGTAAAAGCCACAAGGTCAGTGTTCGTGAGGAAAGCAGAGGCAGCGAGCAGCGCAGAGCACCTTGGAAGTGGGGGACCCTGCAGCGAGGGGAAAATGAACATTGGGCCCAAAGGAAACCTGGGCTCCATGAATCCCGCCCTTCGGAGCTGTAAGTGATTTCAATCCGGCACACACCCAAGTCAACGACTAGCATGTAGTGCACAACTGAAATCCTTATTTATTTTTGTCTAAAAGTTCTTTATTCTGAACGATATACCACTCATATCACGCCCTTCTCCTGGAACCCCCCCAGTCACACTGAACCAGGAATCAGGCTGGTTTCGCAAAGTTAAAATATTTATTTATGTATTTACAATTTAATCACACTATGTTTTAATGGGTACACAATAATCACCAATGGGGTGATCTAACACTGAATTATCTTTTTAATATACAAGGAGTAGCAGTGAGCAAAACAATTCAGCACAAAACATAATACTTGTGTGTGGTTTCAGATAGGATAGCACTGTGGTTAAAGGTTTCCCCTGCACACCCCTCAATCCCCCAATAGGCAATGTAAAGAGATAGGAGGAGAGAGCAGGTATTCAGGAATGGCAGAATTCAAACAGAACATCAATCCCACTTTCCCCCTTTCAAACACAAGAGAAAATGGAATTGACTGTCAAGCTGTCAGATTGGCTTTTAAAGTTATCCTTAAAATGGACTGAGCAAAAACACCAAATATGGTCTAAATTGCTGAAATTGTTATAAATTCTCATGGGCCGATTTGGATAGTTGCACACAAACACAAGCAATGATTTAATACCAAGAAACAATTTGAAATCTTAAAACTCAAGTCGGAGGCAATTAAAAGCTGTTTTACACGTGTAAGAATTTCCCAACAAAAATTTGCGGCAAACTTTTCACTGAGCGATATTCGCGATAACGGGAGAACCGTATTGATTTGGAGCGATATTTAAAGCTGTGGATGTTAGCTACAAGCAGAAGTTGAAACTTTGTTTCTAGCACAAAAGCAGAAGTTGAAACTTTGTTTCTAGCACAAAAACTGAGGGAGTGATAGGCGTTTTAGTAGAGGTCGTTTTTTCGAGATAGGTGCAAGAATGGAAAACAGGAATGCACTTTTAAAATGACAAAAGGGTTTCTTACACTAGACGATGACTATGAACAAAATGAATACCACACAGGAACACAGTCACTTGATCAGAATGACTGCCTGCAGAGGAAACTCACCTTCTTCAGATGGGAAAAGATCAGCACAGAGATAATTTTAGCAATACTAGTACAGGAGGAAGGATAGACTGGTTTGGGTAGAGAGTTCAGACAATTCAAAAAATACTCCTAACAATACAGGTTCTGAATACAAGATAGGATGGGTTTAAGATAGGGATAGACTATGCAAAATACATATGGCAGTGACACAATGCTTCCTATAGATACTGACTGGATATGTTTTTAAATGGAACCGTCAGGATTCTGGTCAGGGGATAGGATTTGGTTTAAGACAGACAGCTGGGCACATCGGACCGGGGATCATCAGCAAGACACTCTGGTCACAGCACAGCGTAGGCCTGGACTGGATCTGCAAGGCACTCTGGTCACAGCACGGCACAGGACTGGATTGGATCTGCCCTTCTTGGTTATGATGATATTTATTTTCAGCAGGCAAGCAGTACAGTGCAGCCCGGCTGTATTGTGATGCTTCCCCTTAGGTTTGTGGGGTTCTGGTTCTGGAATTTGAGACCTAGCTGAAAATGGTTCAGCTATGCAATGGGTTTCTGCTTTTCCAAGTTTCTGGAGTCTGGAGCAAGAAAGATGTACAGTTCAGCAGCAGGGTGCTCTGCCAGCATTAGGATAGTGAGTGAATCTGTCTGTCTTTCTGAGTGGTGAGCTGTCTCTATTTATGCTATGAACAGATGTCATAAAAGGGGTGTGTGGGCCGGTTTAGCCTAAACTTGCCCCCTTTGACAGGTGATTGGGTCAGAGTCTACTCTCTGCCTTAATAGGAGGGGAGAAACAGAGCGTCACCTTTATGGTGTGATTTTATGAGGCTAAGCATCCACCCCTAGCCCCTTGAACACAAAATCTACTTTTGGCACCATACATATTTACAAATATTTACACATGTGCAACCTCTATAAGAATCACATATACGGATTACATATTTTATCTAGCAGCTACTTCTCAAAACCCTGTAGCTGTGGGATCTTATCTCTGCTTTTCACAGAATTTTGCCCTTTTCATCAGGAACACAATGTCCTACATATAAGCAAATTTCGACAAGTGTGCGCGTTTAACATAGGCATAAGTGTATACAGTTTCATAATTCTAGCGGAAATACATTTTGCATAAAATCACAATTTTTGCCATTTCTTTCCAGAACATGTCACACAATTTTGCCGCCTCTTGAAACGTGCAGCCAAAATTTAGATTCACAAATCTGTTAATTTTATATTTTTCACAATAATTTTAGCCACAGATGGTTGTTTTGGTCTGCCTCTTTTTGTCTCCCTGCAGTCCAGGAGCAGTCTCTTCCCTGTTTGCTCCTGGCAGAGGCCATTTAAGACTGTCTTCACGCTTTGCATTTCCTTAGCAGCAGCTGTCAATTGTTCCTTTTCCCCATGCATCCCAGGTTCTTTCCTACCCCATAATTAATGCTTCTGTGTGGTTTCCTGCTGGGGGAAAGACCTTCCTTCTGTGAGAAACCTGTTATTCCAGTTTGGTAGCTTTAGCCAGGCTTCATTTTAATTGTTAGCTCTGTTGAATTTTTCCTTAGCTTAAAACAAACTTGTTGTATCAAATCACAGCTAAAATTCTCATTCAAGATTTTAAACCATGGGATCAAAACAATTACAAGATGGGTTACTATCAGTAACAGGCCTCTTACATTGCAAACATTTGATTTCAGTTTATACATGTTAAAGTTTAATCAGGCAGGCTCCTGACAGCTTTTATCACAGCAGCCCTCAGCTGCACAGAGATTTTTCAGATCCACAGGCAGGCCACTTTTGCTGTAGACATCTCTTTATGCTCTGAGTTTTTCAGGACCTTGTAAGTTCACAATGATTTCTTAAACTAAGTGAATTGTAGCACCCAGCTAGAATTTTGGATGTTTGAGGATGTTTTGTACCGGCATTCTGCAGTTTCAGCAACAAAGAAAAGGGGATTTAAAGCAAGATTTTTGGTTTCCTTTAGCAAAGCACTGCTTTTTCCTTCTGTACTCCATTTCCACTTGTTGTGGAGCCCAGTGACATATTCCAGGAGTGAGAGCCCCGTTCCACCACTGACAACATGTGTGGCAGATTGGGCAGCCATCTTTTTGTGCGTTGCAAAGCACAATTTTGAGAGGTCTTGGCGTGCACAAGGGTTTTGCAGCCATTTTGATGTTTCTGGTACCATCATAACACAGTGATGCAGCATTTAAGAGCAAAAGTGGCTCAAAACATCCCACAGAGCCCCCCCTCCCAACTTGCGGTTGACCGCCCATCAAGGGGAAGTCAGGAGATTGGGATGTTCTTTTCTTCTTTGGTCCAGGTGGAGAAAGTTGTATGCTTGTGCCATCAGTGCTGGAGGTGACACGCTCTCCTCCCCGGTTCTGGATGGGAGTATGGAGCGATACTCCGGGCTCCTTGGGTCTTTCCTTCCGGTCCTCGAGTGGTCCTCCTTGGTAATTAGAAATTCTTGGCTCCAATGCTATGAGACAGAAAAGAGCATGGTTATGGAAATTTCCCCACTACTACTCATGTAGTGGGGCAGATGCATACATTGAATACAATTTACAACATTCCTCGCCTGTATTTACTAATGGTTTTAACAGTTGGCTTCTTCTAGGTATCCAGAATGTCCCCCTCTGGGTTTCTGGTTGGCTCCTCTATTTGCTGCAAAGTATGCCTGGCATGGCAACTCTTCAGCTGGTTTATGTGGACCCACTTGTCTTCCCCCTCTGCCAAACTGCCCTTGGGGATGCGGATTTTGTAGGCGACTGGTGAGATTCTGTCTACAATTTCAAAAGGACCCCTCCAAGTTGGGAGAAATTTGCACTGTTTGGTTCCTTTGGAAATTGTACAAGTGACCCGTCTCCTACTTGGTATTCTTTTTTAGTTGTCTTAAGGTCATAGTGGGTCTTCATACTGTCTGCAGATCTTTCTAGATTCTGCTGAGCATAGGCAAAAGCCTGTTGAAGGTGTTTTCTTAGATTCTCAACATACTCATGAGTTGTGGCGGCATTTATCAAGGTCTGCTCTTGAGTTCTT
This sequence comes from Ambystoma mexicanum, assembly GCF_040938575.1. Taxonomy (NCBI): domain Eukaryota; kingdom Metazoa; phylum Chordata; class Amphibia; order Caudata; family Ambystomatidae; genus Ambystoma; species Ambystoma mexicanum. Next base: position 158,333,771 of record NC_090928.1, read on the forward strand.
TAGAGCAGATGCTGGGGTAGCACCATCCTTCGTCCAGTCATCAGCTCAAAAGGAGACATTTCTGCTGCAGAAGAAAGGGTAGATCTGGTGGCCATCAGGACAAGGGGTAATCGAATGTCCCAACTTGGCCCAGACCCTGCCACAAACATTTTTAATATGCTCACAATAGTTTTGTTGCATCTCTCCACTCCACCACTAGAGGCTGTCAGTAGGCAATGTGTAGTTTCCTTTTGACCCCAAGTATCTCCCACATCTTTGTCATCACTTCGCTAGTGAAGTGACTTCCTCGGTCTGACTCAATCCTTTGTGGTAGTCCAAAACGCGAGAAGATGTGATTGATCATCAGGGCAGCTGCTGTTTCTGCCTTGCAATTTGGGTCCAGGATACATTCCACCCATTTAGTGAACAAGCATGTCACAGTCAACATGTACTTGTTCCCCCTACAGGAGCGAATCACGGGCCCAATAAAATGGACTTGCAAATCTGACCAAGGCAGTGTCATCCCCCTCTTTTGGAGGGGAGTATGGTGTGTGAGTGATGTGGGCTGAAATTGTGCACACACAAGACATCCCTTCAAGTATTGGTCGAGGTCCTGCCCCATGTGTGGCCAGTATGCAACCTCTCGCAAGATTTCTAGTGTCGTATGATACCCCAGATGACCGGCTGTGGCCACATCATGGGCGTGACTTAGCATCAGGCATCGGAATGAGGTGGGGACCACCCACTGGTCATAGCCAGCTATGGATTTCCTCACCAACAAACCGTCTTCTATTCGGAACATTTTTGGACATTTCATCAACACTCTGAGGTCCTCTTTCCCAATGTAATTGGTATCCTTCAGGGGAAAGTTCGCAGGGTCCTCAATATGTTGATAAAACGTATCCGTAATCATATCAGCATCTGGGTTATCCTTACTCTATTGTGCAGTTGAAAGTTCATTGTGAGCATTTGTCTGGGACCTGGTGATATCAGTGACCTGGATTTCCCCCAAAAGGGACTTGATCTCAAGTAGATACCCTTGGGTGGCTCCAGTTTTGGCCAACTGATCAGCTAGGTCATTTCCAGTTTTGAATGGTCCCTCTACTTTAGAATGGCCCTTGATCTTTTTCCAGTAGATGGTCGTCCCATTTGAGGTGACCAGATCATCAATATTTTGTATTAATTTTCCATGTTTTAAAGGTTTATTATTAGCACATAGCATGCCTCTGGTTTTCCAGTTTACCAGGTGCCCACGAACCTGTTCCGTACGTAATCTGAGTCTATGATTATGACCAGTCTGTGGAGTTGGTTTTGGACAGCAGTGAGGATGGCTTGATGCAGAGCCATCAGCTCTGCCACTTGACTACTTCGGAGACTGATTTTGTACCCAGCGGAGGGTTTTGGGGCATCATTCACCCATGCATTCCCTACGCCGGCCACAAGTTCCTTTTCCCTGTTGTTGTCAACATGGTAGGAGCACCCATCTACATAGACAGTGGGAATTCCCTCACACTGGTCTTCTTCATAGACTTTGTGTGGGGAATTAAGGTATGCCTTCATATTGTCCTTGATTTTAAGACTTTCTTCCTCGAGACAGTTTTCTCTGGCACAATCATGCAAGTCAGCCAGACCTTGCGCGAGGGGACTCTTCTTGTTTTGGCCATATCTGACCTCCACAGGTAAGCCTTGCATTGACAGAATTCAGGAAGTAAATCGGGAATTACTCACATTTCCTGTCCGGATTCTGTCACTTTGAAGATATTGCAAAGGTTGGTGTGGAGTCTCCACTATGATGTGTTCCCCCTGGAGAAACGGGCGGTAATTCTACAATGCCCACACCGTTCCCAGGAGTGCCTTCTCACAATCGTTGAATTTTTCCTCCACAGAGGATAAAGTCTTACTCGCATAGGAGATTACTTTATTGACCTTGTTATGCTTTTGATATAATGTTGCAGTCAAGCATGTATTTGAGAACCCTGTCTCCAAGAAGAACTCCTTGTTTTTGACAGGGTAAGCTAGGCAAGGTGCTTGTTAGAACTCACCACCAGGTAACAAGGACAATGGGAGCTTGATCGCAGAAGATTCCGGAGTCGCTGAAGAATTCTTCCTACAATTGTAACCCTTTGCTGTGTAAGGTTTACAGACAGAGTGATCTAATAGTCGGAAGAGGAGACACACACACTCAATTGCACCAACTAGGAGCAATAGAAAGAATATCAGAATCAGTATAGTTGTGCTCTTAGTAAAACTGAAAGTACCAGAATACCAACTACACCAACCTGAATGATGGTACACAGCGTTAATGTTACAGACGGGAAGTGAAGTTTCCTCAGTAGCCTGGGAGTTCCTAAGCCAATCAACACAAGAACAAAGCAAGAACTAATGAGGAATCTAAGCAAAGGGAGGGTTTAGGTAATAGAACATGAAAGTAGAAATGGTTCTTACCATTCAGTGTTTTGAAGTTTATCGGAAGTCCCAGTTGAGGATCCAGGTCCAAGGTTCTATCCCGACGGCACAAGGACGCCTAGAAGTCCCAACAATCCAATGTCCAAGACTACCCCGACGGCACGAGGACGCCTAAAACAAAGGAAGTCTCTAGTCCTTGAGATCCCAAGCGGTGGAGTTCGAGGAGTTCCTATAGGGAGTCCGGATGGAAATGTTCTTCTGTAGACAGGATGGTGCTGGGAAGCAGAAGGACCAACTTCGTAGGATGTAAGAGCAGGCAGGATACAACAAAATCGCAAAGCAGAGACAGTCCATTGCACAAGACAGGTTCAGCAACGTGCGGGCAAAGCAGACAGAATCACTAGGCAAAGACAGTCCGGGGTGCAAAACAGGTTCAGCAACGTGCAGGCTAGCCAAACAAATTCACGAGGCAGAGTCAATCCGGGGAAAAGCAGGTTTGGCAATGTGCAGGCAGTGTAAGATCAAATCGTGAGTTGAAAGTAGTTCACGGTGCAGAGCAGGTTCGGCAATGAACAGGACAAGCAAAAGTTCGAAAAGCAAGGCAAAAAGCAACAAGAGCGCAGTCCAGAAACAGGAACAGAAGTAAGCAGGAAGGCAAGATGCGGGGACAAGGAAGAATCAAAAAGCAAGAGGCAAAACACGGGTCCAGAAAACAAGAGTTCCAAGATACGCGGCGAATTCCAAAACACTTCAATCAGAAGCATTGTGCCGTAGTCTGTGGGCTGGCTTTATTCTGTGTAAGTCACGTGCCAAGTCACGTGACGTGGTGACGGCTGCGTGCCTACGCCAGAAGCGTTCTCTTCGTTGCCAGGGTAACCGGTAACAAGCGAGAAACGAAGCTCGCTGTTGCAGTCTAGGGTGCTGTCGGGAGTGTAACAACCGAAGTCCCAGGGATTTCCTTTTGGGTGTCAGACGTGTCGGCACAATTCTCTCCACAGGTATTTTGGAACCAGACATTGTAGCGCCGTGATTCGTAACAGCATCCTCCCCCGATGCAATATCCAATCCCCTGGAAGCATGAAAACGCGCCAGGAGGCGAGGGGCATGGATATTTTCCATAGGTTCCCAGGTCCGATCTTCCGGGCCGTAACCCACCCAATCAATTAGGTACATACGGACCCCCTTCTGTAGGCGGGTGTCAAGTATGGACTTGACCTCGTATTCTTCAGATCCCTGTACCAAAACAGGAGGAGGACGAACACTGAGACGCGTTCCAGAACGAAAAGGCTTGACCAAAGATAAATGAAAGACAGGGTGGATCTTCCAGGACTTGGGTAAGGACAATCGAACAGCCAAGGGGTTGATCACGTGAGTTATTACATAAGGACCTACAAAGCGAGGCAACAAAGAACGTCGACCCGGAATTCGTAGATGTTTGATCGATAGCCATAATTTCATGCCAGTCTGATATGAGGGAGCTGGCGAACAATGCTTGTCTGCAAAGAGTTTAGCTTGATTTTAGGCTTCCTGAAGACGGCATTTGATATTCATATGGATGGCCGTCATTTCCCTCACACAATCAGAGGCGGCTGGGTTGCTTGATGACAAAATAGGATCATGAGGTAAAGCACGTGGGTGTTGTCCATAGAGAGCAAAGAACGGAGAAGTGCCTGTTGAAGTATGCAATGAGTTTTATAGGCAAATTCCGCAGCTTCCAAGACGGATAGCCAAGACTCCTGATGCTGGAGTATCAGACAAAGCAGATATTGTTCAAGGGTTGAGTTGAGTCTCTCAGTCTGGCCATCCGTCTGGGGATGGTAGGCGCTAGAAAACCGTTCCTCTATGCCAAAAGAGCACGTTAAAGACCGCCAAAAATGAGAAGTGAACTGCGTGCCCCGATCAGACATTATGATAGAGGGAAGACCAAAGTAACGGAAGATGTTTTTCATGAACAAATCTGCGAGAACCGGTGCAGAGGGTAGGCCACGACAGGGTACGAAGATAGCCATTTTCGTGAAATAATCTACAACTACTCAGATTGTATTGAAGTCTTGAACTAAAGGCAATTCTACGATGAAATCCATGGATAACATAGTCCAAGGACGTTGCGGTATGGGTAATGGTTGGAGTAACCCCATAGGTTTGCCAGGCACAGTTTTACACTGTGCACAGATAGCACATAATTCAATGTAATGTTGTACATCTTGCTGCATAGTAGGCTACCAACACCACCTTTATAAGAGATCCAAGGTTTTTCTCCTACCCGGATGTGCGGAAAACATAGTATCATGGCACCATTGTAATGCTGTTTGACGGATCTTCTCGTCTGGCAGAAATAGACGCCCTTGGATATAAGGCAGGGTATTTACTATGTCTAAATTGTATTCCTGAATCTCACTAGGTTGTGTTTGGACCCACTCAACAAGAGAAGATTTCAAGGACGCATGTGGAGTACAACCACAGACAATTTGTGTAGGCAACAACAGAGGACTGATCTCTTTTTCGCCTTGATCCGGATCATGCATTCGTGAAAAAGCATCGGCTTTTGAATGGAGATGACCTGGTCGGTAGGTAATTACAAAATCAAACATCGAGAAGAATTCGTGCCACCTAGCATGACGTGAGGTAGAACACTTAACAGACTTCATGGCAAGCAGATTTCTATGGTCTGTAAAGACCTGAACTGGATGAGAAGCCCCTAGAAGGTGATGTCTCCATTCTTTGAAGGCGTCACGTATAGCCAGAAGCTCTCGCTCAGTAGTGGTATAGTTATGCTCATAGGGTGTTAGCTTGCGAGAGAAAAAATCCACTGGCTGAAGGAGTCCTGTGTCGCTACACTGTTGAGAAAGTATGGCACCAATAGCAACACCAGATGCATCTGCCTCTACGTAGAAGGGTAAAGAAGGATTGGGATGTTGCAACACTGGAGCAGATGTAAAAGCCGCTTTAAGAGCATCAAAAGCTAGTTGTTGTGTTGCAGACCAGAGGTATGGGCGTTTATTGCTAGCTAATGCCGTCAATGGAGCCACCAAGCTGGAGAAAGAACGAATAAAGCAACGGTAAAAGTTTGCAAAGCCTTCAAATTAGCAGGTATGGGCCATTCCAAAACAGCCCTAACTTTGGTCTCGTTCATTCGTACCCCCTTGTTCGTCAGATCATAGCCTAGAAATTCCACTTCAGTGGCATGGAATACACACTTCTCCACTTTGGCGTATAACTTGTTCTCTCTCAGACGCTGAAGGACAGCGGGAGCATGATCAATATGTTTTTGACGTGAGGGAGATTAAATCAGGATGTCATCAAGATATATCAATACATAATGATCGATCATGTCTCTAAACACATCATTAATGAAGTTCTGGAATGTGGCTGGTGCATTGCATAAACCAAAAGGCATGACACAATACTCAAACAATCCATACCGTGTCTTAAAAGCGGTTTTCCATTCATCCCCCTTGCGGATTCTAACCAGATTATAGGCACCTCTCAAATCCAATTTTGTGGACAGGACTGATGAGCCTATTTGATCCAGGAGAGTGTTTATCAGAGGCAATGGATACTGGTTTCTGTTGGTAATTGCATTTAGTGCTCAATAATCTATACAAGGTCTTAAGTCCCCTTCCTTTTTGGGAACAAAGAACAAAGGAGATGCTGCAGGTGAGCGAGATGGTCGGATAAACCCAGTGCGTAGTGCATTGTCAAGATAATCTTTAAGAACGATATTCTCCTTATGTGTAAGAGAATATATCCTGCCATTGGGTATGCTAGCCCCTGGAACCAGGTCAATCGGGCAGTCATATGGCCTGTGGGGGGGTAGAGTCTCAGCATTGACTTTGTCAAATACATCTGAAAAAGCCTGATATTCTGTGGGGATACTGTGGTTTGCGATAGCACCCACAAACATAGCGGCATCAGAAAGCTGACGACACGGACCTCAGGCTTGATTGCCATTACTCTCAAAACAATGGAGCTCGCAATACCCGGATGTGAAACACACCTCGCGTGTTTGCCAGTCCACACAAGGATTGTGCAGCGATAGCCAAGGGATTCCCAATATTACTTTATATTGTGGAGCGGCAATCAAGTCAAAAATGATGCTTTCCATATGCCCATCTTTAGTGATCATCTGCAGATCTATGGTGCTTTCAGTAACGGGTCCTGACACAAGAGACGTCCCATCTACTGCATGTACTAGTTCTGGCTTGTCTTTGGTGGTGACAGGTATTCCCACATCCCGGGCGTATTGTATATCAATATAATTGCCCGTAGCACCCGAATCGAGAATGGCCAAGGTGGACCATGATTTCTCATCTCCAAACGAAAGGGTGACCTTAATAAAAATCGGCGAAAGGCCAGTACCAATGTTGAGGTGTCAGAATCGGAAGCTACCACCCTCGAATGCTCCTCACCTGACTCCTTAGAGGAATCTTCCTGGGTTGATGTCTTTGGTTTTCTTCTCCCCTCCTTCTTGATCCCCTGCGGTTCTTCGTCCGCCTTAGTGCTCTTCCTTTCCTTCTTTTCCTTCTTGCGCTCGTAGAGATAGGGACGAGCGCCGCTTGAGGCCACCCTGACAGTGGTAGGAACAAGCTGTCGGGTGGACCCAGGGGAGCCAGTCCCGTAACACCAGGGAAAAAGCCAGTGACGGCAGAAAAAACCCTGTAGATGGCGAGCCCTTGCTGGCAGGGAGTGTGCCAGAAGTGGAAGAGGCTGGTGACTTGTATACGGTAACCGTACTTGAATCCAAGTATTTCCAGACGAGGTAGACTGATGTCGAGAAGGATTGGGCGAGAGTCCACCGCGATCCAAGGAGGGCAAAGCGGAGGCTGCACAAGAGCTGTCAGCAAGGAAGGTAAGTCTATACTGCAGGTAAGAGTGAGAGAGTGGAGAATGAGAGAGCAAACAGGCGCGGGATCGAGCAAGGAAGGGAGAGAGCGAGCGGGCGCAAAGGCGGGTGAGCAAGCGCCAGGGAGAGAGAGAGAGAGCTGGCACCGGAGAGCGAGAGAGAGAGAGGGGAATGAGAGAGCGAACAGAAGCGGGATCGGGAAAGGAAGGGAGAGAGCATGCGGGAGCAAAGGCGGGCGAACAAGCGCCAGAGAGAGAGAGAAAGAGAGCCAACACCGGAGAGCGAGAGAGAGAGGAGAATGAGAGAGCGAACAGAAGCGGGATCGGGCAAGGAAGGGAGAGAGCGTGCGGGAGCAAAGGCGGGCGAACAAGCGCCAGAGAGAGAGAGAGAGAGAGAGCCGACACCGGAGAGCGAGAGAGAGAGAGAGGAGAATGAGAGAGCGAACAGAAGCGGGATCGGGCAAGGAAGGGAGAGGGCGAGCGGGAGCAAAGGACAGCCTTATGTACGGAAACCCGTACAGAAGGAAAGAGCCTAGAAACAGGGAAAGCCTAAGCGGGCTGAGTACTAAAAAGGAAGTATCAGAGGACCAAGCTCAAGGAGCGGCACTGCAGGCGAAGTTAGCGAAAGGCTGACAATGCGAGTTGCAACGCACAGCGTTGTGGGCGTGGCTGCCTTTTAAAGGAAAAGGACGAAAAAAGACTAGAACGGTAAGGACCGCAAGGAGCCTAAACTAGCCTCCATCTTTTCCACAGTGTCCAGGGTCGCGTTGTGACAGTATGCCCCCTTCCCAGCCGGGATCCCCCGGGCTTACCCGGATGACGGCGGTGAAAAAGACGTAACAAGTGAGGGGCATGGATGTGGCTTCTAGGTTCCCAGGTACGCTCTGCAGAGGAATACCCCTTCCAATGTACCAGGTACTGGTTAGTACCATGTCTGTAGCGAGAATCCACCAGCCTCTCCACCTCGTATTCCTCAGGTTCTGGATTATCTGGAATTGATGAGCATGGCACTGTCCGACCATGCGGGTCCGATAGATAGGCCTTGAGAAGGGACGAGTGGACCACTGGATGGATGCGCTTCATACTGTGAGGAAGTTTCAGGAGAAAGGCCACCAGATTGATCTGTGAGGAAATGGGGAAAGGCCCAATGAATCTGGCAGAAAACTTCCCTGGGTGTTACCAGCGTGGCAAGAATTTAGTGGACAACCACACTTTAGTGCCGACCGTCCATTTGGGGTTCTGAGATCTCTTCCTGTCGGCGTACTTCTTTTGGAGCTCCCTGCTAGTCTCCAAGTTCTTCTTAGCCTCCCCTTGTATACGTCTTAGTTCACTAAGCCTTTGGTCAACCGCAGGGACAGCAGTCGATGGTATTCCGACCAAGGGGATATGCATGGGATGAAAGCCATAGGAGAAAAAGAATGGACTGGTTCCTAGGGAAGAGTGTACTGTGTTATTGTAGGCGAATTCCGCTGTGGAGAGAAAAGACCTCCAACTCTCCTGTTCTTGACCACAAAAACAACAAAGGTACTGCTCTAAAGTGGAGTTCAGACGCTCAGTTTGTCCGTTACTCTGGGGGTGATATCCAGAAGAGAGAGCTCTACTGATCCCCAGAGTCTTGCACAGTGTAGACCAGAAACGAGAAGTGAATTGAGAGCCTCTGTCGGAAACAATAGTTTGGGGTAGACCGTGAAGCCTAACTACATCTCTCAGAAAAACCTCTGCCAATTCCGGAGCCGATGGTAGGCCAGGTAGAGGAGAAAAGTGTGCCATCTTACTTAGGGAATCTACGGTAACCATGATGGCGGTAGAGCCCCTAGAGAGAGGAAGAGCCACGATAAAATCAGTAGAAATGTGTTCCCAAGGACGTGTTGGCAAATGTCCTTGTTGAAGGAGACCCAAAGGGCGATGCGTAGAGGGCTTACTGGAGGCGCAAATAGGACAGGCGGCTACATAAGCCTTTACATCCTTGGCCAAAGTGGGCCACCAGAAATACCTTGATACCAAATTGGTCGTGGCTCCTTGCCCCTTGTGGCCAGCAGAAGGTAGATCGTGACACCAAGACAATGCTTGAATTTGAAGCTCTTTAGACGGAAGGAACAGGGTGTCCTTGTAAAAGTACACTGTTCCTCTCTTCTCCAATGAAGACAGACGGTCGTTGGGTATCTGGGTAGAACCAGTTGTACGTTCAACCTCTTGTAAAAATGAATTGACCGCTCCTAATATCTTCTTTCCCGACAGAATCTCCTCAGACTTGAGTCGGTCTACTGGGCATTCTTCTCCTAGGCTCCGGGATAAGGCATCAGCCAACACGTTCTCCTTCCCTGGAAGATACGTGATGTCAAAGTCAAACTGGGAGAAGAAATAGGCCCACCGGGCATGTCTGGAATTGCGACACTCCATATGTTGGAGTACCTTAAGGTTCCGATTATCCGTTCTCACCAGAAACGGATGGGCAGCCCCCTGTAACAGGTGCCTCCACTCAACACAAGCCTGGCGGATGGCCAACAATTCCCGTTCCAACACCGAGTAGTTTCTTTCACTCGGGGTGAGAGTGCGGGAGTAGTACGCCACCGGGTGTTCGATACCATCCTTACCGGACTGTAATAAGGCTGCCCCTATGGCACCTCCAGAGGCGTCCGTTTCGACCACAAAGGGAAGGGACTGATTGGGCTGAACGAGGATGGGCGCAGTGGTGAAGGCTTCTTTAAGTACTTGAAAGGCTCGTTCTGCCTTCGAATCCCATACAAATTCTTGACCCTTCTTTAGTAAATTGGTAATAGGTAGCACGATCTCCGAGAAATTTGGGATAAAGCGTCTGTAGAAATTCGAGAGACCCAAGAACCTCTGTACATCCTTAGGGCTGCTGGGAGTGGGCCAAAGAAGTACCGCCTTCACCTTCTCGGGATCCATCTGAACTCCTTCTTTGGAGAGAATAAAGCCTAGGTAGGGAACAGACGAGGATTCGAAGATGCACTTTTCTGGCTTTAACAATAGATGATTCTCTTGTAGTCTTCTTAACACCTGCTCCATGTGTCTGTGATGTTCGGCCGGAGAGGAAGAGAAGACAAGAATGTCGTCAAGATAGACTACTACAAAAGAATAAAGCAGGTCTGAGAAAATCTTGTCCACAAACCGTTGGAAAACCGCCGGAGCGTTTACCAGTCCGAAGGGCATCACTCGATATTCAAAGTGTCCCAGAGGAGTTCTGAAGGCGGTTTTCCACTCATCTCCCTCCTTGATTCTCAACAGATGGTAGGCACCTCGAAGGTCGAGTTTGGTAAAAATGTTTGCCCCCTCAACAGCTTCCAGCACTTCCTTTATAAGAGGCATGGGATATCTGTCTCTTATTGTCATACAGTTCAAACCACGGTAATCAATACACGGTCTCAATTCGGAGGTCCCTTTCTTGGGTATGAAGAACATAGATGCTCCGGCAGGGGAGCGTGACTCTCTGATGAGACCGTTCTGAAGGTTCGCGTCCAGATATTCCTTAAGGGCCCTTCTTTCCGGGAGAGACATGGGATACATTCGGCCAAAAGGAACGGAAGCACCTGGTTTTAATTCAATGGAGCAGTCTTCAGGCCGATGAGGAGGTAAAGAGCGTGGTAATTCGTCTTCAAAATGTTCAGCGTATCGTTGGTAGCAGAGCGGCACCATTTGCACCACTGAGGCGGACTTGGGAGTGGGGATACCGGATTGGTCTGGAGAAGGCAGGAAGAAGTGCAGAATAATGATGAAAAGCTGATAGTGTTGGCTGACCAGTCTATAGTAGGATAATGCTTACGTAGCCATGATATACCCAGTATTATTGGGAAGTGTGCAGCTCTTATCACATCGAAAACAATCTGTTCTTGGTGTTGAAAAAGAAGCATAGTAGCGGGTATGGTTTCTTGTACAATAGGCCCGGAGGAGAGTGGAGTTCCATCCACTCCTTCTACGGGTAAGGAACTGCTCTTCTGCAAAAATGGCACCCCCTGATCTTGAGCCCATTGGACATCGATGAAATTACCCGCAGCACCGCAGTCCAACATAGCCAAGACCTCACGGTGGGATTGGGCTCGAAAGTGAGATGAATGGTGAATACCAGCAATCTATTGTCATCTTCGATAGCCTTCTGACAAGTAATGTTGCAGGGATTGGTCGTCTCTGCCCGGTTCTTATCCCTGCTCAAGACCGAGGAGAAGCATTTCCCGAACGTCTTGGAGGTACTTCGGGGCAATTCCGGAGCAAATGCTTAGAAGATCCACAGTACATGCAGAGACCCAGATCTCTACGTCTCTTTCTCTCCTCTGGAGTCAGGGGGCCTCTAGTAGTCTCGATCTGCATCGGTTCTTCAGTCTGGTTCCGATTTGGAAGAGGAACCGGAGTAGTGCTGGGAGAAGGAAGGTTTCGGAACCTCCTCCTTTCTTGTCTTCGCTCTTGAAGTCGGTATTCCAGCTGAAGAGTCAGGGTCACTAGTTCTTGGAAGGAGGATGGACGAGCCACTCTGGCTAGTTCGTCTTTGAGATCGTCATGGTGTCCCCGGCGAAAGAGGGTTTGTTGAGCAGAATCAGGCCATCCTGCATCCTTTGCCAGCCTGATGAAAGCAGAAGCAAAAGTTTGAACATCTTGATTCCCTTGATGAATGTCCAAGAGGGCTTCATAAGAGGAAAACAGAACCTCAGGTCTGTCGAATTTGACTCTCATCTGCTGGGTAAAAAGGGAATAATCGTTGACTGCTGGATCGGATTGGGATATCAACAGGGTGGCCCAAGCCAAGGCGTTTCCGACGAGATTAGCAACGAGGAAACCAACCTTGGACCTGTCTAGTTTGTAGGCCTTTGGTCTAAAAGTGAAATAGACCATGCAAGCATCCAGGAATTCCTTCAAATGCTTCGGATTGCCATCATATTTTCCAAAAGAGAATGACTGTGGAGGCAAGTCGCCCCGAGTATCATCTCGTACTGCGATCTGTTGCCGTGGACTGACATTTTCGGTTCGGAGATTCTGTACTTCAGTCTGAAGGCCTTGGATTGCAGCTACCATCTCCTGGATCTGTTCTAGGGAGGCCATGTTGACTTGTTGGCGTTGCAAACTGTCAGAATCGGAAGCTACCACCTTCGAATGCTCCTCACCTGACTCCTTAGAGGAATCTTCCTGGGTTGATGTCTCTGGTCTTCTTCTCCCCTCCTTCTTGATCTCCTGCGGTTCTTCGTCCGCCTTAGTGCTCTTCCTTTCCTTCTTTTCCTTCTTGCGCTCGTAGAGATAGGGACGAGCTCTGCTTGAGGCCACCCTGACAGTGGTAGGAACAAGCTGTCGGGTGGACCCAGGGGAGCCAGTCCCGTAACACCAGGGAAAAAGCCAGTGACGGCAGAAAAAACCCTGTAGATGGCGAGCCCTTGCTGGCAGGGAGTGTGTCAGAAGTGGAAGAGGCTGGTGACTTGTATACGGTAACCGTACTTGAATCCAAGTATTTCCAGACGAGGTAGACTGATGTCGAGAAGGATTGGGCGAGAGTCCACCACGATCCAAGGAGGGCAAAGCGGAGGCTGCACAAGAGCTGTCAGCAAGGAAGGTAAGTCTATACTGCAGGTAAGAGTGAGAGAGTGGAGAATGAGAGAGCGAACAGGTGCGGGATCGAGCAAGGAAGGGAGAGAGCGAGCGGGCGCAAAGGCGGGTGAGCAAGCGCCAGGGAGAGAGAGAGAGAGCTGGCACCGGAGAGCGAGAGAGAGAGGGGAATGAGAGAGCGAACAGAAGCGGGATCGGGCAAGGAAGGGAGAGAGCGTGCGGGAGCAAAGGCGGGCGAACAAGCGCCAGAGAGAGAGAGAGAGAGAGCCAACACCGGAGAGCGAGAGAGAGAGAGAGGAGAATGAGAGAGCGAACAGAAGCGGGATCGGGCAAGGAAGGGAGAGAGCGTGCGGGAGCAAAGGCGGGCGAACAAGCGCCAGAGAGAGAGAGAGAGAGCCAACACCGGAGAGCGAGAGAGAGAGAGAGAGGAGAATGAGAGAGCGAACAGAAGCGGGATCGGGCAAGGAATGGAGAGGGCGAGCGGGAGCAAAGGACAGCCTTATGTACGGAAACCCGTACAGAAGGAAAGAGCCTAGAAACAGGGAAAGCCTAAGCGGGCTGAGTACTAGAAAGGAAGTATCAAAGGACCAAGCTCAAGGAGCGGCACTGCAGGCGAAGTTAGTGAAAGGCTGACAATGCGAGTTGCAACGCACAGCGTTGTGGGCGCGGCTGCCTTTTAAAGGAAAAGGACCAAAAAAGACTAGAACGGTAAGGACCGCAGGGAGCCTAAACTAGCCTCCATCTTTTCCACAGTGTCCAGGGTCGCGTTGTGACATGAGGTCCGGAATCGGAAAACTCGACAGACGGACTCCATCTACTGTCGAGCCCTGGCGTTTCCCGCCTTCTTTGCTGGATTTTTAGGACATGACCTAAGGAAATGGTCAGAAGACCCACAGTAAAAGCAAAGATTATTTTGTTTCCTGTTTTCCCTCTCTCTGGGAATGAGAGGGCCCCTAACCGCCCCAATCTGCATGGGTTCAGGTTTGCTGCTTGTTGGTACGTCAGGGCGAGTGGTTGCAGGAGGCAAAGATCTTTTTTCGCCTTTCCTCTCTGCCCTTCTGGCGTCAATTTGCAGTACCAGATCTAAAGGTTCTGGAAAAGCAGTGGGGACTACAGGAACGGTAGCTAGAGTGTCTTTTAATGACTCTGATAACCCTTAATAAAAGACTGCTGCCTTCTTGTCATCCGGCCAACTAGTCTCAGCCACTAGCTGATTAAATTTTGCCAGATAGGTGAGTAACGGCGAATCCCCTTGTCGGAGGTTCAAGAGTTCTAAATCAGTTGCTTGAGTTTTGTATCTAGTGTCAAAGACACGAGCCATGGCATTAATCAGAGCGTCACAGTCATACAACATATAACTGTTTTCCTCCAATAGACAATTAGCCCAAGCTGCTGCAGTACCACCCAGATAAGACAGCATGAAGGCAGCCTTAGAGGTGGAGTCAGGGAATGAAGCAGGTCGACATAAGAAGTGGAGACGGCATTGGTTTATGAAGGTACGATAATGTTTAGGATCTCCATGAAATAGTTCTGGTGCAGCTAAAGGGAATTGAGCAGACATGAGCACAGGAACCGGTTCCTGACGGGGTACCGGAAACCCAGAACCTGAAGCTACCGGATGAGCCTCAGCACCAGAACCAGTGGGTTGAGTCGCAGCCTGCAAGGCATCAATACGCCAGTTTCGTAGCGTCATGTGCGGCTGACATGTCAGCCCTTAATTCTAAGACAAGGCGGACTAGATTTTCCAGGGCGTCAGTGGTCTCCATATTAGGCTTCTGATTATGTTAGAACTCACCACCAGGTAACAAGGACGATGGGAGCTTGATCGCAGAAGATTCCGGAGTCGCTGAAGAATTCTTCCTACAATTGTAACCCTTTGCTGTGTAAGGTTTACAGACAGAGGGATCTAATAGTCGGAAGAGGAGACACACACACACCCGATTGCACCAACTAGGAGCAATAGAAAGAATAACAGAATCAGTATAGTTGTGGTCTTAGTAAAACTGAAAGTACCAGAATACCAACTACACCAACCTGAATGATGGTACACGGCGTTGATGTTACAGACGAGAAGTGAAGTTTCCTCAGTAGCCTGGGAGTTCCTAAGCCAATCAACAAAAGAACAAAGTAAGAACTAATGAGGAATCTAAGCAAAGGGAGGGGTTAGGTAATAGAACATGAAAGTAGAAATGGTTCTTACCATTCAGTGTTTTGAAGTTTATCGGAAGTCCCAGTTGATGATCCAGGTCCAAGGTTCTATCCCGACGGCACGAGGACACTTAGAAGTCCCAACAATCCAATGTCCAAGACCACCCCGACGGCACGAGGACGCCTAAAACAAAGGAAGTCTGTAGTCCTTGAGATCCCAAGCGGTGGAGTTTGAGGAGTTCCTATACGGAGTCCGGATGGAAATGTTCTTCTGTAGACAGGATGGTGCTGGGAAGGCAGAAGGACCAACTTCGTAGGATGTACGAGCAGGCAGGATACAACTAATTCGCAAAGCAGAGACAGTCCATTGCGCACGACAGGTTCGGCAACGTGCAGGCAAAGCAGACAGAATCACTAGGCAAAGACAGTCCGGGGTGCAAAACAGGTTCAGCAACGTGCAGGCTAGCCAAACAAATTCACGAGGCAGAGGCAATCCGGGGAAAAGCAGGTTCGGCAATGGGCAGGCAGTGTAAGATCAAATCGTCAGTTGAAAGTAGTCCACGGTGCAGAGCAGGTTCGGCAATGAACAGGACAAGCAAAAGTTCAAAAAGCAAGACAAAAAGCAACAAGAGCGCAGTCCAGAAACAGGAACAGAAGTAAGCAGGAAGGCAACATGCGGGGACAAGGAAGAATCAAAAAGCAAGAGGAAAAACACGGGTCCAGAAAACAAGAGTTCCAAGATACGCGGCGAATACCAAAACACTTCAATCAGAAGCGTTGTGCCGTAGCCTGTGGGCTGGCTTTATTCTGTGTAAGTTACGGGCCAAGTCACGTGACGTGGTGACGGCTGCGTGCCTATGCCAGAAGCGTTCTCTTCGTTGCCAGGTTAACCGGTAACGAACGAGAAACGAAGCTCGCTGTTGCAGCCTAGGGTGCCGTCGGGAGTGTAACAACTGAAGTCCCAGGGATTTCCTTTTGGGCGTCGGACGTGTCGGCACAATTCTCTCCGCAGGAATTTTGGAACCGGACATTGTAGCGCTGTGATTCCTACCAGTGCTTGTGAGAAGCTTCTTTCGAGTTGTCTTACTGCCTCGGCTTTTTCTGGACCCCACTCTCACTTGACCCCCCCTTCACAAAAGATGGATCAGGGGTCTTGTGATCTCAGAGTAGTCCTCAATGAACTTTCTGCTGTAATTAGTTAGTCCAAGGAGGCTCCTTAGTTCCCGCAGAGTTGTGGGTCTTTTATTTTCTGTAGTGCTTCTACTTTCTTTTCCTGGGGACAGAGACCCTGAGGAGTTATCTCATGCCCCAAGAAATTGACATGGGTCCTGCACCACTGTGCCTTTTGAAAAGAGAGTTTTGCTCCGGCAGCCCTCAAATGTGTCAGGACATAACGGATCTCCGCTATGTGTTCCTCCACAGTTGGGCTTTTGACTAGAACATCGTCTACATAGGCCAGGTTACCCCTTTCACCCAAGTCGGGCATGGCCTTGTATAGAAAGATGTTAAATTCATTGCCGGAGTTGATGTATCCGAAGGGAGTCCGGGTCCAAGTGTACTGCTGCCGCCTGAAGGTAAAGGCCAGCTTGTATTGGTCCTCCCTACTGACAGGTACAGTCCAGTACCCATTGGTCAGGTCTATTGCAGTGAATACCTTTGACCCCTGGATCTGGGCCAGTTCTTGGTCAATGTAGGGAAGCGGCCATCGGGAAGTATGGACCCATTTGTTGAGCTCCCTTAGGTCAGCACAGAGTCTCCACTGGCCGTTAGTTTTCAAAATCTCCAGCACCGGATTATTGAAGGTGCTGTGGACTGGACGAATTATCCCCCGGTACTCAAGGTTCTTAATTATTTCAGTAAGGGACTCCAATGATACGAGAGGCAAGCAATATTGCTTCACAAACACTGGAGTCATGCCAGGTCTGTGGGAATTGTTGTTGTGTAGATGTCTGTGTGACCACAGTCATATGAGTCCACCGCAAATAGATCTTGAAAATCTAAGAAAACTTGTTTCCGTTTTTGCTTTTTCTCCAGAATCTCGCAGGCATCAGCTAGGTTGACTCTCTCTTCAACCATCTGCCTGAAGCCTGGAAAGAATTCTGGTTTGGCTATCTCAGCGGCCTCCTCCAGCAGGGTGGAGAAGTCCCTGGTCAAGGTATTGACTTGGACTAATGGCTTCAGGTGGGGAAGGCAGTCCTTGTGGACTTGAAAGATCACCTCATCCCTCCTGATGTCACAGGTCACATCTTCCTTACCATAAGGGCAGGAAGAGAACACCAGGAAATTCCCCCATGCTGGGCGAAGATCCTGTCTGATGTTGTGTCATCGTCGCTATCACTGTTAAAACAGTCCTTGGGGATTGGTCCTAACAGTTCGTGACCTAAATCTATGGAAAAATGTCAGTCATCAACCGCCATTCCAATAATGGTGCCTGCGCCCAGAGTGATACTCTTTAGGTCACTGTTATCCACCTCTATTGGAATGGTGTTGTGTTCTGTGTTGACTAGTGGTGTTGGGTTTACCCCCAACCCTTGCTGTTGGAAATTAGCATTTAGATGGAGATAGGCGTCATGATTTTTCAGTTTCTGTCCTCTTTTAATTTTTACTTCCAGTGAGAATTGTTGGGTCCGTTCTGGGATCTTGACTTCCTCTCCAATCTGAATTTCAACTGCATATGGCAGCAGTTGAGCTGACCGAAATGCTTACATTGGGTCATCAAAGTACATAGGATTACCCGCTAATCCGGACCAAGCTTTGGAGTTTATTAGATCCAAACTAATGGCAAAGCGATTCAGAATGTCACTGCCTAAATAAAATGCACCAGGGACATCTCGCACGACCCAACAATTATGGACTATGCTCTTGTTGCCTATGGAAATTTTGAGCATTCACCTGCAAAGCCGGAGATGCTTGGACTAGGGTGTTTCCAGGTCCATTTCCCATTTGTCTAACAGTTTAAATGACCTCGCTGATGAAACTCGTACCGTTGTTCACACATACTCGGGCGAGAACAGAGTCATTCCCCTCATTTAACTGAATAGGGATGAACAACTGCTCTCCAATTTTCTGAATGTCAGCCAAGCTTTGAGCTGATTTCTCATCTTTTTTGACTATAGGAATGGGATTTTTCTGATTGTGAATTTGTATAGAATTTCAGAGTGTTTCCTTCCAGTGTGGAATGCAGGAGCATAGGAGACTCATAAAATCTGGGGGGGACAGGGGACACCTTGGGACTTTTCTTTTTTTATTTATTTATTGTTTTTTAGTCAAAGAAATCGACGTTTTGCAAAATTAAAATAGCAGTACGTATTAAATCACACATATCATCACTGTATAAACGAGAGAAGAAAAAATGAAAGAAGAACATTAAGAAAAAGAAAAGGAGCTCAGTCAGAGTGCAAAATCATTTTATTTGGCGTCCTGTCATTAACTAATTATAAAGTGACACCTGTATTTTCAAATACTTAGGAGAATGTTGTACTCTTTGGAAATTTGATATTGAATTTGACCTTTAACTCTTAAAACAGATTAGTCAAGTAACATCAACATATCAACAATTTCCCATTTTAATACCAGTGGCAGCTGGTGACATTTTTACTTGCAGGGGTGCAAACATTTTCCATGAATGTGTGCAAGCGACTGAGCCTTTCGTGGGGTCAGAGGCATAGACAGGGTAGGGCCTGAGCTGGCAAGGCCCACCCAAAATCTGTAAATGCCCACCCTGCAGCGCTGTGTGAGCATTTACAGATGTTAATGTCACTGTGGTGGGCCCAACTACATTTGATTCAGGCCCGCTTGTTAGACAATCTTGGCAACACCTTTTCGTGGGAGCCCCAAACAACAAAGCTCTCTTGCCTTAAAATAATGGGTTAAATTGGTACATTTTACAACACTCTCGTTTTGAAAAATTGGGGAAAACCACACAGTTTAATTTAGACTATGTAGGGTAATACATGAATAAATCCAATAGATGCTAGATCACTAACTTTGCCCAGGAGCATTTAGCAATGCATTTTCATGATGCCTTTCTTACAATATATGGCAGTGTTTTCCCAGTGTAAAAACATTTTCATGCTGGCTGTGACCAAACATGTCCCGAATGACTGCACCCATACATGCCAGTCTCCCCACATAATAACACCAAACATGTTAGATTTGCACTAACGGCAGTACAACATATTAAGCTTTCAGTTCTAGACCTAGAGACATTCCCCAGGCCATCCAGTCAGAGCCTCTCCTCCCCGGCCACATGCAAACATAAATCGACATGCATGCTCATACAACATACACACTGCACTCTTAGTCTCTCAGTCACATGCTCATCCATGCGCTACAACACACACACACGCGGAACTCTCCTTCACAACAAGCACGCCAATACAATAAAACATCCTCATTAGACTGGCTACTCTCACCCTTATATAAGCACCAGGAAAAAGGGGGAGATATCAACCAAACCCCCTTCCTGGTTCCTGATATGAGCGGTGGTGGTCGAGCCGGAGCGCAATCAGTAGAATGCTCCAGTCCCATGTATCAGAATATGATACATTTAGTGTGAGGTGTCTGAAATACATGAGCAGATTGCCTGTAGGGCTGAGCGGAAAAACAAGCCAGCGCTGGGAACCCTGGGAACCTACGTGCACATCAGGGATTACTTAATTGATATGTCTACGGACACTACCCTTTCCAACCTAGGCTTCCAGCAGCGCATTCGTGATCCTACACACAAGGGCAGAACGCTTGACTGGTTAGCTGACCTAAATTGTAATACCAATGTCATCTCCAATGCTGCTTGCGCTTGGTCTGACCATGACGTTATTACCTTCCTCCTGCCAGCCACCAACCCCCAGCCCACACCTACCATAGCACCCGCTATACCCACGAGAAATAAAAAGGATATCACCATGGAGAAACTGCTTCCTCTCATCCTCCCTTGCTTGAACACTTTTGCTTCGCAGCATAAGGATAAGGACCCCACTGTTTTAGTAGACGCCTTCAACAGCCTGATGATCACAGCCATTGAGAGCATAGCCCCACTAAAAATTTGCCAAGCCAAACAACAGTCCCACCTAAACTCCTGGTTTACTCCGCAGCTTAACGCTTTGCGCAAAGAAAAGCGCAAGGCTGAAGCCCTCTGGAAAAGTCATCCTAGCTCAGCTAATAAAGCCTCCTTACTGATCACCTCTCTCAACTATAAGGAAGCCATCTTTCAAGCCAAAAAAGAGACCTATAATTCACGCATATCCCAAGCAGAATCTAACACAAGAGAATTATTTAAAATTCTCAAAGAATTAGAAGCCCCCTCACCTGCCCCTGACGTGTGCACCAAAGACAGCACGTGGTGCAATAATATACAAAACGCACTTCTCAATAAAATAACCACGCCGCAAGCCAAAATCAACGCCAAACAAAACTCCCTCCACACTCCTATTTCCAGCAATACCCTGCCACCTAAAATAACCACCCCAGATTCCCTGGTGCCATTCAGCTTTACTCCGCTCACCGCTCTGGAGGTTGAAAAAATCATCTACAACTTAAAACCATCCAATTGCCAAGGGGACGCATGTCCAGCCCAGATCATCAAGGAATCGGCTCATGACCTCGCACCTTTTATTACTACGTTTATCAATGCCTCCTTTCAATCGGGAGTGGTCCCTAACAACTTGAAGGATGCATGGGTCATCCCCCTCCTAAAAAAACCTACCTTAGATCCGGAGGTCCCAACCAATTACAGGCCCATCACGACGGTCCCTTTTCTGCTAAAAATCTTAGATAGAGCAGCGTATCTTCAGATACAGAACTACCTGGAAACGAACAATCTACTAGGCACGAGACAATCCGGCTTCAGACCTAAGCACAGTACGGAGACAGCCCTCCTAGATCTTAAAACCCAAATTGAGGACTTTAAAGACAAAGGCAAACTAGCCTTGCTATTACTATTAGACCTATCTGCAGCCTTCGACTTGGTCAACCACCAAATCCTCTGACACCACTTGAAAACGGCCGCCCACTTCTCTGACAAGGCCACTAACTGGATTCAATCCTTCCTGGATAACAGGCAAATGAGGGTATTCTCCCCTACCGCCTCTGCTGACCCTGCGCCAGTCCCTTGCGGGGTCCCCCAAGGATCGTGCGTATCCCCTACCCTCTACAATGTTTTCACTAAACCCCTGTTTGATGTGCTTGACTATCTGGGTGTCACTTACACCAACTATGCTGATGACACCCAGATACTCATCCCCATCACAGGCGATTACACGGTAGACTCGAAATCCTTAAATGACGACAAGACAGAGCTCCTCATCCTAGGCACACAGCAAAGACTTAACAAGCTGAACCCATTGTTCAACTCCTTTAATATCGACGGAAACTCTATAAAAGTTTCCAAAGACACCAAAACGCTCGGAATCTACCTCGATTCCACTCTCTCCCTCCACAGACAAACAAATGCAGTTGCGGCCGCCGCTGCTTACACCTGTAAGCTGATCACAGCATGCCGCCCTTTTCTTTCCACTCATAACTGTACTATCCTTGCCAGGACTTTGGTCATGTCCAAACTGGACTACTGTAATGCACTGTACCAAGGCACTAATCAAGACAACTTAGACAAACTCCAGGTCATACAAAACAATGCCATCAGAGCAGCCCTCAATATCCCGAGATCAGGCCTCATCTCGGAAACCAGGAAGAACCTTCACTGGCTGTCAGTCACCCAAAGGATCTCTCTAAAATCGCTTGCCCTGACCTACAAATGCATGAATAACCTGGCCGCCAGGTACCTCTCCTCACGGTTCACACAGTATACCCAATCTCGATCTCTAAGATCTACCCTCAACTAGAGCCTAATGATACCTAGATACAAGCTCCAAACAGCCGGTGGATCCAGCTTCCCAGTTTTGGCAGCCAAATTGTGGTACTCTGTCCCCCCTACCATCAGAAATCTTCCTTCTCTGAATCTGTTCAAACACAAAGCCAAACATTGGCTAGTCACATCTGTTGACCAAGCTGCACTCTGAATACTTGATTACATATGTATCTCTGTACAAACTACCAATGTGTTTGATTACTATGTCAATTTAAATTTAACCTGAAATGTCGTAATATGATGTAACCACTGTTGCTAAGATATGCGCCCGGTAGCCTCAGGGTCTGGTTTGCGCTACACAAATAAAACAAATACAAATACAAATACGGATTGGGGAACAGAGAACAGACAAAACTGTGTCAATGAAGTTGAAAATTACAAACATTTGCAGATGCAGCTTGGGATTTACGGTTTCATATAGAAACTCAAGGGAGGCTTTCGTCATTGACTAATAAAAAATAAACTCCAAGAAAGCAATAGGTATGGTGGGAATACCTCTTTCCTTGTGAAGGGAGAGGCTACATAGTACTGCAAATACATCATATTCTGACTTAGGACTGTGTAAATCCGAAACTTGATGAATAAATCACACGGGATCTATCATACATGAATGAGAAGTCCATTTTTATAACACACACACACCAAAATGAATGCACAAATTGCCTTGACGACATGCTCCCTCGTGTTTTTTCATTGCAATAAATATATTCAATAAACTACGCCGAGCATATGATATGTTAATGTATGTAAACGCGCGCAGAATCAAACATCGCCATTGTACATTTCACCTTATTTAAAAATGGTATGTTATCTATAACGCGCTTAATACCCAGAGGTTTAAACACGGAACCGGGGATCGAACCTGTTTTGCTCCGTGTCGTTTTGCTTCCAAGGCGAGCACGTTACCCCTGAGCTATCCTCCCAATGATGCTTAGACTCATGTATCGGCCTCATTACAATTAGATGAAAAGAACGGTATTTGTGCTTCGTTACCATTCTGTTGGGAAATCTAATCACGTTGCTCTGAATATGTTTCCGTTAAGATCTGTGTTTTTATGAAGGCGCTCACAGTGGATGTTAATTATTTCTTATTTTACGGTTCTTACTGCAGTGACATGAAGAGGTAGTGGGAGCTGTTAGTAGCTCTTCCGAGAATCGGCTCGACTCTGTCTCCATCACCATCATCCATCAAGCAGGCTCACACTCACGTGTCGCTGCCTGCCTGCTGTAGTGCTGTGGCGAAGGTCAGAGGAGGCTGGCAACAAGCTGCACAGCAGTGTACTGCACACTCCCAGGCAGGGCTGGGCTGGCAGTCACACGTGCCATATTCCGGGGGGTGGGGGAGGAGGGGAACAACTCTTGCTCGTGGTCATGCGTCGTTCTCCTCCTCCCCCACTGTTGTGAATCAGATTCAGATAGAATCCACAGCCCGCACGCAGCAGTGCACATGATGGCACATCAGACTCCAGGGCAGGACACAAAACTGGGGGGGATAAATGACATTGTATCCCCCCCACTTAAGATTGTGGGGGGGATTTGATCCCCCTACCCCCCCATGTCCTACGCCCATGGTGGAATGCCACCTTACACTGGAAGGAAGGTTGATTTTCAGAAATAGAGAGGACTCCCCATCACCAGTTTGTTGTCCTCCTGCAATTACTGTCACGTCTGGGATTTGATTATTCTGGAAGTGGAACTCAGTTTGGTCAGGTTTTTGTTCAACCATGTGGCAGGTGCCATTTAAACTAACATGGTTGACACTCTGTTTCAATTTTATTGGTCGGTTAGTCTGGGTCCAGAGGACATTGTTTACACAATCTATGAGGGGAGACAATCTACGCAGGATGTAATTCCCTAGTAAACATGGTGTGCCCTCTGGAGTCACAACTATGACCGGGTGCTTCACCTTGTGTCTCCCAATTTTAATGTCTAAATCTGCAGTCCCCTCGACAGGAATTTCCGTCCCGTCAAAGTTCTGAAGTTGTCCAGGAAGAAGGGTGAGAGGAATTTGGTACTTCTCCCCCCTTCCCGAATTCAGCTGATCAAAGGCCCTTTTTGACAGAAGGGTAGCTTGGGATCCAGTGTCCACCAGTGCCAAAATTGTACATTGCCCCTGTATTTGGACCGGGGCAAAAAATCTTCCCTCCTTTTCCTCAAGGGGGCAAAGATAATGCAAATTTTTGCCCAACTGGTGGGTTAATTTCCTTGCTTTGGATACCGACAGAGAGGTGATTTGGGCAGGATTCTGTTTGGGATCTTTGGAACCTGTAAGAAAAAGGTGACAGCTAGATATGGGGAAAGTTTTGGGTTCCCCTGGTTCTGATTCTGGGCTGCCCTCCCCCATTTTTGGAGGCAGTCACCAGAATGGGTTTGAACAAGGGAATTTTCTTGCTGGTCATTCTGGGGTTTGATGATGGCGGTTTTAACTCAGTCCCCACATCTACCCAGTCTGGATTGGGATCCTTTGGGACCCATTTTTCTTTGGGAGGAGTTCCCCCATCCCTGAAGGAGAAGATATTTTTCCCAGAATCCTCTGAGGACCCCTCTCCTTCATACTGGACGATTTGCACCTCCTCTACAAAATGGGCCTTTTTAGGCTCTTTATTTCTCCTACCGACCCTCTGCTCCTTGGGTTGCAGACTTTCAGGGGCAGGAGATTTTGGTTCCGGTTCCTGGGTTTCCAGGGGCTTTTCACAAGTGGGGAAGGAAGCTTCCTCTAACACTTTACAACCCCCTTTCCCCTTGTGCCTCCTCCATGGGAACCGGTGGGTTGTCAGGGTTCTTCCCCCGTCAATGTTCTGGAGCACCAGACCCTTGATTTGAGGAGTTCTGAGCCGCCATGCTCATCGGAGGGTTCTGTTGAGCACTCAGCATGCGACCCACATCCTGTGCCATGTTCTGGACCTGGCGCTCTATTTGGGACACCCACTCTGGCTGGTATGGGGTCCTCTGGTCTACCCTGGGTTGGTCCCGGGAAGGGTAACTATCCCTTCTCGCATAATACCCCAGGTTAGGATAGTTTGGGTACCCTACCTCCCTTGGCCTCCCCTTTCCCGGATTGGGCTGTCTGAGCTCAGGAAAGTGGGGAAAGAAAGAAGGGTTGTTTTTGTGGCTGAAGTTTGGCGGGTACCAGAGAAAGAAATTTGGTCCGGCATTTGGGGGATTACTGCCCTCCTGGGGAATGTGAGGAGGGATGTTTCCTGGGTTTCCAGCTGTCTGTTGGATCCCCCCCACTTGGGCCGGGGGAATCCACACACAGCCCAGGATTGGTCTGTTGTCCTTGTAGCATGCGCTGATGTAGTCAGGGGAGTTAGGGGTCCCATTTGTGGGGTTACACCCCTGGCTCCCTGTTTGGGATTGGCCCGCGGGCCTTGTGGGTTTGGGGTTGGGCGGATTCTGCACAGGAAGGTTTTTAGGCCCTCCATCTCCAGATCTAAAATGGGGGCAACCTTCACCTCCGCCACCTTAGCAGCAGCAGTGGTGTTGATTGGTTTGGGGCTTTTGCTAATATTTTTACTTTACAACGTCTTCTGTACTTCATAGATGTGCGTTGCTTGTTCAATGACCCAGTCTATTGATCTTTTCTCATGAAAATTCCTCACTAGCTGGGTCATAATGTATTTTGGGAGAGCATGAAAGGTGTTCACAAATTCCTTACTGTCAGTGCCAACCCTTCTAGTGGTCTGCGCAAAGGTGCGTTTCAATTCCTGAACAAATTCTTGTGGGGCCTGGTCTTCCCCACATTGTAAGTTGTAGGCTGCCTTGCGAGCCTCTTGAGGGTTCCTATGAACGGAAAAATGTTTCAGAATGGCTGCCCTATAGGTGGAACATCTGGAATGGTTCTGATCCTCCAGCCCCGCAAAGAAGCTGGAGTACTCGGGGAAAATGTCCACTTTACGTACTAAATACAGCTTTGGCTGTCCTTCAGGTGGAAAGTCTCCATCATCTGCTCAAATAATTCAAGGTGCTCCCAAACCGAATATTTGGCATTTTTGTAGTAGGGTGTGATGACGCTCCTAATAGCTTTTATTTGCTTCAGGGGATCCTTGAGTGAAGCCCTCTTAACTTTGTTAGCCTTTCTAGTTCTTGTCATCCTGGTCCACTCATCCTCTGACTCAGAGGCACTGCTACCAGAGGTGGCTGTCTGGTCTTCTAGACTCTCCCGTATTCTGCGAGCTTGGGAATGGCTGGCAGAATGTGGGGGCCTAGTCTCTAGGGACCTGTGACACTCAGAAGAGTCTTCTGATTATCCCTTGCTCCCAGGATTGGTTGAGTATCCGTCCCCCCCCACAATGTCCTAGCTGGGAATCGGTTTTTAGTATGCTCTTAGTGGGCCTAGTCTCATGGAATTCCCCCCCAAATTTCACTGCTTGATCTCTTGGTAAGTTATATTTCTGAGAATGCAGTTCTCTGATTCACCCCTCATTGGAGTCTCCCTGGTCAGAGAAGATGGCCCTAGCACTTGGGAACCTGTACATAGATGCCCGCCCATCCATTTCTGGGAGGCGCTGACCTATTAGCCCCATATTCCCCATTGGGTTGAAGTCTACCATCCCTGTGGCCCTTTGTTCATGTGAGCCAGTGGACATGGGGGCGGCAGAGTCCATGGAATTGAAGGGATTAAAGTCTCTGGTGAGAACAGAGTTCTTGAGGTTATGCTCAGGGGTTTCCCTCTCCCATCTGACCTCATCCCTCTCAGCCCCTACTCCCTGATGGCATGCAAGAATCTGACCCTTTTGTTCTTCTATTAAGGCCTTCCTGGTCTCTATTAGTTGTTCCTGCATGGCTATCTGTCTATGGAGCCTGTCATTTTTTTCACAGAGAGCCTCATTGTCTCTCTGTGCTTCCTGTCTGCATTGGGAGTATTGGGACAACTTTTGCTGCAGCAGACTCACCTCCTGAGTCTTATCCTTACTGGCCTGATTATTCTTCGCCATAGCATCTTCCACCCTCCTGGTGAGCTCTAACAGCTTTTCATAGTCCATTTTGAGTTCACCCAGTCCCTGAAGGGCCAGGTGATTTTCTTCCACCTTGGTTTTTAAATGGCTGACTTCCTGGCCTAAGGCGTCCCTTTCCTGAATTAGAGGACCCCTCTGTGCAGCCAGGTTGTCCCTTTGTTTTCTAATGGCACATCATTTCTGGCACTCCTCATCAAAATCTGTTTGAGTGTGGAGATCCTTCACTATTAATTTATTATTTTCCACCTTCATTTCATCAATCTGATTTTCTAGGGCAACTGTCTGCCCTGCGCAGACTCTATTATAACTTAACTCTGATCTAGCTTTTGTTGGCTCTGTTGTAGAGAATCCAACCTTTCTTGGCACTCTTTTTGCAGTGTCAGTAATTTGGTATCCTGCTCTACCTTCTCTTGCTGGAGGAGATCCAGATCTTCCTTTACTTTTGTCAGTTACTGTCTGGTGTCTCTCTCTGATTCTTGGCTCTTTTGTAGCCTTTGCTCTGCAGAGTCCAAATCAATTTGGGTTTTCTCTAGGGATACTTGCCTCTTTGCCAGATTTAGGTTTTCGGCATATATTTCCTGTATTACTCCAATGTGGATTTACCGGTAAGCCGCTATTTTGGCAATTTTACATTGTTCTTCTTTTACCCTTGGGGCCATATACAGTTAACTAAGTGTCTGGTATAATGGACCCTGGTCCTGTCATATATCTAATTCTGTGGCAGTGACTTGTTGTTTAATTTCCTGCAGCCATACATTCTCATCCTGCTACGTCCATTCACCCCTGATAAACAATTTGTGCAGTAGGTGTTCTTTTGCCATATTGATTTCCACTGGGTTCGCCATTCCGGAAATATTAATTTCCTTCTGATTTATCTCAGGGCTATTTTTACCTTTGCAAACAGGCCAAACTCCTTTGAGTATTTCTATTGAAGGGTGCTTTTACAGTGTAGCACAGTATGGTATCCCAACAAGGTGTATGTACCCCGTCAGTTAGCACCCTGTGTTAGACTGTCACAAGTGGTATGTATAATTCAGGATCTCGTAGCCTAGCTTGTAGTGCACAACTGAAATTCTTATTTATTTTTGTCTGAAAGTTCTTTATTCTGAACGATATACCACTCATATCACGCCCTTCACCTGGAACCCCCCGGTCACACTGAACCAGGAATCAGGCTGGTTTGCAAAGTTAAAATATTTATTTATGTATTTACAATTTAATCACACTATGTTTTAATGGGTGCACAATAATCACCAGTGGGGTGATGTAACACTGAATGATCTCTTTAATACACAAGGAATAGCAGTGAGCAAAAGAATTCAGCACAAAAAATAATACTTGTGTGTGGTTTCAGATAGATAGCACTGTGGTTAAAGGTTCCCCCTGCACACCGCTCAATCCCCCAATAGGCAATGTAAAGATATAGGAGGAGAGAGCAGGTATTCAGGAATGGCAGAATTCAAACAGAATATCAATCCCACTTTCCTCCTTTCAAATACAAGAGAAAATGTAATTGACTGTCAAGCTGTCAGATTGGCTTTTAAAGTTATCCTTAAAATGGACTGGGCAAAAACACCAAATATGGTCTAAATTGCTGAAATTGTTATACATTCTCATGGGAGCTGCTTTGGATAGTTGCACACAAACACAAGCAATGATTTAATACCAAGAAACAATTTGAAATCTTAAAACTCAAGGCGGAGGCAATTAAAAGCTGTTTTACACGTGTAAGAATTTCCCAACGAAAATTTGTGGCAAACTTTTCACTGCGCGATATTCGCGATAACGGGAGAACCGTATTGATTTGGAATGTGATTTAAAGCTGTGGGTGTTAGCTGCAAGCAGAAGTTGAAATTTTGTTTCTAGCACAAAAACGGAGGGAGTTGAAGGCGTTTAAGTAGAAGTAATTTTTCCGAGATAGATGCAAGAATGGAAAACAGGAATGCTCTATTAAAATGACAAAAGGGTTTCTTACACTAGAGGATGACTATGAACAAAATGAATACCACACAGGAACACAGTCACTTGATCAGAATGACTGCCTGCGGAGGAAACTCACCTTCTTCAGATGAGAAAAGATCAGCGCAGAGATAATTTTAGCAATACTAGTACAGGACGAAGGATAGGCTGGTTTTTGGTCTGGAGTTCAGACAATTCAAAAATACTCCTAACAATACAGGTTCTGAATACAAGATAGGATGGGTTTAAGATAGGGATAGACTATGAAAAAGTACATATGCCAGCGACACAATTCTTCCTATACAACTCACTGGATATGCTTTTAAATGGAACCGTCAGGATTCTGGTCAGGGGATAGGATCTGGTTTAAGACAGACGGCTGGGCACATCGGACCGGGGATCATCAGCAAGGCGCTCTGGTCACAGCACGGGCAAGGCTGGACTGGATATGCAAGGCACTCTGGTCACAGCACAGGACTGGATTGGATCTGCCCTTCTTGGTTATGATGATATTTATTTTCAGCAGGCAAGCAGTATAGGACAGCCCGGCTGTACTATGATGCTTCCCCTTAGGTTTGTGGGGTTCTGGTTCTGGAATTTGAGACCTAGCTGAAAATGGTTCAGCTATGCAATGGGTTTCTGCTTTGCTAAGTTTCTGGAGTCTGGAGCAAGGAAGATGTAGAGTTCAGCAGCAGGGTGCTCTGCCAGCATCAGGATAGTGATTGAATCTGTCTGTCTTTCTGAGTGGTGAGCTGTCTCTATTTATGCTATGAACAGATGTCATAAAAGGGGTGTGTGGGCCTAAGTTTCTGGAGTCTGGAGCAAGGAAGATGTAGAGTTCAGCAGCAGGGTGCTCCGCCAGCACCAGGATAGTGATTGAATTTGCTGTCTTTCTGAGTGGTGAGCTGTCTCTATTTATGCTATGAACAGATGTCATAAAAGGGGTGTGTGGGCCTAAGCTTTGACAGGTGATTGGGCCAGAGTCTACTCTCTGCCTTGATAGGAGGAGAGAAACAGATGTCACCTTTATGGTGTGATTTTATGAGGCTAAGAATCCACCCCTACCCCCTTGAACACAAAATCTGCTTTTGGCACCATATATATTTACACATGTGCAACCTCTATAAGAATCACATATCCAGATTACATATTTTATCTAGCAGCTACTCCTCAAAACCCCATAGGTGTGGGATCTTATCTCGGCTTTTCCCAGAATTTTGCCCTTTTCATAAGGAACACAATGTCCTATTTATAAGCAAATTTCTACAAGTGTGCGCATTTAACATGGGCATAAGTGTATACAGTTTCATAATTCTAGCGGAAATACATTTTGCATAAAATCACATTTTTTTCCATTTCTTTCCAGAACATGTCACACGATTTTGCTGCCTCGTGAAACGTGCAGCCAAAATTTAGATTCACAAATCTGTTACTTTTATATTTTTCACAATTTTAAACAGTAAGTTATAAGTCTTTTAAAAAAATGTTCTTTGTTAATGTTCAGCCACAGATGGTTGTTTTGGTCCGCCTCTTTTTGTCTCCCTGCAGTCCAGGAGCAGTCTCCTCCCTGTTTGCTCCTGGCAGAGGGCATTTACGACTGTCTTCACGCCTCGCATTTCCTTAGCAGCAGCTCTTCATTGTTCCTTTTGCCTCTGTAGCCCAGGTTCTTTCCCACCCCATAATTAACGCTTCTGTGTGATTTCCTGCTGGGGTGGAAAGACCTTCCTTCTGTGAGAAACCTCTTATTCCAGTTTGGTAGCTTCAGTCAGGCTCAATTTTAATTGATAACTCTGTTGAATTTTTCCTTAGCTTAAAACAAACTTGTATCAAATCACAGCTAACATTCTCATTCAAGATTTTAAACCTTGCAATCGAAACAATTACAAGATGGGTTACTATCAGTAACAGGCCTCTTAGATTGCAAACATTTGATTTCAGTTTATACATGTTAAAGTTTAATCAGGCAGGCTCCTGACAGCTGTCATTACAGCAGCCCTCTGCTGCACAGTGATTTTTCAGATCCACCGACAGGCCACTTTTGCTGCGGAAATCTTTTTATACTCTCAGCTTTTCAGGACCTTGTAAGTTCACAATGATTTCTTAAACTAAGTGAATTGTAGCACCCAGCAAGAATTTTGGATGGTTGAGGATGTATTGCACCGGCATTCTGCAGTTTCATCAACAAAGAAAAAGGTATTTAAAGCAAGATTTTAGGTTTCCCTTCGCAAAGCACTGCTTTTTTCCTTTTGTACTCCATTTTCACTTGTTGTGGAGCCCAGTGACATATTCCAGGAGTAAGAGCTCTGTTCCACCACTGACAACATGCGTGGCAGATTGGGCAGCCATCTTTTTGTGCGTTGCAAAGTGTGATTTTCAGAGTTTTTGGCGCGCACAAGGGTTTTGCAGCCATCTTGATGTTTCTGGCACCATCATAACACAGTGATGCAGCATAGAAGAGCAAAAGCGGGTCAAAACATCCCACAGGGCTTATATTGCTTTCCCCGCTATCACCAGACCCCCACATGACAGAGAAGGAAAGTGCCCAGACTAAAGAAATGCTTTCAAGATCAAGGCCTCACCGGCACCTTCCCTGCGATTTCGGCACCGCAGCCCTAGCCAGCAGCAGTGAACCGCGTGGGCTGGTGTAAGCAACAACACACCGCACATACAGAGACAAAGAGGAGCGCACGGTTCCAGATACTTCAAGTACTTTGGTTTGCTTGGAGCGGTACCCCTCATCTGGTATTAGAGGCAGAGCATGGGGGCCTTGGGCAGGCATCATAGGCAGCACTGAATGTGCAGCACGGGAAGGGAAGAGCACACATGGAACCATTACGCCCCCCCCCTTTATTCTGAGCCATCAGCAAGCTAGACCAAGCACTCCTCTGAGCTGGGGGCCAACAGCTACATAAAACAAAAAGGTGTACTGGTCCTCCCAGCACAATGGGCCGGTGGCACAGAATTACTCCCAGAGCTGTTGCACATGCAATTGAGCATAAGCACTAAGTGAAATATTTGCTTACCCCCACAGCAGGCAGCCAGGGGTGCCAAGGTCAGGGAACAACGCCATCAGAAACTAACCTGTCAACATCCAGCCCAACACGGGCGCTCAGACAAGCAAAAAGCACATGTCAGGTGAGGTAGACCCAGCAACATTACACAAGTTGTAGGGATATCATCGCACAAGCTCAGCTATGGCGGCCCAGCACCCAACTGACGTACCAAGCATGCCAGGGGCCGTATGGACGTTAGGACGGTCAAAAAGGGGTGCATAGGCATCCAATATCAAGCGTCCTTGGGGGTGCAAATGACACAAACCCACAGAAACTCAGATGGAAGGTTCCTTGCAATAAATTGCTCCATTCGATCAAGGGCAGTCACATTGTGCTCAGCGTACGCGCACAACAACCAACAAATCCCATTTAGCAGGGATCTCTTTGCTTTTCTAGAAAAATGGAGACCCAGGGATTTGATCTGTGGGGGGATATTAACATGGTAATGTACCCGGCTCTGGACTGTGTCTCATACAGGGAGGGAGCCATAGCACCCCAGGGAAGAGGGCTGTTCCAGCTTTTCGCGCAGGAACATTTCTTGGTAGACACGTGGAGATCTCGTCATCCACAAACAAAAGCATACACATTACATTCGCCCCCACACCAAACATTCACCCGAATAGATTACATTTTCTTGGAGGCGGCATTGGAACACAACATCGAGGGGGAAGCCATTGAACTAGTGGGTTGGTCAGTTCAAGACATTAGCACCATGAATCTCGACTTAGGCCCAGCCGCCAAGACAGACAAAGGATGGGTATGTAATGATACACTTTTCAGAGAATGGGTGTTTAGGGACTCACTTGATGCAGACATTAGGGAATTCTTTAAGCGAAACGACATAGGGGATCCCTCTCGAGCCATAGTGTGGGAAACGGCGAAGACAACGACAAGGGGGCTTTTAATTGCACAGGGAACATTTGTGAAGAGGACAAGGCTCCTGCGGGAGGCAAATGTGAGGGGGAAATAAGAAACAGAGAAGCTGACCTGTTTGGAGGAGTGGGAGAAGCAGTTAAAACATTGGCAGACATAAAGGAGCTTAGAGAAGAACTGAAAGACGTGTGGAGTGATAAGGCGTTAACGCATCTAAGACACATCAAACAATCATTTTATGAACGATGGGATAGGGCCCATGTTTTATTAGCAGCTAGACTAAGAGGGCAAAGAGCCGAAAGAGCGGTATATAACATTAACAACCTAGAGGGAGCAAAGTTGAATGACCCCGCCAAAATCACAGCTCGCTTCGCCCAATTCTATGAACAATTATACACCTCTGACTGTGCCTCCAACCAAGAAAATATAGCTAGATTCTTAGAAACTTCTGCATTACCCCCGCTGCAATCTTCAGAAATAGACCAATTGGGCACCCTGGTAGTAGCGGAGGAAGTTAGTGCCGCTATCTCAAAATTGAAGGTGGGCTCGGCGCCAGGGCAAGACAGCTTCACCCCAGCTTTTTACAATACCTTCGGTGGTGCTCTCGTGCCCTTCCTAACTCTGCTCTTTAATTACATCATGGAAACAGGATAGGCACCATCATCCTTCATGGAGGCTAGATCCATCGTCCTCCCGAAAAAAGGAAGACACAAACTTGATTGCAGTTCCTACCGACCAATATCACTGTTTAATGTTGATGCTAAAATCTATGCCAGCATAGTCGCTAACAGGCTGGGCGAGGTGTTGCTAAACTTCATACATACTGACCAGGTCAGTTACGTAAAAGGTAGGCAGGGCTCGGATAATATTAGAAAAACTCTAGATATAATTGCGTCAATTGACTCACAAGACTCAGGCCCCACCCTGGTCTTGGTTGACGCAGAAAAAGCTTTTGACAGGGTGGAGTGGCTGTTTATGTTAGAGGTCCTGGAGAAGTAAACCTAGGGGCGCGCTGCATCACGGGAGCACAGGCGTTGTATCGCGATATGAGATCGAAGGTAGAGGTTAACGTTGTGGCTTCTCTTTCCCTTGCTTTGAGTTGCCCCTTATCACCCCTGATTTTTGCAGTGGCGATGGATCCTCTGGCGCAGACCATTCGAAGGGAGTCCTCAATTATCGGGATTAGAAAACTTAGAAAAGAATACAAGCTGGTACTTTTTGTTGATGATTTCCTAGTGTATCTGACGCATCAGTCTTGGTCCATCCCAGCACTTTTAGCCACAATAGAGACATATGGGACTCACTCTGGTTTTCGTGTTAATCGTAGTAAAACATTAATTCTACCGCTAGACATGGGTGAACCCCCCTTAGAACGCCTTTGGACACCTGGGGTCGGAAACAAAAGCTGGACCACATCCGATACCTAGGGGTTACCATCACAAGAGAAGTAGGATACCAATATAAGGCTAACTATTCCCTACTGTGGACAGAAATTAGAAGGGACATTAAAAAATTGTCAAAGCTAAAGCTCTCAGGTTACTACATGGCCCTCTCCCTTAAGTTGCATCTCAGAACCCCCAGTTAGAGATCTCATTGCAGACCCAATTAGATTTCAACCGCAATACGAACAGGGTCTGGTCAGGATGGGGCAAATGTGGAGGGAAGGGAGTTTCTTGACCAAAGAAGAATTGGAAAGCGCTCAGCAAGGTCAGCGGATCCAGCCGCTGTTCTACCTGCAATTAAAAGGCACGCTCACCAACCCACAGTGGAATAAACAGCCTCCGAGGCATCTCACCCCCTTTGAAAGCGTACCCAACACACATATGGGCACCAAGAGGTTAATTGCAAAACTCTATAGTGCCCTACTGGAAAGAGGACACTTGCCAACTCCACTCACAAGAGGCGGTGGGTCCAAGAACTGGGATGGGAAAGCAATCAAAAGGGTTGGGCCGCAGTACACAGGGCAGTCTGGAATTCCACCATTTCGTTCCAATACAAAATGCACTGCTCATGCAGTAGCACTTCACCCTGCAGAGATTTGCGAAAATGTACCCTAGAATAAGCCAAAACTGTTGGTGGGAATGCTCCCAATTTAGCAAATTCAACGCCAGGGCTGAAAGTTATTGGAAGGGGATCTTGGGCTGTATTCATGATATAGAGGGTATTGAAAGGGCAATGACTCCACTCCTGGTGCTGGTTGGGGTCGAGTTGGTGGAAGATCACTACTTCGTCCTGCCCCATTTGCCCAGAAACTTGCTCTTAGCAGCCAGGGGTGTGTCTAACAATATGTTGGAAGGGCAGCATGCTCCCGACGAAAAAGGAATGGCTCTGCAGGGCCAAAGAGATGTATGACATGGAGAGCCTCACCGCGTTATTAATGGAATCGCACTAACACATAGATATAATGTGGCTCCCGTTCCTTGAGTACTGGGAACAGAACAAACAAGCGCCCTGACGTCCCAAGTGAAAATTGGAAACGAATGTAGCTTTTCTTTGTACCCTTGATGACCATTTTTTTTGTTTTCTTCATTCATGAACTCAAGCTGCTACCCGACCTGCGGCTATCCTGGACCAAGTTATTACTCTGCTGTCGATTGTACACATGTCGTGCGCTGAATGTTAGCTGACTCCCTCGAAGCTTGCTATGGGTGGGGGATGTTCGGGGGGGGGTAGCAAAGGGATGGGGAGGGACGACGAGGGGAGGTTACAACAATGAAAAATCAGATCAACTTTGAGCACTGTTTGGCTTCTGTAATGCAATGTAATTTTCTGCATCCGTTGGTCGACAATAAAAATCTATTTACAAAAAAAATACATTAGCATTGTTCTTAAATGTTTCATAACATTTTTATTTTTAGAATAAAGATATTAAAGTGAGTTTTATATTAAATCTAAGAGGTTTAAAATCAGAATGACTTCCTAATTCATTGACATTTTTGAAATGTGGTTTCGGCCATTCACAACTGATGTTTAAGCCTTCACTGTTTCATATAATAAGACTTGACAGGGTCTTGACAGGTTTTGCTGCTGTTCCTGGAGAGAAAGAATAACTGGAGAATGGAGAAGGCAAAAGAAGGCAATTTCCCGATTTAAGATGTATTAAATTAGTGGATCACTTCAAACGTCTGTTGAAAACACCTTTTCTCATAAAGATCTGTTTATTTTGGTTTCAGTTGTATCTGTTCTGCTTAAATTGATTCTGGCTGTATGTTTGTCTTGCTTGTTCTTATTGGGTTATGTCTTTGTATTTATGTGTGGTCCTATGCTCATGGGCCGTTGGGCACGTTATAAATAAATATATAAAAAATTCAATAAAACACAATACAAATAAAAGTGGAAGAATGAAGGTGATCAAAGTCCTGGAGGAAGAGGAGCAGGGAATACGTGAGTAAAATCATCAGAGGTGGGCCGAGTAGGAGCTAATGAGGGGACCGGTTTCGAGGGATGGTGTGAGGGGATACTGGCAGGAAAGGCATTGGACTTCCACCAAAACGTTTTTGAACCGAAGGGGGTGGAGCTTAGCGAAAGGAGTTTTGGAAGCGTGCATCAAAAGCTCACAGTGTCAGGAAGTGTGGGGTCAGAAGATTGGCGTGTGACAATATTATAGTTTACTCAGGACATGCAGATGCGTATTTACTGTTGGCGTTTAAGCCAGAATATGTAAACCAGGCATAGTACACATATGGCAAAATCGAGGTAATAAAATAAGCACACATATCCCGAGTGAGTTGCCTGATTTCCGCTCCAGAAAAATGTTATCTATAGAGAGTGCACGGGCATCAGTCACTGCTCACCCCCCTCGTTTCCCCCAATAGCAAAACATTCAACTAGATTTTTCCAACACAGATTATTTTCTTATTTCAACTAGATTTTTAATGCATGGAATGGATTCTTAGAGTGGGAGACGTGGTACACTTGGATGGATTTCAAGGGTGGCAGTTGGGGAACAGGCAGATGGATCACCAGGACGCTCGTCAGCAACCACGAGTAATGAACTCACCCTCTGGATACACCTCTCAAACTCTGGACCTAACGCAACCAGACCTCTAGAGCACCACAATCTGCACCTACTTCACAACACCGCATCAACAAACCAAACCACACATAACCTGGCACAACAGCACACAGTGGCCAACTTCCGAAAATCACATTTCTGCTCAGTGAACGGTGTTTCCGAACTGAAGCTGCCAACAGCACATCACAGCTCTCTTGCTCTTTTCCCCACTCACCCCCACTAACCACCCACCCACCCTCCCACCTTGCATTACAGATCCGTCTAAGCGCCTGGAGACCACACCAGTGGCATCAGTGCGCGGTATAAAAACCTTTAACATTAACAAATATGTGTCAGCAGTGAAACCCGGAAGGATCTATGTCAGAGACCCCAGTGCAATTCCCCGACCTGCAGTTTAATAAATGCATGCCCACATTTTGATCTTCCCTACCTCCAATCTTTCCCACCAAGCTCGAACTGGCTTACAGGGCAATAGGGCAATGCCCTAACCAAAAATGCTAGTGTGGGCCCTTTTTTTGGGTCAAAGTGGCCCACTTTTTCGGCCAATGCGGACCAGTTTGGTGAGCTACTTCACTATGCGCTATTAGTCTTGACCAGTGTTTGCTGAATAAATATTCTTTCAATTTTGCAATTTTCATCACATTTTATCAAAAATCTTCCCCTTGTGTACTGCTTGCTCAAACGGTCTGTCACAAAAGGAATCAATTGCCATTTGCAACTGTGTGCCTCTTTTTCATTGGTGACTGAGACAATTTTAGGCTCCAGTCCCACCCTGTTTCCCGCTCCTAAATTCTCCGTGTTATCTTTCGCCAACTGCATTTTTCGGGAACATATATTCGGGATATTATTGATAGTATTTCTCGGTAATATTCCATCTGAGAATTCGTTGGCTCAGCATACCATCCCTTTGGAGCCGATAACATGTACAATGAAACTGAGTAATAGGGACATTGTTTACTTGCAGCGCTATTAAATAAAAAAAAATCAGTGCTAGCAACCATATACAAAAACACGTAATACACATTACGCAAAGCAGAGCAACTAGCAAGACCAGATAGGGAGGAGTTTGTGATTACTAAAATATTGTGCAAACTTTCATTTTAAATGTGCTTTGCAAACCTTTTTGTTACGTTTTCAATCTGCTTTTGGAATGTTTTCGCTGAGAGAAGAAAGGATGTGGAGTGCGACGGCATAGCTCTCAACTCACCCGCTTTTGGCAGGTGTCACCCGCGTTGCAAAGGGCTGACTCACCCGCCAAGCCTCCTGCACGCCCATTCATTCCAATGGGCGTCTCACCCGCCAAAAAGAAAATCGGGTGATTTCACCCGCCTTTGCGAGACAAATGGTTGAGAGCTATGTGACGGGGAGGAGACACTCGAGTAGTTTGGTGAATGATTCTTGACCACAACGGCTGCCTAAACAGGACAGACTTACAGAACTGCATTTCTGAGATGTTTTTGCGTCGTGTTTTCAAACGGTGACCATACAACTGATTATTTGCTCCTTTTAAATGACACTCTTCCTTGTTGAAACTATCCTTTCACCCATTTCAAGGCCAGGGCTGTTTGACACAGAAACTATCACCTTTGCACTCCAACCTTTCCCTGCCTTCTTGGTAATTAAAATGAACCGCCGAATGCCCCCAGTTTAACCTACGACAGACCACGTGGTTTCATTAGCAGGAAGTGATTTTCGCCGTGGCTGTCGACCAAACTAAACAAGTCCTACTGGGTTTTAGACAAAAGTATTTTGCAATGTCACGCTGTAGAATCAGTACCCTCACCTTCCAATACCCTTGCCCATCCATAGATTTCAATGGAGAGTTCACCAGCAAAATAGAAATCTTCATTTTCCATCGCCTTTTCACTTGAAAAGGTTGACAGGTATACATTATGGTACCTAACATTTCAACTTCCTACCTTGCCACAAGGGCATCAAACCCAGCGTTAGCCACCGAACAGTGCTTATGTGTGTAGCATGCACAATACCTGATAGTTGTGATTCTGTGTGGATTTCTTTTTTGTGTTGCGAAATAATGATTGTTTTCAAACAGTTCTATGAGTCATTTCCTTATGGTTCAAGGATTTGGAAACTTCGTCGTCATATCCTGTTCGGAATCTGATAACAGTTATAAGCTTTAGGTGCTCCAAACTGGAAGGCAGATAGGGTCTCATTAGGAGTCTGGCGTTAAGCGGTAAAATTGGCAGTAACAGAGATTCCACCAATTTTACTGCTATGCCAAATTATGAGATTGGGCCATGGAGTGGAAGATTTATAAATATTGCCACTCACTGCCAAAAAATCGGCAGAATCGACGGAATAATTCCGCCTAAAAAAACCCATTGAGTCCAATGGACTAAAAGAATAATGGGGAATTACACCTACTGCGTCACTTGTAATCTGGCGGTAATACCGCCGGACCAAGTGGCGGCAACGGTAATTCAGCTGGGAGGTATTCCAGTGGATTTACCACCGAAATACCGCCCAACTTGCAATAAGGCCCATAGACTTTCCCTGCTTGCCAGGGTGGCGTAAGGTCATACAATCTAATTCAAAGTGGTCTCTTGCAGTGCAACCTTTGTCATTTTGTGGCCTCTTTGTGCCCTCAGAGAGGAGGGGGAGAAGTTACTGGGAGAAGAGTGGGTAGCAAGATGCAAAACCCGAAGCATTGATGAGAGGAAACCAATAGAGACTGTTTCCTTCCTGCTGGTATGCCTCTAAATGAGTTGTGGCGAGGGCACTTGGGTATGTGTATCTGCTAGAGAGCCCCAGGTGGAGGTATGCAGCTTGGCTTGCTACTAATGAGGTCTGCGCTGAGAGCAAGGGTGGGTCAAGCTTTATTGGAGGGCTGTGTGCGACACACACACACACACACCCCATGCCACCCCCCTACACACACACACTGGCATAGCCAGCATAATGCTCTGATCAAGCTCCTACGTGTAAGTGTACTTTGGACTTCTTGCAGTGCTGATTCCTCCGTGATTGCTGTGGCCTAGGATACACTTTGTTGTTATTGCACATTTTGTACTGTTTGTTGTGCGACTGCTAAAGATCCATAAAACAAATTCAACATGGTTGCCTTTTTCCTCATACGCACTGAAGCGGCGTTGCCATGGCGTACGTTACAGGAGATCAAGATCAATGCAAGTTTTGTAGTTACGGAATACAGATCATAGCCGTTCAATCGATCACTATGGGAACCATTGATTGTTGTTCACCCTCCAGGGAGCCCTGTCTGCCTTTAGGAATGGCATGATCGTACCTGTATAAAAATGCCATTTAATTATGATTGATAGAAGCATCCATGCATTTTACCACACACTTTTGCACTACATTGCTGCTATTTGTGTTATAATTTTAACCAGTGCAGAAAATTATAGAACGTTTGGTTTAGGTGATTGCTGAGAATAGGTTAGAGGAAGCCTTTTGAGGGCATGTTGAATTCACCCAACACCTTGGAGCTTGTATTATGACAATAAAGCAAATTAACCGAATCAAGTTGTGACTATATGTACTAAAATTATTTGTATTTTTTATTTATTTATAGGGTATATATGTCTGAGAATCAAACCTTTCACGCTTTTAAAACGCATGCAATCATATTTACAAAACTGTAAAAAATATGTATACATAGTTAAAATGCATATCACAATTATTTAATTTCACATCACAATTATTTCATCCAATTTTAAATTCAATGCCAGCAAAACATACGCTATCCTTTCGTTTCTAAAATATTTCTTTGCTGTGTCCAATAAGCTATTACAGCTAAGCACCATGTCACTTTATTTTCCCAAAATAAAAAATACAAATGAGTGGTGCTGGAGAGCCACAATCTAAGAAGATGCTTACAATCCCAGGTAAATCCTAAAAAGTCCTTGGATCACAGCTCTCTTTAAATCATTTTGAACCCCCGGCCACACAAAGAACAGCAGATTCAGGTTTGGCCGCTGTGCACAAGGCCTATCCTGCGACACTGGTGTGACTCTTCTTATGGCAGAGGTCCGCATGCACCTCTGCTTTGCTGGTCATAAGCCTTCGATGTTGGCTTCTGGTTTGCCTGTGAAACACTTGTCACTGCTGCCCTTGTTATTAGTTAACCATGCGTTGCAGTGTTGGACAGCTGCAGCGAGGATGGCTGTTGAGACCTGGTTCTCACAGCCAGGCATCAGGATCTGCAGCAGAGGGCTGCAGGCGAACCACGCTCTAATGAAGGGAATGGGATCAGGAGGCAACTGCTGAGCCACTCCGCATCTCCAGACTGGCAGATCTCAATCTATTCTCTGCTCCAGCTGAGTGATCTACCATGAGAAACCTGACTTGTACCGATCTGCAGAAGTGGTGTGTGGCAAGAGGTGGCAAGCACCCTGGATCTCGAATGCCCTGAGTCCTGATTGACAGATTCGGTCTTTCACCTACACTGAGTGTTTGGGGTATGCTGCACAACAGGTGGAAGCCATCAGGAGACCTTGGCTTTGGGACCTTGAGCTTCTTTCTAACACCAGCTTAAATGCTTGTAGAGCAGGGTAGTGGGCTATGAGCAAGAGCGCCTTTGACCCAAAACCATTGGTAGATGTTTGGCTACCTGTGGAGTGGATACTCTGGCCCTATTTGATGACTGGACGTTATTGTGCTGTCTGCCAAGTGGTTTGTGCTGTGCCACCACCTGGGTCCATTTTACTGTAAAATTCAAACATGTTGGAAGACGGTAAACAGCATATCAAACTAGACTTCTTTACTCAGAAGTAAGCGCTGGGAAATCCCTCGCCACACACATGAGAAAGTGCGCCCTGCTTTCTACTGCCTTAATCAATTCCAGGCTCGATTATTGCAACAGCCTGTTGGCTGGTACCACCGCTCTTAACATTCGTTCTCTGCAAGTCACCCAGAATAATGCAACATTTAATCTCTCTCGCCGAACGCATGTGTCGACGTCTAGGAAAGCTCTACATTGGCTTCCGGTGAAACAAAGAATTTCACACAAAATCCTTACACTTTCCCATAAATGCCTATCTCATTCATGTCCTACCTACTTATCCGATTGTGCCGAGCGCAAAACACCCATCAGAAATCTTCGGTCTTCCTGGGCACCCACACTTGTTCAGCCTAGATTTAAACTGGTGCGTTTTGGTGGCACTAGTTTTGATGTTCAGGCACCTCTACTATGGAATTCTCTTCCACCCTCCATGCCTCTTACTGATAATCTTTCCACATTTAAAAAAGCCATTAAGACACACCTCTTCAATTAGAGTCCTGACTAATGCTTGCCAGTTCCTCAGCTGATTTTGTGGTCTGACTATCTCTTGCTGTGTAGTACTGTTTTGCCTTTCATGCGCGCCCTAAGGACCATGGGCATGAGGTGCGTTATAAGAATAAAAATAAATAAATACAAATGAGGCGATAGATAAACCAGAGGGATCAAACGAAGATGGGCATTGCGATAAATGCCACTACTCTGGGCCTATTGCATTTAAAGTAAAAGCACTTAAGACCTGTCTGGCGACGGAGGCAGGGGTGGTCACTGAGGATGTGAACAGAGCCAAAGTCTTGATGTTTGTGCTTCCCCAATGAACTTGCCAGTGAAGAAGAAAGATGACCAGATATCTGCGGCAGGTTCAACAAGCGGCTGATGACGTTGAGCACTGGTTTCCGCAAAGTCATTGGATGGCAGTCAGGATGCTGGAATTGGCAAACACTGGAAACATGGAGTTGTTCATGGGGACCCTTTTGAAAGGTGTCCTATGGTATCCTGAGCCCTTCCTGCGGTTCTATGTGATCATCTCGAATATTAAAGGCCGTACACAAAAAAAGAAATGATTTTTTGGCCGATTTTGTGCGGCCTTTAATATTCGAAATACATCACTCTCCCCGACCTCCGCCCCTTGAAATCCCTGGGTTTCACCCCGAAACCCCCATTTAACCTGTTACTCTACCCAAACCCGGCCACACATACACATACACACACGCAGGCACACAACTTCTCCCCTTCCCCCTCGACACTTCATACACTACCCCATAACACACACACAAACACCTCACGATTGTCTTCCCCTGGCCGCCCCGGTCTGCTTGTCAGAACCTGCGCGCACTTATGTGCGACAGCGGCGTGACAGTTAAGATCTTTCTAAATCAGTCTTTGTCATTTTCACCTCGTCCGCTTTCTGCAGTTCCTGGTGAAACAGGTTCAGATATCCTTGTCTGGGTCCCTTCATCTTGGCACACTTTCATCACCCGCTTATAGCCTGCCTGTTGATCTATCACAATAGGCATCTCGTAAAAACCGAGAAAAGTGATATTTGAGGTGTGAAAACTCCAGAATATTCATCTTTGGAATTTCCGTCCTCAGTGTGTGAAAAGACAAAAAAGGATACAAGCTACACCTCCCTTTTCCACGTATTCAATACTTTTCAGCTGTGCTTACTAAACAATGGTTCAATAATCCATTGCTGCCAACCAGAAATCTGTTAAAAACTATTTAATATTTAATCGCAACATTTATAAATTACATATTACACACAGAAAGCATACACAATAGAGGCTGCCCTATGTCAACTCACATAATTACCCCAATGTGTTATTCTAAGAAAGACTCTGTACCACTGTGAGGTTAGTAAACTTAAGTGACCAGGTGTTATACCACAATACTGCTATACAAAGAAAGAGCAAAGACTTGTCGTTCATACATGCCAAACTTCATGTACTGCA
Organism: Ambystoma mexicanum; assembly: GCF_040938575.1. Lineage (NCBI taxonomy): Eukaryota > Metazoa > Chordata > Amphibia > Caudata > Ambystomatidae > Ambystoma > Ambystoma mexicanum. The sequence continues at coordinate 158,377,124 of NC_090928.1, forward strand.
CAGGAGTAATTCAAATCCTTGTATCTGTATGTTTCAACTCCACTGAGATGTTATTTAGTCATTTATTTTGTACAGACGGATGGCTCGTTATGAAGGGGGCCAAATCACACTAAAATAGACAAATGACTCATGTATACATCTTTGTCAGGTATACAGGTCGACACATTGTTTTTCGGCCCCTAAAGACAGATATGGCTGCCCTAAGCATTGTCATTTGGTGGTCCACAGGGCCTTCATCAGGACAAAGAAAGATTGTGGTAGATCTATGTTCTGTTGTCAATTGTGTTGTGTAGAGATCTGTAAAACGACATAACAAATTCCCCTAAATTGCCATTAAAAACTGATTTCTGGCTGTACTAAACTGAATTATAAGTACCATATGAACAAAGCTGGACACCAACCTCCTTGCTGTTCGCGTGTGTAGGGCAATGTTCTTTGTATTTCTTTAAATTGATCAAATCACCACCTCTTTCGGGGGTTCTCCTTAAGTAATAAAAGCTTACATTAATCCATTTGTTGTATATTTCCATTTCTCAGTGACTAATATACTTTGAATATTCATTACCTTAACTATCTCTGCCACACCAGGTTCGGGATGAATATGATGCGTTGAAAAGGATTCGTCCTTCTCTCAGGTTTTTTTTTTAATGTTATTTTCGCCCAGGGTGGAAAGGTGTACGCTAAGGGATAATCATAGACTATTGATGAGACTGACTCTCGCACAATAGTCTTGTGATCTCCCTACTTATTAGTGTACTAGCTGAACACATCCTGTTGACTTTTTTTTATCATATCCCATCAAGCCATTAATGCGCAGAAGGGATCAGATCTATAGAATCAGTCGTGTTCTGTTTACTTGGATCTATCAGTGCAGTCTTACGGGACCTTAATTACGATATCTCTAAACTTACAATAACTATCAACATATCAAATTGGACCATCAGGGAACATAAACGTAGTATTCCCTTTGTGGGAAAACTAGGGCGATGCAAGTTATTGCCGCTTGACATACACATCCCTGGCCATAAGGTACTTTAATATTGGCTCTCAAATAGTGGTATCAAATACAGCTACCACAGCGAGTAGTGACACGCTGTGCAGAGTTTTAAGAAAAGGGTTTCACTTACCTTCACACCAGTCAGTAGGAGTGAAGCACACCACCGCAAGACGAGTAAAGGCAGCGTCATCACAAGGCATCTGCCTTTATTCTTTCCAGTATAGGGTGTTCACAAGGTATTTCTCGAGGTCAAATTAAAGTGCGGGAGAGACAGCTTCTGTACTCCATGCTGTGTCCAATGATGCCCGGAACGCTCCTGACCGATGCATGCCGTTCAGTACATTGATAAATACATGAGATAGTCCAAGGCGTCTGCAGGCTGAGGATGATTATGTTGCAGAAGAGCAGGGTTGATATGGTCTGCAAACAGAGTGCCAGTACATGCCTGTGAAGATTGGGGCTTTGCATGGGTCATATGTCAGTTCGTATTAATTCATCCTGTGCTATGTAGTGAGGTCTATGATGTGGAAGATGCTGACTGGTTGGAGCATGGCATCTGGATGGCATGCTCTGGGTTGTCCCAATGCATGAATACAAGGTGTGCTCGGAGCAAGGCATCTGGGATGCAGGCTCTGGGTTGTCCCACTACATGAAGCAAGGTGTGGTGTTGGGACGGAGGAGAGGGTTTTCAGGGATAAAAAGCAGGCAAAGCTGAACTGTTCCAGTGTAGCTGGGATGGGAAGGATGGTGGACCCTCCTATTTGGCCTTTAGCAAGGAAATAGACATTGCATGTGCCTGAGGGATTTGATGTACTCAACATAAACATCTGTGATAAGCAGATGATATATGACACACTGGAAGTAAGGGCTCTGCAAAGGTAATGAAATGCATACATTTCAAATCATCTGTCTGGCCTTTCCCAGAAGATCCACCTCGAGGTGCTGATAAGGTCTTATTAGATGGGGTTCCTATATTGTGCAGAGTAAAAAAAACATGTGTTACTGTGCCCTTAGCAAATTTGTCAGCGTTACGGCATGGAGATGCATGGAGCATGTCTTCAGATGGTAAGGCTGGAAGTTGATCCTCACATTCGAGTAGATTCTATAATAACTACAACCTGCAATCTGTGGCATTACAGTTTGGCATACATGCTTATTGGAGATTGTCTTGCCCCTGGATGAGAGTGGGTTGGCACATTTTTTTGTTTTTCATACTGTATGCCATATGGAGTTGTCTGGCTAACCAGGGTTAGTGGAATATATACATTTAGCCAGTTTTTTCCTGATAAGTTAATTAAATAGGAAAATCCCAGTAGGCCAGCGAGGGTTACCCCATCCCTTAAACAATACTAATATTAAATACGAGCTCACTTCGATGAGTAACATATACTACATCAGAGGGCTAAGACTTGTTTGGAAATATGTTGTTGTGATTAACTAGTGGACACAACATGGATAAGGTACGGACAGTAATGTCATTTGTATAGCACCTTTTCCCATTGGTATGGTCTTAAAGCGCTGGACTGCCCCATGGCAGGATAAAGACTGATATGTTTAGGATATTCCTCCTCTGTGAAAGATAGTGAGCTAAAGACTCTGGGTAAGGCTCTTGTAACCAGGACTAATGTCTGGCAGAGAGTCTCCCAGGACCCCCCTTGTTATTTGCACCATCATCATAGACGGCACCATCATCCCAGTACTCAAATATGTTAAAACACTAGGAGTATATCTAGACTCTAACCTCTCCTTGACCAAACACATCAGCGCTCTCTCTTCCTCTACATCCTACACCTCTAAGCTTATCTCAGTCATCCGAAAAATCCTGACCCCCTCCAACTGCATCCCATTAGCCAGGGCTTTGATACTATCAAGACTCGACTACTGCAACATACTATTTCTAGGCATTATGGCCACTAACTTCAAAAATTGCAATTGATACAAAATAAAGCCCTCAGGGCAGCCTTTGGAATAAGAAAATCTGAGCACATATCTAAAACCAGAAGAGAGCACCATTGGCACCCTATGAAAGATAGAATCTATTCAAAACGTTGTGCACCATTTTCAAATGCCTACATGAAAATGCGCCCATCTACTTAAACCATGTAATAACAAACAAAAAAGCGAGCACCCGTCCTTAAGATCTAATACCCACTCACTACTCTCAATTCCCCACATTAAAAAGACTAGAACAGAAGACGCTAGTTTTCAGTACTTAGCCCCCAAACATTGGAACATTCTGCCGTTCCCCATCAAAAAAGAGACAACACTCAATAGATTAAAAAAACTGTTGAAAACTTGGTTATTTAATCAATAGTAATATCATTGCCATTACAACCTGATGTAAATATATCTTCCCCTGCATATATGTTAATGTCATGAACACATGTCTTCTGTACTTTTCATGTATCTGTCTTTCCAATCTTTATTGGCCATTGCATTGTAGTGTATCCTTTTTCAAGCTGTCTGTAACGTCTCCGTGATACCCAAGGGTCTGGGCGAGTAACAAATGTAATAAAATAAAAATAAAATAAATAAATACCTGTGTTTTCTGGCGGGTTTCCTGGTTTCGTAGCTGTGGCGTGGATTCTGTCCTGTGGTGTGCTGGAGTTTGTTCTCCCCGTCGCTCTGTGCATTTCCTGGCAGCTACCTTGCTGTCCCGCCTACCTGAGGTGGTTGAATAACCCAAAAGTGTGGCATGGGTTTGTCAGGAAGCAGGTTGGGGGGGCAGGTCTTGAGCACCCTCCGGAAGGCAAGTTGATCCTCTATGCCTCGCATGCTAATGGGAACAGTGTTGTAGATTGAAGGGGCTTGGACGGAAAAGGAGGACCCACCTATTCTTGTCGATTTGAAGGGAGGGATCACAAGGAGGAATGCAGTTCTTGATTGCGGGTTTCTGTTGGGATGGTAACAGATGAGTTTCTGTTGAAGATTTCTGGGCCTGTCTTGTGGAGGGCACAGTGAGTGATGCACATGGCTTTGAAAGTGTCCAGATGCCCGACAGAGAGCCAGTGGAGGATATGGAAGACAAGTGAGATGTGATCTCTGGGACCAATTGCCAGGAGCAGTCTACCTGCAGTGTTTTGGACCTGTTAGAGATTTCTGAGTTGATATGCGGGTGCGCATAGGTACACTAAATTGTCATAGTCTAGGCAGGAACGAACATTGGCCATGATTGCACTGACTCTGTGAGGGTAGGAGAGGTAAGGAAAGATGTGTCTGAAGATGCAGAGGTGTAGATAGCAAGATTAGGATCCAGAGTTAATGTGGTGTGAGAGTGTCAGATCAACTTCCATGGTGCATCCCAGGTTCCTAACTGCATTGGATGTGGTAAACAAATGGATGAACCAGGTAATTGGAAGGAACCTATGAGATTACTGCCAGTGAAGTTTATGTATCAGTCCTTCTCATGATTATATTTAAATGTATGAATGCAATATATCATGTTTTGAAGTTTTGATATGTTGTATGCATGTATTAAGACTTGTATTAACCTTACCTTAAAATGGCAGACACATTTATACCCACAGATCCAGTAGCTCAGATTAATTTAACTATGTAAAGTCTTTGATCATTGTCAGCAGTCGTCCAGGACAAAGCCTTCACAGGTGAAACATGTCAGACGTTTTAAAATTGTACATACTTTTTAAAAACACCATTTCCTGTGAATGCCTGTTGTTCTTGAACGATCTGCATTCAGAATGAGATGAGCACCTGTTCTGCCAACCAGGGACGTTATTTAGGGGTCGCCAGAGGTTGCAAGAGCGACCACTGCCGATTGGCCAGCAACCTCTGTCAATCTCTTGCGACCTCTGGCATTCCTCCAATCAGAGGTAGGGGGGAGTGGCCACAGCTAGCTATGCAGCAATTTTGCGAGAGCAGCACTGCACGTGTGGTTTGTTTCTCAAGCGCCCCAGCCTGAGTCTGACTCCTGTTACCTGCTGCAAAGCCTGAAACAACACAGTAAGTAATTAAAGTGTGAGTCAGACAGTCAGTGTCATCATGACTGTCTGAGGTGGGTCAGGGGTGCTGCTGGCTGGGTTGGGGACAGATCAGGCTAATGCAGAGTTGCCGAGTCGCGGTATTTCAAATGGCTGCGGCAGCACGGTGCCGCAACCTCAGGCCCAGGCTGAGGTGTGTGCTGCAACATGCTTACCAACTCGCCTGCGGCCGCAGTGGCGCACAACCACGGCAGGACTCCTTGCCTGCGCCTGCCGAAGCTATTTCGGCAATCGGCAGGCACGTTCCTCTCTCTAATGGTGGAGTCCTTTCAGGCATATTGTCATTGCGTCTTCATTTCACTTTAGTGTAATAACTTTACATAGTAATGCCCACGGTAAGTCACATATCAGCCAGTTATCATACATTTATGTGTACCTGTAACTGCATTGACCCCTTCCATTCTTTTGTTTATCGCATCCCGGCTTCTAATTTGTCAAATATGTGCTCAACAGGGGTATTTGTGTAATGTGAAATATAAAACACTGCCGCCAAGTGTCTAGCCAACAACATTATCCTGGAAAAGTGACAACAGAAATCTGACTTCCAGTGTAAGGCACTGGTAGAAAGCGTAATAGCGCATTAGTTCAACTGCTCACTGAGGTGAGGAGCTACATGGCCAACACACGAATAACTCATGAGTATGGCACACTAGTCGCTGGTGTGAAGTATAGTTATCACCATATATCATTGTCAAGCATGCTCTTATTTTTCAGAGTAGGGTAGATATCCTCCCCTCACCAGAGCACATTGAATATGCTATGTTTACCTCATGTATTAAGTATGCTCCACCCTATCCCTGATGGTTGCGGCTATTATTTTGATCAAAGCATTATTACTGCTCTGGTGGTGATATACGTGGTAGGTTTTTGAATATTTAATATCATAGAGATAGGCCGGTTTGGGGTTTGGAACTGCAACACTTTTGCAGTTTGCACTTTACAGTGGAATGCAATACATTTAATTAAATTGGCCATTCATAACCATCCAAATTGCATAGGACTAGTGGCATACGCCTGCCATAAAATCAATACACGCACAAAACCAAGAGAGGATATTTTCTTCAAATAGTGTTTTAGAAAACGTTAACATGTGTGCATGTTTTAAACTCCATGAACCAATACAAAGGTTTTCCCTGGAACTTGCAGTACCGAAATTGGACATTTCACCTTAGTTGTTTGTTATTTTTCATGAGGTTATATCGTGCAGTGGTGAGTTGTCCAGCCTGCAATCCTGATGGCTGTGGTTCAATCTCTGAGGTAGGATTTACTTCATGAATTCAAAGCAGACCTTCAATGTTTCTCTCTTTAGCTGGGGGCCGGGAGGAGTGGGTGGGCTCAGTCCACTCGTGTGTACCCTCGACTTGAGCCCAAGCAAACTGGCCAAAAAAGAATGAAAGCTGAAAAAATAAACACTAAATACAGCTTTAATGACGCTGCATTGAAAGCAGTATTACCGCATTTGTTTTGCCTAAGCTTTGATTCTTTTTGGTCAGTTTGCCTTATGTTGCGACTAAAACATAAGGCAAAATGGCCAAAAAGAATGAAAGCTTAAGCAAAATAAACTCAGTAATACTGTTTTCAATCCAGCAGTATTACTGTGTTTATTTTGCTCCCGTCTGCATTCTTCTTGGTCCCGCCCCGGTCCCGCCCACACCTCCTGCCGATTTGGCATCCAGCAGCAGTCTTTTGTAGTCAATCGGCTGGAGGGTGAGAGGGGACCCGGAAACCTGGAGACTCCAGGGTCTTCCCCAGAGACCGGAGAAGAGACTAAAAACCCGGAGCCTCTGGGGAAAACCCAGAGGTTAGGCAGGTATACCCCAATGCTATCTCGTGAGTCCCCACAGAAGCACTGCATAAGTGGAATAAGAAGTTTCAATGTTGGAAATCAGGTTTTGGAACACACCTAACATCTGCAGACCTTGTATGGTAGGATGTGTACCTGAAACAAACAAATTATACTTGTTTTGAAAGTGTGAGAGTGCGATGGTAGTAATGTATAGAAACAATAACTTGACATGTTTTTTCCTCTTGAGTTATGCAAGCACTTTGAAGATATACAGGAAGATGATCAGGTAGCAGTATTTGCCAATGCCCTAATCAAACCCATTTTAAACTTAGCTCTAGGTTCTGAAGGAGATGAAAATCAGAGACTTCTGGCTGTTTTGTGCAGGAGTAATGAAGTCCATGAAAGAACTGCAAACAGTACAACACAACACAACACTGAAGGTAACTTGTCGAATCAGAAGAAAATGGGGTAAGTGCCAAAATCATTGAAGACTATGGATGCCATCCCTCTCCCTCTCCCCTTTTATCCTGGCTTTCCCCTATCCCCATACCTGCCTATCCACCCCCGCCCCCCAGAATGTGATTTTGCTCTGTAGTCCTGTTGAAATAACAGGGCGGATCCACATAAAGAGGGGAGTTGGTTTCATACACTTCCCATGGCAACATGGGCCTAGACACACTGCTACATATGATGATCCATTCTTGTATGAAATGTCACAATACAGTGATATTGTAACCATATTTTTCTTAGTGTACTGAGGGATAATGCTTTATGATGCCACTTCCTGCAATGTCACGTGGGGGTGTGGTCAAATGGCATCTCTTCCTGTGATGTCACATGGGGCGTGGTCATATGACATCACTCTTGGGGCGTGACATTGTGATGTCACTTCCGCTACCTCAGGCATTTTGGTGAAATGACGTCCCTGCTGCCAACTCCTCTGTAAACACCACTGCTCTCCTTCCTGTTAATGTTTACATATTTCATTTAATTTTCATTTTGTCATTTGTATAGGGCCTTTTACCATGGGTTTAGGTTTAACGCCCTTTGAGGGTCCAAAGTATGGGAAAGTTAGGATGTGCTAGTATGCATGTGTGCATAATGGCATTAAAGGTTACGAGGGCTTGGCCGAGTCCCTTCTGGCCACCCATGTCTAATTGACATGTGTATGGGTGGAGAGAGGTACACGAGGGAAATAAGCTGGAGGGGTGTGTTTAAGAGGATAGTCAGCTATGGGTATAGCCACAGTTCGATTTATTTGTCGTGAAAGGTAGCTACATTCTTATGGCAGAAGTGTTGTGCAAAGTGTCAATTGAGTTGTATGAGAAAGCAGATGCATGCAGGGGTTGTGGCCAAGCATTTGGCTAATTCCAAAGCGAGACGAAAAATGCATTGGTTATAATCAAGCGAAAGTCTAGAAATTGTACATTTGGCAAATCCTGAAACATTTGGGTTCATAAATGATGGTGGGTTCACGCATCCAGCGATCATTAAGTGGCTACATTCACTTTTAAAAAGCATGCACTGAAGACCAGTCGACACTTCCAAAATTACGAAAGGAAGTCATTCTTTACAAACAAATAAAATACATTATAGTTGTGAATTTTCCCATTATAATAGCTTGAAATTTAATTTACTTACAATTGTAATTTGAAATATTAAAAAGGAATGTCACTGGAGCTAGAGATTTTGAGGGGTCAACAGGAGTTGTTAGGGAACTAACAGAGGATCATCACTGCATGGCAGGAAATAGAGAATATAATGTTTTGAGAACCAAATATGTCCTCATAGCTCCTAGGCTGTCTCTTAATACAACATAAATGTCTGACCATGTCCCCATCACAAGGGTCTGCAATGTTTGGGTCAGCCGTCTAACCCAGTTCTTTTCTTCAATGCATGGCAGTGGATCACTGAGGGGCAGTCACTTGCTTCCAACTCATTGCTACCCTTTTATTTGCTAACACCATCCATGAACAGCCAAAGCATGCCACACATTTGGTTTACAGTCATAGGTTATCCAAAATGCACAAGAAAAAAAAAGAATGCAGCCTCTGTTTGTGATCAGAGTCATGCCTGAACACACTTTGCTCAATAACTCCTCATTCTTGTGGCATCACAACATCATGTGGGCAAAATGAGCATCCACCAAATAACATCTAGGGTGGATGGCCAGCACGCTTTATACAGTTTCAACCATCTATATCGGGTAAACATGATCAATTTAATTCCATGCTGAGCAACAAACTGGAGAAACAGACCTAAATAGCTGTGGTAACATTACTTTCATGCTATTCAGATCCAGGAATGAGGTGTTTGTCTCTGCAAGCCTAACCTGGAGCCCAGTGTTTCTTTAAATTATAAATTTTAAAAGTTGAACATGAGGCCAGAGAAGAAGTGAAAAGCGTTGTCCTCTACCTTCTCGCCTGGGGCAGTTCAGCGCATAGAGCACCCCGAGCTATTGCCTGGTTCTCATTACACACTGTAATTAGGAGGTGCGCCCATCATCACCACAGACGCGTGCTTTTGCACTGGGGCCAGGTCTTGAACTCTGAAAGCCCACCAGAACTCCAAGGATTTGCTGAGTGTTTTGTGTTTTACTTTAAAAAAAGGTATCAGCAGTCTCAGAAGCAATGTGTAGTTATGATGCCCTTAGAATCTTTCCTGGCCCAATCACACCCTTAGAACATACCACTTGGTGCCAATGATTGGACTAGAAGGTTTAGCATTAGTAGGCACTCAGCAGTCCTATCGTATGTCGAAATCCCAGCCTCCTTTGCTGCTTGACAGATCTTCCATATACGTCACAGCTTTGTCCTGGGGTAACTGGTTGTTTGAATAGGGGAGAGAGTAATTGGGTTCTTATACTGTTTGATAGAAAGAGAAGTGAAGCGTTGAAAAGACCGGGCATAATGGGGAATTACTGTCCAAATCACAAGCAAAGAGCTCAACAGCTAAAATGCTGGAACATTGCAAATCTCCAACAGCATTTTCACTAAAGTTTGAAGTATGTCAGAGGCAGCATGTACGGTGATGGCAAGGGTGGTATGGGCGCTATTCAGGACCGGTTCTGCATTAACAGCAGGTTTATGTGTTGGGCGAGTGCATGGGCACGTCTTCCTCACTGATCATAGTGCACTGTCCTCACTGATCATAGTACACTGTGTGATGGCACTTCAAGACATGGCTACACAAGGATGGTTTGGGCCAGCAATGCATGCAGCACAGGACTAATTTTGTGTCTGATGTCCCCTTCCATTGCCTTCTTCCTCTCCACACACCAACCCTAGACGGCAGAGTGTTGCTGTACTGACGTATAAGTCCTTCCTCTTCATTTGGTTCACATCGGTGTGCAGTCATAAAATCGAAAAAAAATGTCAAAAGTAAAAAAAATCGAAAACATAATGTCGAAAAAAAAAAGTCGAATGATTTATTTTTTTATTTATATTTATTTTTTGGCTCTCGCATGTAAAAAACAAAAGGTACAACTTTTTTGTTTTCGATTTTATGACTATAAACCGTTCACATCCAACCCCATGTAAGAGACGTGTAATGATACCCTGGTGATCATTGTCTGCTTGTGCCACTCTGGACGCCTTTTCTCAGGTCAGTCCTCTGGTGATAATGTCTTCCCAGTCAGTATATTATTTTAAAGTCTGTTCTCTGCCATTGGTTACGGACATGTATTTGCTTCTCCACACAATCTGAAGCTTGAAAGGTAGGCACATTGGTGTTTAATCTTGACATATGCAACACTATAAGGGGCATGGGAGTGTCCCAAAAGTGCCTCCAAATGTCTTCCTAGTTTTATTTTATTTTTATTTTATTTGATTTCTATGGTGCAAGGACAGGAGCACGTAGTCATAGGGGCGCCTGGACATGACATAAAAAGAGACATACATGTAGAATGAGAGAGATCCCGGTGGGGGGCGGTGGATTACTTAAACAGGGTCGTTTTCAATCCACGTTTGAAAGCTGGGAGGGAAGGCGCAAGCTCTCAGGTTCGGTGGTAAGGCATTCCACATTTTGGGGGCTCCGTAAGAGAAGGATCTTTGGGCAACAATACACTGTTTGACCGAGGAGTGTCTATTAGGCAGGCATTATTGGATCTTAGCACCCTGCGTGCCGGGAGCCAGGATATGCAATTGGTCAGGTACATTGGACTCACTCCATACAGGTACTTGTGTGTAAAGTACTGCACTCTAAAAGAGATTCTACTGCTGATCGGGAGCCAGTGTAGAGCTTTACGAGCTGCAGACACATGGTCCGATCTGCGGAGTCCCTCTACAATGTGAACAGCATTGTTCTAGACAACCTGCAGTCATCAGACAGGACCGCCCCGCCAAAGGAGGGGGTGTAGCCCTCATAACAAAGGACACCCTATCCATTAGGAAGACTGACAAAACCATGGTGAACAACAGTGACTACCTTCTTATCAAACTTAACCTCTCCCACAGCTGTACCATTGCCCTGCACTTGGTCTACCATCCCCCAGGCTCCCTAGGTGACTTCTAGACAACCCTTACCCACCTCCTATCAGACAACCTGAAAAAATCAACCAAAGCTATCCTCCTAGGAGACCTCAGCCATGGCCTTAATGATCGCAAAGATCCCGCAGCCAAGTCACTAAACAGTGCGCTTCAGACACTAGGGTTCAGTAACACCATCACTGACCCTACTCACACTCAAGGTCGTACATTGGATTGGGTAGCCCAGCACAACTGCCCACTCGTTATTACTGGAAACTGACCAACCCCCTGGTCTGACCAGCAAGTCATCCAATTTGACATCACTACTTTAAAGAATACACACCATCTTATGCCATCACTTCCACCAGCAATCTCCAGAAGCTCTTGCCAGCTCACTGGTGAAAGCATACTACCCCACTTACTAGTGCCTGCCTTCATGCCCCCTTCTCCAATGACCCTGAGGTTCTCACACGATTCTACTACACTGCTATCAAACAAGCAGTGGACGCTATTGCCCCTCTCACATCCTGGAAAGCCAAACTCACCAGTCATGCCAACGCCTGGTTCACCACAAAACTCTGCTCGAAAACACCTGCTGCCCTATCCCTATGGCAAGCAAATTACTCAGACTCGGCCAAGGTAGAATTCCAAAACCGCTCTAAAGAATACAAAAAAGCCATCATCCGAGACAAAGATACCTCGTTCCAATCTAGGATCTTGGATGCTAAATCAGATACTAAAGAGATCTTCTCTATCTTCAGGGACTTAGAGACTCCTACTACCCCCCCTCAGAATATCACCAAAGATAAGACATGGTGCGATGAGATCCATGCAGCCATGCTCAACAAATTGGACACACTCCAAACCATAATTAAAATGACCCAGCAAACTGTGACCCACTCACCACTCTCTAATCCGCCACAAACCAAAGTACTCAGTACTTTGCCTTTCCTCTCCTTCCCGCAGAAGCTCATGGTATCCCAAGCTCTGGTTCTCTCTAGGTTGGACTATTGTAACAGCTCTTTCTAAAGCTACCTGCCTCACCTCTCCGCCCTCTGCAACTAATCCAGAACAGGACTGTGAGACTTGTCCTTGGCCTCAAGCCCTGGGATCGTATCACTCCAGCTCTGAAATCTCTCCATTGGCTCCAAGTGGATGCAAGGATTAAATTCAAAACCCTCTGCATTGTCCACAATCTGATGATTGCAGTCGGAGGGTTTGATGGATTTCATGATATTAATGATATCCTGCTCCTGGATTTTGTTGAAGGAGAACGTGGTAGTCGGTATTGATATTGATTTTGATATTTTATTTCTATTGTGCTCGTACACAAGTGTTTCAGAGCGCGACAAGGCAAGGGAGGGGAACAGGGGAGAACAAAACAGCAATCTTACTCGGCCCAGTGTCATTGAGAACGTGCGAGTGCATGGGAGAGGGGGAGGGAAAAAGTGCATGGAAGGGGGGAGAAGTGGAAAATACAAAGCAGAGGAGAAACAGATAAATAATAATAAATAAATAATAAAGGCAAAGTGCTAGTTTTAAGGCAGCGGACAGGGTAGGTCTGATAAGTGCAGGAAGAAAAAGGGGGTCTTTATGGGCACATATACAGACCCCAGTGCAAGGGGTGGCCCAGAGACAGTGCGGGAGGGTGGCAGGGTGAGCAGGTTCCTGGCCCGGAGGACAGAAGGTGGCCAGGTGCACGGCACCAAGAGAGAACAGATCAGCAGGGAAGAGGGGGAGCGAAGGCAGAAGAAATGAGGAAGGTCTTGAGGTGCTGTCAGGAACTGCGGGTGGAAGCTGTGGGAGCGCTGGAGGCATTAATTTTAGCTCTCCTACCGCTCTAGTCCTCATCCAATATGGCGGCATCTAGTATATTACCAGACCCCGCCCCCGCGCTCATTGCGTTGTATCTGTTGTTCTTGGCACAATGCTCTGTGCGACTTAAACTTTAGTCCTCTTACCTGTCAGTTTCGCCCTGACGTTCTTCCTTGTTTTTTCTGTGTGTATCTCTTATTCCTGCCTCCCTACTAAGGTTTGTTTCTTTCTGTCTTTCCGTACCTTTTTCTCTTTCGGCGTCTTGCCGGCATTCCTACTTTCCGTGTTCTGTTTGAACCCGGGTTTCTTGCGCTGTCTTGCGGTTCACTTCTAGTACTATTCCGGCATCTATCGCCGCTCATTTCTTACCTTCGTTTCCTGCTGTTCGCCTCCTTCTTTCAGCGGTCTCCGCTCTCTTTGCCTGGAGCACTCTTGCGCCAGGGATCCTTACGCGGACCTCCGCATCATTGGGTTTGGTGTTAGTTATTCCTTACCGCACCACTCACCTGCTTTAATTTCTCTGTGTTTTTTCCTGTTTCTATTTTTGAGGCGATTGCTTCCTATCCCAGGGAATAGCTGCTTGCACTTCCTGCTGCCACGTTTCAGTTCTAAGATCCCATTTGTTTCTACTCTGCACTCCGGAACGTTTAACTCCAATCAAGACTCTTGGACATCAGGGTTTTTTCCGCCACTTGGCTTTTTCCCTGCTTTGGGGCTGGCTCCCCGGGGTACCCCAAGGACAGGTTCTAGCTCTGCCAAGGTGGCCTCCGGGGGAGCCAGACCCTATTTACACGAACGGAAGGACCACAAGCCTAAAGAAAAGCCATATTTCGACAAGAAAAAGAAGAGCAAACCATCTGGTACTGTATCCGAGGACCTTACTTCAGTGGAATCAGGTGAGGAGGATTGGGAGGGTACACAGGGACCTGACAGCATACAACGCCCTAAGATACCCATGGCGTCCCTGGAACAGTATCAAGAACTGGTGGCTGCCATGCAGAACCTTACTGTTGAAGTACAGGCTTTACGTAATGAGAATATCGGCTTGAGGCAGCAGGTGGTGCTACGCCGCGAGGACCAGGGGGACTTACCACCCATGGCTTTGTCCTTCGGTAAATACGACGGACATCCTGGGGGTCTGAAGGACTTCCTTGATGCCTGCCAGGTCCATTTCACTTTCAGACCTTATGCCTATGACACCGCTCGATCCAGAGTTGGATTCATCATCGACAATCTTATGGGAAATGCTCTAGCCTGGGCCACTCCCTTGGTCACCGGGAATGATCCCTCCTTAAACAACTTTGACCACTTTGTGGAATCGCTTAAAGCGCGATTCGACCGACCAGAAGTGCTGTACACCTCTCTGGAAGCGATACTCGATGTACGGCAGGGAACCACAGACCTACAGACGTACATATCCCTTTTTACGAGGCTGGCCGCTAAGTCCGACTGGCCGGACTCAGCTAAACAGACCATTTTCCGCCGGGGTCTCCAAGACGAGATTAAGGATGAACTAGCCAGAGTGGCCAGGCCGGCCTCCTTTCAGGATATTGTAACATTGTCTTTACAGATTGAGTATCGGATACTAGAACGTCGTCAGGAAAGAAGAAGAGGTCGCAGCGTTCCTCAGACATCCACACGGCCTTCCCAATCACCATCACCTAGGAACACGTATTTTACGGAAGAGCCAATGCAGATTGGATCCATGCGAGGACCGTTAACCCAGGAAGATAGAAGATGACTTCGTGAAGCTGGGTTATGTATGTATTGTGGTTCGTCCAAACATCTCTTAAGGAACTGTCCAGAAGTACCACCCAGGAGGAAGGAAAACTCCAGCCCCCGTTCTTACGCAAGGGAAGTATCGGGGGAGCCACCTGCCACCCTTGCAACTCTTCCAAACCAATAGAGGATTCAGACGACAATCAACTCATGGTATTCAGAGTACACCTTTGGCTATCTGATTCAGGACCCATAGAAGTTTTGGCTATGCTGGACTGCGGTGCAGCGGGTAACTTTATCGACTTAAATTGGGCCAAGAAGAAGATGGTACCTTCAAGACCTAAGCCAAGACCCATACCAGTCGAAGGAGTGGACGGTACACCTTTGTCTTCAGGTCCCATAATCAACGAGACTATTCCATTGAGGATGAAACTGGGAGATCATCAAGAGTATATGGTTTTCGATCTTATCAGGGCAGCTCACTTCCCCCTGGTTATCGGGATACCTTGGTTGAGACGGCATAACCCCACCATCGACTGGACGTCCAACAGAGTGAGTTTTAACTCATCATACTGCGAATATAACTGCATGAAACTTCCTGTCAAAAGATCCTATGAAGAAGAGACCAACACCATCCGAACAGTGACCGTGTCTTCTGTTCCGCTCCAATACCAGGAATATGCTGAGGTGTTCCTAGATACACTGCCAAGAATCTTACCCCCTCATAGGAATGAAGATTGTTCCATAGACCTTACGCCGGAAGCAGTGGTGCCTTTTGGTCGCATGTATCCATTATCCATGCCAGAAAAACGTGCTCTGAAAGACTACCTGGACGCTAATTTACAAAACGGACTTAACCAAGAATCCAATTCTTCTTGTGGGGCTTCCTTGTTCTTTATCCCAAAGAAAGACACCTCTAAACTACGACCATGCATAGACTACAGGGGCCTAAATCAAGTCACCATTCGCGACAGATACCCTAGGCCATTGATACGAGAAGTCCTGGAGGCAGTCCAGGGGGCTGTCTATTTTACCAAGCTTGATTTAAGAGGTGCATACCATCTTTTGAGGATACGAAAGGGTGACGAATGGAAGACTGCCTTTCGTACCCCTTTGGGGCTCTTTGAATATAGGGTGATGCCCTTTGGGCTGGTAAATGCACCAGCTAAATTCCAACGGTTCATGGATAAGATATTTTCGGACATGCTGTTTCTGTCTGTGGTCGTCTACCTAGACGATATATTGGTATTTTCTCACACTTTACAAGACCATCGCCGACTTGTCAAGGAGGAACTACATCGTCTACAAATACATCAACTGCTGGTCAAACCAGAGAAGTGTGAGTTCGAGGTGACCACTATATCCTACTTAGGTTTCATCCTATCTAAGGACGGCATCGAGATGGACCCAAGGAAGATAAAGGCCATAGTGGAATGGAAGGAACCCTCGAACGTCAAAGAAGTACAAAGGTTTCTTGGGTTGGCAAATTTTTACAGACGTTTTATACCCAATTTTTCCAACATAGTGTTACCCATCACATCTCTTCTAAAAAAGGGAGTCAAATTCATCTTTGACATAAGACCCAGAGAAGCCTTTCAACGACTAAAGGATTTGTTTATTTCAGCTCCCATTCTCGTCCAACCAGATCAGGCTAAACAGTTCATCTTGGAAACAGACGCTTCCATTGGGGCAGTAGGGGCCATTCTACTCCAGAAGGCAGATGATGGGGAAGAACACCGGGTTGCCTACTACTCTAAAACGTTGACCAGCAGTGAACGAAACTATTCTGTCCTTGAGAGAGAACTGTTGGCTATCAAGTTAGCTTGTCAAGAATGGCGCCATCTCCTGCAAGGTGCGGCCCATAGCTTCCTAATCCGCACCGACCACCGCAACCTACAAGTCCTTCAACAGATGGAATGCACAAATGCCCGTCATGCCAGGTGGGCCTACTTCTTCTTACAATTTGACTTTATAATTACTCACATTCCAGGTTCGGAGAACCATAAGGCTGATGCTTTGTCCCGCAGATACGGGGACAACTCAGGGGACGATAAGAATCACGAACTGGTGTTTCCGGACCTTAAGATAGTTGCAGCAGCCTCCCTTTTTCTTCAAGATCTGATCCCAGGTTATAATGTGCAAGCCGGATTACCCTCTACTGTTACTCAGGCTAGTGATGGTCTCTTTTACCATGGTTCTGCTCTCTTTATTCCCACTAAGCCGTTACAGAGACAGGTGCTTTCCTGGTGTCACAATGCCCCCCTGGTAGGCCACCCTGGAATCAGGAAGACATACGAGCTACTTCACAGGGGTTTCTGGTGGCCCACCCTTAGGAAGGACGTACAGGAATACGTATCCTCTTGCCCTGTTTGCGCATCTAGCAAGTACCAAACGGGGAAACCGGTTGGATTATTGCAACAGCCACAGTTGCCAGAACGTCCGTGGGAGCACGTTTCCACAGACTTCATTGTTGACCTCCCCAGATCATATGGTAAGACCGTAATCATGGTTACGGTAGATTCCTACAGTAAACTAGCTCATTTCTCCGCCTTCTCCCATATACCGACAGCACCAGAAACCGCAGCCACTTTCCTCTGTGACGTGGTTCGTCTTCATGGTTTACCCAGGACCATTGTATCGGATCGAGGTTCTCAGTTCACCTCCAGGTTCTGGTCAGCGCTCTGTCAATCATTGGGTATTCACAGGGCTCTTTCTTCAGGATACCATCCCCAGAGTAACGGGCAGACAGAGAGGCTTAATGCAAGCCTCGAACAGTACCTAAGATGCTTTTGTAGCCCCCAGCAGGACCAATGGTTTCGATTCCTTCCACAGGCAGAATTCGCCTATAACAATTCCTTCCATACAACCATCCAGATGAGCCCTTTCTACTGTACCTATGGCTATCATCCTCAACACTTACCTTGGAATAATAGACCTTCAAACGATGTACCTGCCCTAGACAGTATTCTAAAGGACCTACATGAAGTACATACCTTAGCCAAGAAGGCACACGAAACCAGTCAACAATCACAAAAGAGGTGGGCCGACAAGGGCCGACGTAACAACCCAGACTGGAAGGCAGGTCAGTTAGTCTGGTTGTCTACCAAGTTCCTGCCAAAATGGGTTCACACTGGTAAATTCTCTTCAAGATATTTGGGTCCCTTTCCCGTCCTGTCCAGAATCAATCCGGCGGCCTGTAAGCTTAAGTTACCCAAATATCTCCAGAGGGTTCATCCAGTTTTCCACACCTCCCTCCTGAAACTGCACAAGGAAGACCCTTTCCAGAGACGGTTTCTTAGAGTGCAAACTCCTGTAGCTCCAGTTCCTGATGAGTATGAGGTTTCCTACCTGGTTGATTCACGATATCGTAAGGGCAGGGTACAATACCTGGTGCATTGGAAGGACTACCCTGTAGAAGAGAGGTCCTGGGAACCAAGCTCCCATATTCATGCCCCCCGATTGCTAAGAAGGTTCCATCAACGTCATCCCGGGAAGCCGGGGGGGGTTCCGAGGAGACGGGGGTATACTGTCAGGAACTGCGGGTGGAAGCTGTGGGAGCGCTGGAGGCATTAATTTTAGCTCTCCTACCGCTCCAGTCCTCATCCAATATGGCGGCGTCTAGTATATTACCAGACCCCGCCCCCGCGCTCATTGCGTTGTATCTGTTGTTCTTGGCACAACGCTCTGTGTGACTTAAACTTTAGTCCTCTTACCTGTCAGTTTCGCCCTGACGTTCTTCCTTGTTTTTTCTGTGTGTATCTCTTATTCCTGCCTCCCTACTAAGGTTTGTTTCTTTCTGTCTTTCCGTACCTTTTTCTCTTTCGGCGTCTTGCCGGCATTCCTACTTTCCGCGTTCTGTTTGAACCCGGGTTTCTTCCGCTGTCTTGCGGTTCACTTCTAGTACTATTCCGGCATCTATCGCCGCTCATTTCTTACCTTCGTTTCCTGCTGTTCGCCTCCTTCTTTCAGCGGTCTCCGCTCTCTTTGCCTGGAGCACTCTTGCGCCAGGGATCCTTACGCGGACCTCCGCATCATTGGGTTTGGTGTTAGTTATTCCTTACCGCACCACTCACCTGCTTTAATTTCTCTGTGTTTTTTCCTGTTTTTATTTTTGAGGCGATTGCTTCCTATCCCAGGGAATAGCTGCTTAAACTTCCTGCTGCCACGTTTCAGTTCTAAGATCCCATTTGTTTCTACTCTGCACTCCGGAACGTTTAACTCCAATCAAGACTCTTGGACATCAGGGTTTTTTCCGCCACTTGGCTTTTTCCCTGCTTTGGGGCTGGCTCCCCGGGTTACCCCAAGGACAGGTTCTAGCTCTGCCAAGGTGGCCTCCGGGGGAGCCAGACCCTATTTACACGAACGGAAGGACCACAAGCCTAAAGAAAAGCCATATTTCGACAAGAAAAAGAAGAGCAAACCATCTGGTACTGTATCCGAGGACCTTACTTCAGTGGAATCAGGTGAGGAGGATTGGGAGGGTACACAGGGACCTGACAGGTGCTTCCAGAACCGGAGATGGTTTTTCTCAAGTTTCAGAGTGGCTCGGGAGGCTGTTTCAGGGGGAGGCCCCAGCCGAAAGACAGAAATCTAACCCCAGCTCATTTCTTTGAAAAACGACTGACCCTGAGGGAGCTAGAGGTGGAGGAGAGAAGAGTTCGGGAGGGAAGGTATTTACAGACGGATAGCTGAAGGAATTTTGGACCGAGGCCCTAGAAAGCCTTCTGGACCTGATAAGCGAAATCATTTGAGGGGCACAAGCTTTTATGGTGAGAGCCGGGCAGTGATCCCCCTTACAGTTTGTGGGTTTGAGTTGTTTGATGATTTCTGTCATTTGCTCTTGGTTCATCAACTGAAATTAAAATGTAAGTTTAGTAGACAGACGTGTGGTCCTCACCAGGGCTGATCCTCCTTTGTGGGTTACGTCTGGAATACATTTTGTTGCAATATCCTCCTGTATTTGTGTCAGTTTATTGATGAGGGCATTCTAAATACTTGTCCACCAACTAGCGTCTTTGGTTATCTGAGTTGGGCAGGGGCAGGGATCCTCCAACTCTTTAAGGTTTCTGAACAGTTCTCCAGAGTTTGAAGAAGCCACAGAGATTCTTCAGTCAAAATACATTCTTTTTGCCTCACAGATTACAACTTTGTAGGCTTTGGCGGCAGCTGAGTAGGTGACCTTATCATGAGGGAGCTTGGTTTTTACCCATAGTTTCAAAGCTGTGGTCTTGGCCTTTTTCAGTTTACGGATATCTGCTGAGAGCCAGGCTTTATCCGGTTTGATGCTCACAAGGCACGATTTTACTGGGGCCAAGCTATGAACTGCCTTTTCCAGCGCATCTTGGTACGCCTTAGCCAGTTCCTCTGCTGAGTTAAGATTATATAAGTTGTCAGTTATTTGGGAAATATAGGGGGCCATCGCAGGTGGAGTCAATTTCTGCAAATTCCGAAAGGAGCTCTACTGTTTGGTTGCTCTGCTTCGGACAATGCCTGCGGTAGTGATGTTCCAACCCACAAAGAAATGGTCTAACCAGGGACAGGGATTTATTTCAACCTCTCTCATAGTAATGTTACATTAACATGCTGGGTGAAGCCTAAATGTTGAAAAGTGGATTCAAGCTGGGTGGCCATGGTATCAGAGCCATCTCCTAAACCAATATTGAAATCACCTCGAATCATAATGCGAGATGGTGGTTTCAGTTGAGAGGAGATGAGTTCACTCGTATGTAGTAAGAAATCTGCCATATTCTGTGGTGGTCGATAAATGAGGAAGTTATTAATGGTGGTATTTGAATCAAGGGCCATTTTTACAAATAGCACATCACACTCTGGCAGTCTGATACTTTCAATGTCACGAATGTTTAGGGAGTCTTCGTGAATCAGCGCTATGCCCCCCTCCCTTTGGTATAAGATCAATCTGTTCTCAAGATGCAGTATCCCATTGGTACAGCTAAAGAGAGGGCAGGTCCTGCGGCACTATGTAGCCATGACTCAGTTATGGCACATCGATCAATTTTGTGTTCCATGATGTGCCCAGCTACTTCGGTAGAATGTTTGAAAAGGGATCTAGTATTAAGTAGCAAACATTTAATCTGTCTGTCTCTGCCATTAGTAGGAATTAAAGGTCTGTTGGATGGATATGAAGAGGGTATATCCTGCGCCAGTGATTGTCTAGCACAATCTGTTACAGAGGACTGCTCATTAGTGTGGGGGGAAGGGGGTTTAAGTCAGTGATTTGGCAGCAGTGTTTGATCCGACGATTATGTTCATAGCTGGACCACCCATGGTCTGGTTAATGTTCAGGTTCAGATTAGAGGCTACTTGTTTCAGCGTAATGATAGTCTTACTATTGCAAACGGTATCAGTACTAAGTTGAGAGTTGCATAATGCAACGTGAGGAGAACTAGTACGAGAATAACAAGTGAGTTAGAGGTTCCATAGAGTCTTCACTCACTTGTGCAGGTAGAGATGTCTGTGATGAATTGAGAGGGCAGTGCCAACATTCTCACATGGGAGGAGGGCTAGCACTTCATATTTCCCTAAAATAGATGTAACCCGCTTGCTCCCTTTTTTTGAGGGAGCAGAGCCGTACTGTTGGGCAGGGACCAGCTAGGCAGAGTACAATGCTGTATGTCGTAAACCAGCATTAACCGGCCTTGCAGAACGTGCCGGCGCTGACACGCTGATGCCAGAAATATAAACCCTGATAAGTGTCGGGGGATGTAGTTCAAAGAAACTACGCTTCTAGGCAAACAAGGTCAGTTCAACAGTTCGTACGGCAAAGCAGTTTTAAACCACGAGATTGTGTGCTGCTTATGTCGTATCTAGGATTCTGATCGAGTAATGTTAAACAGTGACAATCAAATGAAATCAAGTTCCTACGTCTTCTTATGTTGATTGTGGTTGGTTTTTCCGCAATGGTAAATCAAATTGACATGCGTCCATACTTCTTGGGCCGGTACCAATATTTTAACTTTGCTGAAGTCTGTAATTTTCCAGCAACTCCCCAAACTAGTGCACTGTCAGTGTTGCATTCTAAGGTCTTTGTAATGAGCGAACATAATCTGTGTTTGTTGTGAATTCGTTGTCTTCAATGACAGCCACGGCTTAACTCAAAATAGCTGATGATCAGCTTTGCTTGGTGCCATGGGCCGGGCTGTGGAGCTCTAATTTGGGGTCCTCATCTGTCGGTATCATGTCTGCTGCTTAGCTGCCTGAGATGTGCTGGTAGTATGGTATGCATTCTTCGACAATGCTTTCGGTGTCTCTCCATTCTAGCACAACATGCTGCTCTGAATGGACAAGTTCTTCTGGTCCCAGTCACAATTTGTTTGTTCTTGAGCACTTGCAGGGCCTGATTCATGGAACATTTGCCAGCTTCAGAGTGAATTTGTATTGCTGAAAAGAGGCTTTGCACTGCCGACACAAACCCTGATTCATGGAACCATGCAAAGTGTATTTTTGCCGCACAAAGTTGCCCGGAATTTGCACGGGAAAAATATACTTTGCTGAGTTCCATGAATCAGGGTTTGTTTCGGCAGTGCAAGGTCACTTTTCAGCAGTGCAAATTCACTTGATCCGGCAAATATTCCATGAATCGGCCCACACTGTCTAGTGGTGTTTGTTATGGTTCACAGGTATGCTGGAAGCAATACTCACAATACATCAAGGGGGATAGTCTTGATGCTACTGGGTGTGTCCAATGGGTGCGGCTGGGGGACCTCATCAGCAATCAAGTGTTTGGGATGCACATGAGAATTTGGCCAGCTGCAGACCCATTGCAGATTGGCAAGTACTGGGGCTGAGCGAACAGTACTTTATAGTTTCATTGCTGATTTGGGCTGGATGGAACACTCCAAGTGTTGCATGCCAAAGACTCAATGTCCTCTGAGGGTCCAGACCTGTCGTACAGTTGGGCTTGGGGGGCTGAATACTTTGTGACTACTGTCATTTTGAATGCTATAATGATATTTTATTTGTATGTGACCGAGGTAGCAGACCCAAGTGAAAGCCAGGAAGGATAGATCAGGGGCAACGCCTGTGACTTGGAAGCAAGCCAGCACAGGTTCAAGTCCTGATCCTGCTTATAAACCACTCGCTGGTATTAAGCACTTTATAAATGAACAATAAAATTACATTAAATCAGTGGATGCAGGAAGATGGCATCATTGTGGTGTGCAGTAGTAGCAGGGTTTCCCGTTCCTGGCACAGTTGTCTCAGGGCCAGCTGTTTGCTCAATAAAATCCATGTACAGTTGAATGACAAGTTTGATCAGTAAGTGAAACATGGATTTTAGATGATGCGGAGGGCATTCAGAGAATGGCGCTGGTGGACACAAGAGGATCATTTGGTTTGTGGCCTTCTGGGCTGTGATGGCACCATAGACTGTGATGCAGAACATGCCCCTTCCGTCTCTGTGGAAAGTGTTTTTGTTGTTTATGAAGCATTTACTTAATTTTATGTTTTGCCATATCACACTCATGCAAGGGCTTTTGCCTGTGCATGCAAAGCACATTTGCACATTCAGATGCAATTATGCCCTTCAATTGCTCAGTTCTGCGGACTATACAAATAGCATCATATTTTATGTGTCATCTAGCCTCCCTCCTATTTTTGCACTGCATAGATTTTTTATCCTCCTGCACTTGAGACCTTGGCACCCCATTTTCCTCCTGGCATGTGTAGAGGCACCCCAGCTTCTGCCTGACATGTGCATAGGTCTGGCGAATGGCATGGATCTCATGAAAGCCTATTTCTCACGTTGTACATGCACCGCACAGTGTTTGTGTTGTAGTTTCATCTGCTTTGTAGTTCTTTGACTTGCCCGAGTGACATGTTTCAGTACCATTGACCATGCATGGAGGTTTGTGGAAGGGCATTTCAATTGCTGATGCATTCATCAAGGTGAGCTGGTGGGTGTGTATAAATGGTGAAATCGCCTTGATCTTTGGTGTTGAGTTTGCATTTGCTGGGTGTTTCCGCTTTGGCCCCTGTGTGTGTTTTCCTTCATTGTTGTAGGCAAGGTTTTCATGTATTTTTGCGTTTTTGCAGTAGCACCGAACTCTAAGGTGATGACTGCTCGATTGGACCCGAAATATACAAGTTAACACAAATATTAATCTTATCAAATGTATCTGCAGAAGTTGATTTCTCTATTAGAACGTGTATTTCTCAATTTTTTTTGTTAAGATGCAACAGTTAATGGTTTACAGCTCTTCTCAAAAGTAACCTCCATTCACTAAGAACTAGTATTTTTGCAGTTAAAGTCATGTGAACTATCCAGTTGGATGAATATTTGTGTTTTATTGTTGATTAACAATAAACGTGTTATACTCGAAGTCTAATGATTTCTGTTCAACACCAGTTCTAATAACATTCTCGAAGTTTGAAGTTTGAGAAATGTGTGCGTGGTTCCCTTTTGCCTTTTTCCTTTTGCCTTTTTACAATTACCCAAAACCTTAAATTCCATAATTGAGAGTCTTCATAAGGGCCGACTACTCTTCTCTCCAAATGATTTTCTGTTTTAAACTGGTAAGCCAAAGACAAGAGTTATTTAAAAAAAAAATGCTTGAAGATATAAAACCTCATTATTAGAAATAAAAGTACAGTGGAGCTCAATTTGTTCTTAACAGGTATTGGTTTATGTTAAAAAGTTTACTCAAAGCCTCAATCTATCGCCATAATGGCTTTTCAATAACATCATTTGCATACAATTTGAAAAAAGACTGGGAATTGTTTAGCTAAAATGTAAAGAGCTCGTTTTATGCAATAATTACTTCCACACTTCTTTATTGCATGCTATTAAAGGCTTTATCAAAATCTAAAACATTTCTAAACTGGCCATGGAAAAGGCAGCCAGGACTTGTAAATGGGAGACAGTAATAACACACACGAGATAGATCGAATTTATTTGATGACAAACTGCTTTAAATGCTCCACAGTAGATTGTCAGGGCCTGTAAAACCACTTTATTTTGTTAATTGGTCATTATCAGCCACGAGCTTCTGGCAGTGACTAATATTATAGAAAGAGAAATACATGTTGTTGAAACAGCAGAGAAGGATTGTAGCCTTGTTCTTAAATGCAGCTGCTGCTTTGTTATTAATGGAGAATCCTGTCATGATAGTCTCAAAACTACTAAAAGAAGTGTACATGCTTATAGACCTGTTGGAATACACAATACACACGGATAAACAAAATAGAACCTCAAATATTTTCTTTGCTGTCTTGTGTGTAATACATTTCTTAGACTTATGATTATTAAAACAGGGGATGACTTAAATAAAACTCAAAGCCTTTATTTCAAAAGGTAAAGACAGAAAGCGAAAGATGGGAGTTTAATCATCATGAGCACTCACAGTAAATTGGTTATTTAAGGTCTTGAACAAAATCTACTGCAAAACAATAAAACCTGTAATTTTTCATTTTTAACCTTTGATACCCAAACTAAATGATGAAACACCACATGACTCAAAAACAGACAGCATTTACTGGGCAGCAATCTAGAAGTTGCTCCAAGAAGTAGATGTATCAGAGAGGAATTGTCCTTTGGAATGTCATGGCATAGCATTTTAAGGACATAAGTGTGCACAGGCACTTTAGATGTATTGCAAAAATGTGGCTATATGACAGCGTTTCAAAAAAAGATTACATAATGGTCCATACAGATAAGGGTGATGCTGGCAATATTATACGTAGATGAATTACCATCATGCAAAAAAACAGAAATTAAAAATTAATCCGGTAGCTGAATAGCAGATAAATGGGAAACTGAGAAGATTGGTTGCTAAACAAGTGGTAAACATGCATGCTAAGTACTTATCTTGGACAACTGTTCAATATAGCAATCACCTGCAATTCGGGGGGAGAGTCCATGGCCGCTAACGGCCCACCAGCCCGAGCGTAAGCAGGCCAGAGGGAAGCGAGGGCTGCAGGCCATTACCGTCCTTGTACATATGCCTGACAAAGGGGCGATAGCTAATCACACCCCCAAATTTTCCCAGGGTGCAAATAGCATAATTTTATGTTTTCAGGAGATGGTTTATGCGTATTGCATGAAGCCAATCTCCCGGGGAAAAAAAGATGGCCACCGCCACAGAAAAAGGGACTTAGTCCCTTTTCCATTTCCAAGGCAGCGGCTACAGGAGGGTGGAGTCCTGGGACCAGAGCACAAAACTCTGGTACAGTAGGTAAGTGGGGCAGGAGGGAGAGTGTGGGGAAAGGGTATTTATTTGGTGGGGGGTGGTGGGGAAATGGGGAGGCAACAGGCATAGGCTCCCTGTTGCCTCTCCACAATCAAGATGGCGACACCTGGGGAAGGGCCACGGATGGAGGAAAGAGCAGGCGGTATTCAGCATATTCTCGCCTGCACTTCCATGAACCTGATTGGCTGAGCAGCCTTCCCCGGGTGCGAATTAAGCAACAGTAACAAATACTGAAGTGTGATGTTTGAGCTCAACAATTACACAGGAAGTGGCATCACAAAAGTAGCATGACAACTTGTGTCTTAATTCACAAGCCACAAAGAACATCTTTGGCTCTCTTTATATGGAACACAATGGTGGCTGTACCAAATGGGTACAAGATTTTATCAGTAGACTTAACTTGCCTAACTAGTGTATTCATTTCACATGTGTTTCCCAGGTGTACGTTGTCTGTGGATTCTTGCATCCTGGTGCTGCCTGGATCCAATGGGATTACGGTCCCCTGTGAAACTGGATATTTCAGGTTTCACATCGTCATGCTCTGTAAAAAGCAGGTATTAATATCATTATCAGGAATGCTGATTCATCAGGTGAGTGTATGCTGTTGCTCTCCTCACAGTTATTTCATGGGGCAGGGTGAAGAGAATATTGTACAGCCAGAAAGTGTGAATTGGTGTTAGAGTTGCCATAACTTTGGTTAATCAAATCGTATTGCTGGTCTCTCAACTACAGTTTTATACTGTCATTTTATTGCAACCCTTTTGTCAGTTAAGGGCGTACAAGCAGGCATTAATTCAGGGGAAGGGGTCATGGGAGGAAATTCATTTCCCTTAGCCCATTGATGCAAAAGGCTCAGAATCTACAAGAAAAGTACTAATGTTTGATTGACACTGAGATGGGCCATATGCCTTTTAAAGTCCAATTCCACCAGAGCCAAGCACACTTGGTTGACTACGGCATGAATAAAAACAAATGTGAGGGGGTGACCCGCCACAAATAACCATACTCGAGACTGGAAGTGTCCTGGGGTTTTGGGGACAAGTCAGTCGTTGTCAGGAATAAGGGCAAGCATGTGTACACTGGGCTCAGAGGGCTAAAACACTGAAAAGTCCAACAAAACTACAATTCCCAGCAGTACTTGGGAGGCTCGGTAGTTTACTGTCGTGCGCGCATGGGGCCAGCTGATCATGATTGCTAACGGTTTATGAGCGGCCCACGCCGCGCGGCAGGTGTGGCTTATTTTGTTTGGAGGTCGAAGCTGCGTCGGTCGGAGCAGCATTCGGAGAAGTCAGGAGCCGCCCGCTATGAAATTGGCAGGAACACGGAGGCGGCGGGCGTGAGCACTTTGCAGCGGGGAGAGGAGTGATCTTCACGGCTGCTACGGGCGACAGCATTCGACGTCCGGGAAGGCTCAGGAGCTTCCCGGACACAAGATAAGTGCGGAAAGGGTTTATTGGTCATTAATGAAATGCACATGTGATTACGAGCATGCTCATAGAAGTACTCGGCGTTGAGAGACTGTGCACATTTTTCTGTTCTGCTGCAAGGAAGCATTCGACAAATCTTTATGTTCTACACGTTTAATTATTGTCGTGCTTGTTGTACTTGTTAGTTGCTATAAGTGTTGCATATACCAGCCCAAAGGGCCATGTGTCATGTCTTCATCTTGGGAGTATTCCCATTGTATGTTTCATCTGCTAATCATGCTTTGTTGTTTCATGTCAATGACATGCAGTGTGTGAGATACATGTATTAAGATGTTCTCAAGGTATGGGTTATCAGGTAACAGGCAGTAATACCACATATGAAATCAAGTAATCAGAGTATTGCAGAGTATGATGTTATAAGTATTACTAAGTGTAGGCTTTTTCCCTGTACTTCCCCCAGTCCTATCCAAACTAGGTTTTCCTATACCCTCTATCCGGTGTTCCTAAAACCCCTCACCCTGTCCACAACCTCTCCCTAACCCTCTTCCCCCCACTGGCTGCCACGTGGTGTCCTGTCTATATATATATATCAGGTACCTGTGCCAACCACGGTGGGAGGGTCGACTTCATTCGGCTTCTGTGGTTCGGGGGAGAGTGTCGACCTCTCCTCCTATTATTGTGTATTGTGACATAATAAGCCACCCCCATATTGGGATACTCAAACCACCCAAGCCAAATGGAAGCGACTCCTCCGCCTTTGGCCGATGTGCTAAAGGCCCTACAAGATATGCAGTTAGAATTAGCTCAGACAAGACAAGAAGCTGATAATTTGAAGACTCAAGTTCAAAGTTTGGTTGCTCAGAGAACTCCTTTGGAGGGGGTAGGTGCAATGGGAGTTGCCTCTTCTAGTCAGAATTCCACGGTAATTGTCCACCCTTCCAGTAGTGTCCCCTTGGCAGCCCCCGAGCGTTTTTCGGGGGATCCCAGAAAGTACATGATGTTCCTTACACAGTGTAGATTACATTTCCTGTGTAAACCTACGGCCTTCGAGACTATTCAAGCTAGAACGGCTTTTGTCATTTCATATTTAACCGGGGATGCTGCAGCATGGGCAATGCCTTGGTACAAAAGGATGATCCCCTATTATATAACTGGGATGGGTTTTTGACGGAATTTGGCCGGCTATTCGATCGCCGAGAGGTATCTCTAGCTCAGGATAAGGAATTGTTGGGATTAAAACAAGGAGTGCGGGACCTAGTAACGTATGTAACTCAGTTTAACAGGCTAGTCATAGAGACAGACTGGCCAACAGCCAAACAAACAGTATTGTTTTACCAAGGATTACGGGAGGAATTAAAAGATGCCATTGCACAAGTGGAGCCACAACCGAGCACATGTACTGCTATGATAGATTTAGCGCTGAGGTTGGATCATCGCATGAATGAAAGGAAAGGTGATAAAAAGAGACCGGAAGTAGCACCTTTTGTACGACTAGACAGAAGTAGAGGAGGAAGGGCAAGTGAAGCAGAACCAATGCAGATTGGAAGTGTCAGAGGGCCATTATCGGCGGCAGAAAAGGAACAACGTAGGTCCAATAAGCTGTGTTTGTATTGTGGGCAAGCAGGGCATTTTATACGAACATGTCCCAATACTCCTCAGAAGAGTGGTGAAAAGAGTTCAAAGGAGGCGGGAAAAGAATTGGGCCGGCCTTGAGTGGAACACAGGTGTCAGGCCCATTAGAAGTAAGATTCCCCAGGTGGATTGCAAACACGGTGGGTGGGACAACTTCCCATTTTTACATTCTTGTTACATTATGTTTTGCTTTGACGAAACAGGAGGTTAGGGCGATGGTGGACTCAGGGGCCACAGGTAACTTTGTAGACATATCACTGGCTACTCAGTTAGGGTTACCTGTAGTTGACAAGCAGCAGGTAGAAGGAGTCCAGTCGGTAGATGGTTCAACATTAATATCAGGTCCCATACGACAACAGACTGAGGAATTGGAAATGATTTGTGAAGGAGGTCATCAAGAACTAATTACCTTTGACCTTATAGCAGCCCCGCAATTTGGGTTGATTCTGGGAATGCCATGGTTAAGATTACATAACCCGCAAACTGATTGGGTACTACGGACAGTAAGGTTTGATGAACAACGGTGTCAAGAACACATGCTGCTTGAAACAGGCCCCACAGCATTGTTAATTGAGAAGGTAGTAGGGCCCCAAGTGGTGGGAGCAGTGGAAAAAGGAATTCCCTCACAGTACATGGAATTTGCAAAAGTGTTTGACAAAAGAGTGGCGGAGCAGTTGCCTCCTCATAGGACCTATGATTGTGTTATTGAACTAGAAGAATGGGCGAAATTACCTTCTAGTAGAATATATGCCCTTACAGAGAAGGAAAATGAACACTTACGAGAGTATCTTGATGAAATGTTGTCTAAAGGATTTATTAGGCACTCTACTTCTCCAGTTTCTTCTCCATTATTTTTTGTCCCTAAAAAGGAAGGGACGCTACACACATGCATAGACTATCGGGCATTAAACAAGGTGACCATCAAGAATCGATTCCCTTTACCTTTGATTTTGGTTCTATTGGACCAAGTAAAGAATGCAAAGATTTATACCAAATTGGATTTAAGGGGAGCCTATCATTTGATACGGGTGAAGGAGGGAGATGAGTGGAAGACGGCATTCAGAACAAAGTTTGGATTATTTGAGTATCTTGTCATGCCGTTTGGTTTGTGTAATGCCCCTGCTGCTTTTCAGTTTTTTATGCAAGAAGTATTGCATGAGTTTATTGATCTCTTTGTAATTGTGTACATTGATGATATATTGATTTATTCAGATTCCCCAGAACAACATGTAAAACATGTAACAGCAGTGTTGAAAAGGTTACAAGAATATCAATTATGTGTGAAATCAGAGAAATGCGCATTTCATGTAAGTCAGGTGGAATTTCTGGGTTTTATATTGACAAACACCGGGATTGTGATGGACCCAAGGAAGGTGCAAGCAGTAGTGAATTGGCCTTCTCCACAATGTATAAAAGATATACAATCCTTCTTGGGGTTTGCTAATTTCTACAGACGTTTTATTGGCAATTTCTCCAAGATCGTTAGTCAAATTACACAACTACTAAAAAAGGCAGTGAGATTTACATGGAGTGTGGAGGCAGAGCAAGCATTTCAACAACTAAAAACAGCGTTTACTACCGCTCCTGTGTTAAGGCATCCTAAACTAGAGAGAGCCTTTCAGGTGGAAACTGATGCTAGTAATGTGGCAGTAGGAGCTATTCTATCACAAAAGGATGAAGAGGGAATTTTGCATCCTGTGGCTTTTTTTTCTAAGAAATTGTCAGGGTGTGAACAAAACTATTCTATTACGGATAAAGAATTATTGGCCATTCGATTAGCATTTGTGGAATGGAGACATTATTTGATGGGTGCAAGACATCAGGTGGTGGTGGTAACAGACCACAAAAACTTGCAATACTTCACAACGGAACAATCACTAAGCCCTAGGCAACTACGTTGGTCTCAATATTTTAATGAATTTGACTTTGTGGTTACATTCAGACCAGGTAGTAAGAATGGAAAAGCGGATGCTTTGTCTAGACAACAAAATGTGGATAATTCAGTAGGGGAGATTAAAACTGTTATTTCACCTGAAAGAATTGTCGGGGCTATTACACAGAAAATCATTGAGCAGGTCAAGAAGGCTTTACCAGTTAGACAACTGCAGGAATGGTGTAAAACACATCCCGCACGTACCCTACGAGAAGGCTTACCCTATCATCAGGGTAGACTGTACTTGCCCACCAAGGAATTACAGAAGCAAGCATTATACTTGTGCCATAATTCTCCATTGGCAGGGCATGCAGGTTTGAGAAAAATGCAAGAGATGCTAGGGAAATATTTCTGGTGGCCCACAGTAAAACAAGACTCGGAGAAGTACTTAAGGTTGTGTGAGAATTGTGCACGTAACAAGGCAGAGCATGGGAAGAAGAGAGGGTTGTTACAGCCCTTACCAACCCCAAGTCAGCTATGGACTTCCATTTCGATGGATTTCATTACGGATTTACCTCCTGATAATGGTTATGATACCATTTGGGTAGTAGTGGACTTCATGTCTAAGCAGGCTCACTTTGTTCCATGTGCAGGAATACCAGGAGCAGGAAAGTTGGCAGAGTTATTCTTGCAACATGTGGTCAGATTGCATGGGTTACCAAAGTCTATAATATCGGATAGAGGTTCACAATTCACCTCCAGGTTTTGGCGTGCCTTTTGTCAGATGCTGGGAATCAACTGTGCGCTCTCTACCAGCTATCATCCTCAAACTGATGGGCAAACAGAGCGCGTTAATCAGACCCTAGAGCAATATTTAAGAGGGTACTTGGGAGATGGCAGAGATTCTTGGGTACAAGCGTTATGGTTGTCAGAATTCACCTACAATAATACCTATCACACTTCCCTGGGAATGGCACCAAATGAATGTTTATATGGACAAGTGCAGAATATGCTACCCGAACATTTGCCAGAAGTGGGACAAATCCCCGCGTTACAAGAGCGAAAGCAGTTGCTTCTGGAGATCAGGCAAAAGGCACGGGCAAATTTAGAACAAGCCAAAAGACAATATAAAAGTCAAGCTGACAGACATAGACAAGCAGGTCCTAAATATGCAGTGGGAGATAAGGTGTGGTTATCCACACGAAATTTAGCCTTGATAGGCTCGCGAAAATTTCTGCCTCGTTTCATTGGGCCTTACGTGATAATTAAATGTGTGTCAGCCACTGCAATGAAATTACGTTTGCCAAAAAATGTACCTATCCATCCGGTATTCCATGTCTCTTTACTTAAACGCGCAGCTCCGGGGATGACTGCTAAGAGACCACCAGCCATCATGAAAGAAGGCCAGATGGAGCATGAAGTGAAAAGTATTCTGGATGCAAAAATAAGGAATCAACGGTTATGGTACCTGATTAACTGGACAGGTTATGGGCCGGAGGACTGTTCTTGGGAGCTGGCAGAATCAGTACATGCTCCAAGGTTGGTTAAACAATTTCATCGACAACATCTGGGTAACCAGGTCCTGGGAAGGGCCCTCGGAGAGGAGGTAATGTCAGGAATAAGGGCAAGCATGTGTACACTGGGCTCAGAGGGCTAAAACACTGAAAAGTCCAACAAAACTACAATTCCCAGCAGTACTTGGGAGGCTGGGTAGTTTACTGCCGTGCGCGCATGGGGCCAGCTGATCATGATTGCTAACGGTTTATGAGCGGCCCACGCCACGCGGCAGGTGTGGCTTATTTTGTTTGGAGGTCGAAGCTGCGTCGGTCGGAGCAGCATTCGGAGAAGTCAGGAGCCGCCCGCTATGAAATTGGCAGGAACACGGAGGCGGCGGGCGTGAGCACTTTGCAGCGGGGAGAGGAGTGATCTTCACGGCTGCTACGGGCGACAGCATTCAACGTCCGGGAAGGCTCAGGAGCTTCCCGGACACAAGATAAGTGCGGAAAGGGTTTATTGGTCATTAATGAAATGCACATGTGATTACGAGCATGCTCATAGAAGTACTCGGCGTTGAGAGACTGTGCACATTTTTCTGTTCTGCTGCAAGGAAGCATTCGACAAATCTTTATGTTCTACACGTTTAATTATTGTTGTGCTTGTTGTACTTGTTAGTTGCTATAAGTGTTGCATATACCAGCCCAAAGGGCCATGTGTCATGTCTTCATCTTGGGAGTATTCCCATCGTATGTTTCATCTGCTAATCATGCTTTGTTGTTTCATGTCAATGACATGCAGTGTGTGAGATACATGTATTAAGATGTTCTCAAGGTATGGGTTATCAGGTAACAGGCAGTAATACCACATATGAAATCAAGTAATCAGAGTATTGCAGAGTATGATGTTATAAGTATTACTAAGTGTAGGCTTTTTCCCTGTACTTCCCCCAGTCCTATCCAAACTAGGTTTTCCTATACCCTCTATCCGGTGTTCCTAAAACCCCTCACCCTGTCCACAACCTCTCCCTAACCCTCTTCCCCCCACTGGCTGCCACGTGGTGTCCTGTCTATATATATATATCAGGTACCTGTGCCAACCACGGTGGGAGGGTCGACTTCATTCGGCTTCTGTGGTTCGGGGGAGAGTGTCAACCTCTCCTCCTATTATTGTGTATTGTGACAGTCGTGGCCAACCCGATCATCTTCATACGTTTATCAACCCCCTCCTCCATAAAGTATTCTGGCCCTTGTTGTAACAGAACAGCCTGCTATTGGGCTATCTCTTCTGGTGAGGGACCCTTCTCATCTTCATCTGAAAAAACGTTGGGTCTCAAGGCTTGGGGTCTCTTCTGGCTTCCGGTTTCTCTTCTTGGGATTTGTCATTTTCTTGTGGTTCTGGAACCTTTTTAATCGTATGATTCATTTGGGATATCTCCTCAATATCCTGGCAAGGTTTCTTGCTGGATCCATTCCCTAAAACATAATCTGGCTTTGGACATACTTGCAGGCTTGTTCTCTGGTTTTGGGACTTGCTGGAAGCGATAAGCAGGAACAGGACTTGCTTTCTTCTTGTTAGCTTCTCCCAGGAGGGTCATCAGTTTTGGAGACAACCTTATAGAGTCTCTTCGGTTTTCGGATAGGGTATCGCTGGCTCCAGTTTCCTCTGGAATATTCTGCCTCTCTGACCCGGATTGACAGTCAGTCTTCAGAACCATCAGGGATCTACTTGGTATGAACCTTGGGTCTAAGGAACCAAATTTAGAGATAGACCTTACTTCTCTGGATAGGGTAGCCTCACTCTCATTCTGGTATGGATCTACCTGTCTTCTGGGGTTTGGGTGTGGCCCAATCTCTGAATGCACAGCAGTTTGCTTTCGTGGCAGACTTTGGGTT
The DNA here is from genome assembly GCF_040938575.1 of Ambystoma mexicanum. Taxonomy (NCBI): domain Eukaryota; kingdom Metazoa; phylum Chordata; class Amphibia; order Caudata; family Ambystomatidae; genus Ambystoma; species Ambystoma mexicanum. Next base: position 158,411,430 of record NC_090928.1, read on the forward strand.
CTCTCTGCTTCAGCTCCCCATATGCTTAATTTGGACACCCAGACAGTATCCAAACAAAAGTAGCTGAATACCTCCACTGCTCGCAGGTGTATGGTTCCTGTGGATAAGTTAACCAAGATGGGCTTGGATGTTAGCTGGATACTGTGCATGGCTGAGGACTGTGAGAATTTCATACTGGGATTTCTTTTAAGACTGATAAACTAGAGTAAAATATCCCACACAGTCCTGGGATAGGTCCACTAGCAAATCGGGCTCGATCAGGGCCTTCTAATTGATGGGAATATAATGTTCATATGCACTCCGGACCTCATAGGAATTCTCCCAGGGTGATCTGTGGATTGGTATATATGCACAAATTGTCAATGTTTGAAACATCAACTCGGCAACTCTCGTTCCTGCCGACAGATGTTCAAATGTGTCTTGCTGTGGATACATTTCCTCCATATGGATTGTGGTCTTCTGATAGATGTAGGCAATCTCTGTTTCGGGATATGGTCAATCCCACTTCTGACACCACATGTGATGGGGCTGCCCACCACAAGTAACCATGCTCTTCACTGGAAGAAGTTCCAAGGGTGTTTAATTAAAATTACAAGAGGTTGGTCTAAGGGATTCATGGGTAGGTCTCAGGGCTAATGGGTTCTAGGGAATTTGGCGCTAGGGCACCGATCAAGCACTGCAAGTACTGTTTGCGGGGGCAGCATTCTTGTCGGGTGCCGCCGTGTCTTGGAAGACTTGTTTCCTGGGTTTGGATTCGGACTGGGTCATTGACTGCAATCTCATATTGCCGAGCCGTCCTGAGTGAGAGGAAAGGACGTCTATTTCAGCTACACCAGCTTGCCTGACCTGTAGAAACAAAAGAAGGGCGATCAGAGTGTGGGGACTCCGCCCCCCCGTGCGCACTCACCCTGATAGGAGGAGCATAAAAACACAGGCACCAGCGCACCCGTGCGCGCACCGATCAAGCACTGCAAGTACTGTTTGTTGGGGCAGCATTCTTGTCGGGTGCCGCCGTGTCTTGGAAGACTTGTTTCCTGGGTTTGGATTCGGACTGGGTTGTTGACTGCAAGCTCATATTGCCGAGCCGTCCTGAGTGAGAGGAGAGGACGTCTATTTCAGCTACACCAGCTTGCCTGACCTGTAGAAACAAAAGTAGGTGACTGTTATGCACGTTGTGCAGCTTCCAAAAGTTGTGCTTGTTGTGCACGTTGTGCCTATTGCGCACGTTGTGCTGTAACTTATTTAGCATCTTGCTGATACATCTCTTCTCTAATTTGTTTAAGGGCGATCAGAGTGTGGGGACTCCGCACCCCCCCCGTGCGCGCTCACCCTGATAGGAGGAGCATAAAAACACAGGCACCAGCGCACCCGCGCGCGCACCGATCAAGCACTGCAAGTACTGTTTGCTGTTCACGGTGCGCGGCGCGGGGCGCGGGGACTTGTGTAAAAAGGTAAAATGTATGTCTAGGACAATATAGGTTACTATCGCACCGCACGTAGAATTGTTGTCCTGAGTAGTTTGTATCTACCTCAATTCTGACTTATTGTCCGGTCATACTTTCACCCAGTTACGACTAGGCTGCTGTGGTGATCCGTAGTTAGCAGTAGGGGCGTTTTATTTTTTCATATTGCTAAAGCTATAGTATAGGTAACTGGGATGTTCGAAAGGCACGTATGTGTTGATGCTTATGCTGGAAACCTGGTGTGAATTATAAGGGGAAAGGAATAATACAGTAAACAGTTAGTGGTAGCAAATGTTGCTCCCAAGGCTATTTTGTATTACCTACATCAGAGCATGGTAGGAATCCTACGGAGTGGGCCGATTCCTATGCTGGGTGGGGACCTAAAAAAAAAACAATAAACAAGGGAAAAAACCTACCCCAATTGCTTGCGGAACCTTCGTATTCCCAAACCAACCAGATACCCTTAATTCCTCGATAACTGTATCATTTGATGGGGCAATGAGTACCGTTGAACCAAAAGAAAAACTGAGAGAGGAGGTGGCTGCAAAGTGGGATTTGAGTAACATCGATTTCCCCCTGCTTCCAAATCTGGGGGGAACCCCCCCAAGAGTCCATAGGGAAGACGCTAATAATCAAGCCGACTCTGAGGCTTCTAAGGATATGAATGGCCTCGACCCCCCAGTAAGACCGTCTGTATTAAATCTGGACAACTCCTCACCAGGTATATCACACCAGGATACATCCCTCCTTGCCCCAGTGATCTCAGCTGAACTGGATAGAAGGGTAAGACTTTCAATTGCCCCCTCAACACCGGTAAGGATAAGGGGGGCAGGGTTTGACAACGTACATCTTCATAAACCCCAGATGGGTAGACCAGAGGAGAAAATGTGTCCAGATGAGCATCCATTGAAAGGAGAAAGTTGCACGTCTAGTCCTATTAACATAGGGGCGACCAAGCCAGGCTCCCATGCATGCTCAAGCCCTACCATACCCGTTCTCTCCCAAAAACATGATTTTAGGGAATCGTCCCAAAAACATGATTTTAGGGAATCGTCCCCCAATGAGCTGGAAAAGGAACTTTTGGTGGAGGAGTATGAATCACAAATAGAATCTTTTCCTGTCCTTACTAGGATTTTGAACCTCTTGGATAAGGGGCATGAAAGAACCCATGGTGACATACAAGAACTGAGACATATGTTGTCTGAGTGTTCTGGGAAACTTAGTAGACTGGAAGGATTTGTGCATGCCCAAAGCATCTACCCTACCTCACAACACCCAATAGAACAAACGTCGAAAAATGAAGTAGGGTCTCAAACAGAGGAGATGGTAACAAATGGTGGGAATATGGAAATGAGATACTCCTTAAACCCCTGGCTAAACTGTAAATTGCCCAAGGAGAATTTAGATCTGATTAAAGCTGTCCCTGACTCTAGGGAAAGCTACCCATGGCTGGTAAATAAGGGGGGAGAAACACAGGAATTGCTGAGACTCATATTAATTAATTCAGAAAAAATCAAATTGGTGGAAGCTTCTAGGGCCTGTACACCGCAATCTAAGGGAACACAGTTACAAATACTCCTGATTCAAGCCCCGGGAATAAACCTGATAGCCCCTCCACACTACTGAAAGTAATGGAGAAGGAGGTGGCCCAGAACAAAGCACCAAAGCAGGAGATAGACTACCCATATGTGCATGTTATATCTCGTAGAGAAAAGAAAATGAGAGCAAGGGCACTCAAAAGAAGGGCAAAGAGCGAGGGTGTAGTGAAAGAAATGCAAATTAAGAAAACTCAAAACCAACCGGCTACAAAAATAAAAAACTCCACCTCAAACATCAAAGACATCTGTGCCCTTTCGGGGGAAGAGGGAATCGTTGACTTTGCTCAACTAAACGAGGAAAGCAAGTTGGCCCTCGAAGTAAAGGTAGTCTTAGCGACCCCGCCAAATGGGATGGAGGGAAACCATTTGAAATCAATCATGGTAGACTCTTTGAGGCCTGAGTTTGGGGAAGCCACAAACACCCTATCAGAGGCTATCAATCACAAAGGAAAAATCATCAAATCCGCCAAAAAAATCAAAAAAGCGATTTACTTAAAAAGAATAAGAACGAAATAATAATAACAGCAAATTTGAATAAAACGGAAATAAGTAAAGACAAGCGAAGTATTCAACATCTCTTTAATACTAAAATTAAAGATAGGATCCCGAGTGTAAATGAAATAACAGTTAAAGGGGAAAGTGTAAAAGCGGCCTTGGCTAAGGAGATAGAGACTCCCTGTACTTTGGATATGAAAGAGGGGAGTGAAGATGTAAGTGCAAGTGATGGGAGAGAGGAAAATGTAAAGGCGCATCCCCTTGCCCCTATTGAGGATATAAAAAATGTGGTGCAGGAAGCTCTTGTCAAAATTCTCCAGCATCCATCTAAACATGGTACTTCTTTATCGAGCCTGTTGCGACAGCTGGACTGTGAACGCCAGGTAGATATACAGGTGAGGGACAATCCTGTTATGGATAGAGAAGCAATTGAATCTCAAACCTCCCAGGAAGAAACGCCTGATGTAACTGATATAGTAACAAATCAGAAAGCGGAGCCAGAAAGGACTCTGGTGTCTGCGCCTAAGCCGGCTAAGAATGGTCAGGGGGGAGGTACCTTCGGTTTTGGAGATAAGGATTTTGAAGACAGAATCAGAGAACAATTTGATCTGTGGAATCAGGATAAAGACAGGGAAAGAGTAAGAGACTCCAACAATGAGCCCGACAGCCCGCCTGTGATTCGAGGGGGGGTCGGGAGTAGGTGGGGACATGGTAGACAAATGAAGTGGGAAGAACCTAACATTATGTCTCAAGGGGTAGGGTCCGAAGACAATAGAGACTGGAGGGAACCAAAGTTCAGTGAAGATCCCAGCGTAATGCTGAACTTTGTACTTACAGTTGGAGGGCCGCCATCTTTACATCGAGGGAGAATTCTCTCCTTGTTCAATGAAATTCCACGTCTCTCTTTAATAACATCGGGGGACATCAAGCTTATTGATTTTATTCACCCCACAAGATATGATTGTGTGAGGATCGTATTTTATTCAAGGGTAACCTATGAACTTGTTCTGGTAGAAGGGGCAGCCCTTCAAAGATTTGGGTATGATATAGTTGATTTCAGTAAAGGTACAGAATCCGATGGGGCCTGGGAAAAATTGGGTCATCCCTTAAGGTCATATGAGAGCAACACAGATGTGTGTAATACTTTTCCGGGGAAAGTTCTAAACGAAGTGGCAGAACTCAAAATGTTGGCAGAGTCCTTAAAGGAAGCCCTGGGGAAGATACAGTTATTGAAAAATTCCAACTAAAGTACTACTAGGTTGCACTTGCTGTCATGGAATTCTCGAGGATCCCGCCCGCTACTATATTCGGGTCAGGTCTGTTCGGACCTGCTTAATTACTCCATAGTAGCTATCCAGGAAACATGGGCAGTAAATAATATATCACTAGATGGATATACTATTTTTCAAGAACTAGCCCTAAAACACCCATTGGGTAGACCTATGGGGGGCCTATTAATTGCCATTAAGAACATCATCAATCTTAATATTATTAAGAATTTTCGGATAAATAGTGGTTGCATAGGGGTCCTTGTAAAGGTGGACGGGAAGGGCACAGGGAAGCACCTACTAATTATCAATATATATTGGCAACCAGGAAGGGACCTAAAGTCTTCTATTGACTCGACTGGCTATATTATTGATGAATGCCTTGAATTGGATAATGAGCTCTATTACATCCTATGCGGAGATTTCAATTCAGAAATTTGCATTAAAGAGGAAGGTGGCAGTGACCTGGGGAGTATGTGCAAAAATAAAGGGTGCGATGCGAGAAAATCTGCTCAAGGGAATCTATCGACTCAGTCTCTCGGAGGCTGGGGGATGAGATGTGCAAATGATTTGATGGAGGGATTGGGAGACACTACTACATGGTCAAGTGGGAAGTGGAGCTCCACTATAGATTATATTTTCGTCTGTACAAAAACCTTCGCTCTTATTGAGGGATTCACCCTGATTGACTCCATGGAAAGTGATCACAAGATGCTGACTGTTATAATGGCAATGATGGAAAGCGTGGGTGAGGACCCCATTTATGATGTTCAGGTACTCCTTAACACCCAACATAATAGAGTTGTGTGGCACAAGGCTAATATAGCCAAAATAAATAGATATTTTCAGGAGGATTTTGATAGTTCTACTTTCGGTCATAAAAATGTACACCCACAACTCTTTTTCGGGGTATGTCTCTTTTGCAATTCACTCAAAACTAAAGAAAAAAAATAATAAATTAGTTTTGAGGAGACAAGAGCCTCACAAACACGCGTTCTCGGAAAAGATGCAATGCCTTAAAAAAAACCGAAATCGCAAAATACGGGGCATACTAAGTGCCCACAAACAAGGCCTAGTGAATATAGATTGGAGGGATCTAAATCGTGCAAAAAATAAATGGAAAACAAAAGCTAGATGTTTGCGTGCTCAACTGTATCAGGAGGACGCTATAGATATGTTGACTACACTTAAGGAAGTGAATTCCCGCAGGTTCTGGACACTAATTAATAAGCCTGGTTATACACAGATCAAAGCCCTAACAACTTGTGTAAGTGCAGAGAAACGGGTAGGACATTTTGGAGTATTATACTCCACTCCAACTGGAACCTGGAATCCCCCATCTTACATTGTAAATACCCCGTGGAACATCACATTTGGGGTTAAAGAATTTGAAAATAGAATTACCAGATGCTCATCTTCTAGGGCGCCGGGGCCGAATCGGCTTAGCAACAATGTCATGAAATACAACCCTAGACTATGGGCTAAAATGTTATTTCTGTTATATAAAGATGTCATATGCACGAGGATTCTGCCATCCAGTTGGAAAATGTCTTATATTATTCCCATATATAAAAAAGGGGACAGGACTGTACCGGTTAGCTATAGGCCTATAGCCCTTTTAGATGTAGACTCGAAAATCTTTGCATGAATTGTCCTTGAACATATCCAGACGTGGATTGACAAATTTAAAATTTTATCACCATATCAATTCGGATTTAGGAAGAATGTAGGCACTGTTGCAGGAGGCCTAATAATTAACATCCTACAAAACACTGCATGGACTCCTGGCAACACTTCAATTTATGTTGCTTCCATTGACCTGACTACTGCATTTGATCTTGTAGACAGGTCAAGTTTGTGGGCTAAACTGGACCTTTTGGGAATGCCGCCTCAGTTGCTATCGATCCTTTACTACATGCATGTGAACTCAGATTGAAAGTAAGATTTAGTGCTGAGGGAACCCTAACCCAGGAGATTCAGGTTACAAATGGGCTTAGGCAAGGGTGCATATATGCCCCTACCCTTTTTAATCTCTACTTTTCAGATCTAGGCAACAATTTTGTAAATCTTAACGTCTTTTCACCCAAAATAGAAGGCTGTAAACTAATGTGGACGGCTTACGCCAACGACGTTACCTTATATGACCACACTCCGATTGGTCTCCAGCGACTCTTATCAGCTTTTAGTAAATACATCCACCAAAATGCCTTAAAAATCAATCTCACTAAGACGGTAATAATATGCTTGTCTAGCAAGAAGAATTCCAAATACTTCTCGTGGTTTCTAAACCACGAAAAACTTTTAAGGTGTCCTTCTTTCAAATATCTTGGTTATCCCATATTTGGAAACAAAAAAAAGCAAATTTAAGAGATTACTTGGAAACCAAGACTAGAAATATGATTGTTCAACTCCGTAAAATTGATCTGAAATACGGCAAGTTTTCCCTCCTACCTATCATTCGGTTATATAACAGCAAAATCGTAGCACAGTTCTGTTATGGACTGGAGTTGGTACCGTCTTGGTGTAGAAACGAGGTTGGGAAATATGAATCTAAGCTGGTTTGATCCATGGTAAGTTGCCTTCCTAAATGCATCCCTATAGGGGCAATTAGGTACGAGCTAGGTCTTCACTCCTTGAGGAGTATTCTTGAATGGAGAAGACTATGCCTATATCGGAAACTGATGACGAGCCACGAACGTACACTCTATTATTTCTTGGGAAGGAACATCAAGAAAGGCGCTCCCTTCTCAATCTATCTGAAGGATTTGATGGCGGAAGTTAACAACATACTTGACAACCTGGGAGTCTCAAGAGACCTCCTAATCGGTAATCCTCTGAAAGTAAAATTACTACTAGCACACGCAGATTGGAATCTTACTGTCGATGAGATTCAGAAAACCAATCTCTATTCTCAAATCATAAATATCCATAAAAAGATGGGCGAACCTGCTCCATACTTACGAAAATTTCCGAATAGAGATTGGAGGCAGACCTTTATGAGGTTTAGATTTAATGTCTTAGAAACAGGAGACATTTTGGACATCAGGAACGGTAATCATAAAGGACATTCCTTGTGTAAGTTTTGTAAACAAAAAGACAAGGTGGAAGCATTGTGCCATTGGCTGACGACATGTGATGGGCGAAGAGAAGAGCGTATTGGGTATTTTAGTAAGTTTGTGCCCAATACTGAGCGAGTCGACCTGGAGCTCCTGTGGTGTGATATGTTACATGGGGAAAGAGTGACTTTACAGATTGAGGTTGTTAGGTTCCTGAAAGTGTGTTGTGACGTGAGTAATTTCACGAAACCATCTGTCACCCCAATATGATATACTCCTGCATCTATCTTCTGGGAAATCCAGGTTTTGGGGAATAATTTGAAATAACGAGCCAAGATGAAGGGCAGATAAATATTATCATTCATAGGAAATTATGTATCTTCTATACTTTCTAAAATGGTTTTATTATGATGAAGAATCGCATCATTTTACATTTTAAATATGTCTATATATTGGCCCTCATTACGACCCTGGCGGAAAGTGACTGACCGGACCGCCACAGCGTAAATAGCGTTTCCGCCATTGCACGATGGAGCAAAGTGCGGCCCATTCCGACCCATCGGGCACGAGCACCACGCCATGGCGGAAGTGCAAAGTCCGCGATGGCGGAAATGACCCCAAAACGGCCCACACCGCCGCCGTACGGCGCCCTAGGTGCAATACCGCCACCCATCATAGCGGACACCGCAGTGAGCGCCAACCGGAAAGTACGGTGACCGTAAATATACGGAAACGGAAGTAAAAACATGGGCCCGGAACGGGAAACAACACCCCGTACACCTATAAAACCACAAAATACACACAACCACTAAAAACACCACCCTGAGACACATCCCAACCCGTCATCCACCCTAGTGAAACCAAGAAAAATGGGAAAAGTAGCGAAGAAAGCGTGCGACCGCAAGCGGCAGGTCCACTTCTCCCGTGAGGAACTCACCGTGCTAACAGAGACCCTCCAGGAGAATGCTGCCGCCGTCTTCTCCACGCAAATGACCAGGACGGCACTTGCGAACAAGAAGGCCATATGGGCCCTGGTGGCACAGCGGGTAAGTGCGGTGGGGACCGCACCCCGCAACCCACAGCAATGCAGGAAGCGGTGGGACGACCTGCGGATACGCGTCCGTAGCATACTTTCTGCCAACCGCAACATTGCCACAGCCACCGGGGGAGGATCGGAATCACCCATCAAGTTGACCCCCTGGGAAGAAATCTGTGCCTCCACCATTGGAATGGAGAGCATAGAGGGAGTCGGAGGGATGGAGAAAGGAGTGCAGACATCCGGAGAATCAGGTAGGTGGCCCAAATAAAACCATGCCAAATCCACAATGTCCAATCATGTGACTCACATGTGTCCACATAGCGCAACAGCAACACATGGCCAGGAGAACGTCCACACACATTGGCCTGATAGCGCACTTTAAAACTCACAATAAATACATAAATAAGTAAAAACCCCAAAAACACCCACTACACGTGCAGCAGGCACACCCTAACTGCAGGCTGCCAAACAACTGCACCCTCACTCCACACACAAATGAAGGCACCTCCAAGGCCCCGACCCAAATCACCCTCAGGTACCACCCCAATGCATGTGACACATTGCCATTCCAATTCCCACAGACCCATTAATAACGCTCGCCCTCCTTTACTCCACCACAGGGTCCGATCCAAACGACGAGCACCAGGACACCCCTACCAGCACACCTGCAAAGAGGGCCAAGACCGACGGCCAAAGACCCTCCACCTCAGCTGCACGCATCAAGACACGGCAGCAGCACATATCAAGTGGCAGCACACAGGAGGGAACATCAACAGGCACCCCAGCAGCCAGCATGCCCACAACAGCACCACCACAGGTCCCCCCAATGGATGCCACAGAAGGTACTGCCTCTGGTGGCAGCAGCACCATAGGTGACACCCCATTAATGGCAGCATGCTCCGACACAGAAGACGGTGATGTCGAAGTCAGATCCATCCATGACCTGTCCCAATCCCCCTGTCTGTTCCATCCCGTACACCATGAGGATACCACGCAGGGGCACCCACAAGACGACGACTGGCCATCCCCCACAAGCCCTGTGGCAGGGCAACATGAGGCGAACAGCCCCTCTGTGACACCACCGCAAATGGCCATGGCCCAGCACAGGCAACAGTCCCTCGACCAGTTAATCGTGCAACAGCAGCAACTGGCCACGCTCCTCAAGGACCATGCCGATGGATGTGGGGGCACTAAGGCAGACATAGAAACATCAACTGAGACACTTAGGGCACAAATGGAGAGTAGCACCGAGAGCCTGAGAGTCCAAATGGAGAGTAGCACCGAGAGCCTGAGAGTCCAAATGGAGAGTAGCACCGAGAGCCTGAGAGTCCAAATGGAGAGAAGCACCGAGAGCCTGAGGGGGGAACTGCATGCGACGTCCAAAGACGTATGTGCCGAACTTGCCGCAGTGCGCCGTGTGCTCACTGAGCTCTCACAAACCCTTAGGGACATGCATGGACGTGAGCAGGCAGAGACATCATCCGTTGCAAGTTCCGTCCAGGGCAGCCCCCAACGTAGATCTGGGAGGAACCTGCGCTCCACAGGCAGGGGTGCCCCTGATACCCGCAGAGGGGGCTTGCAATAGCGACTGCCCACTGACAATGAGCATCTTTGGACACTGGTGTTCGGGGGGGAGGTAGGAGGGTGGAGGGGGTGTGTTGGGCTCACTTGGGTGGCGGGTGGATAGGGTGTTCAACATGATATCACATATGCCATAAACAATGCACGATCAAACAATGAGATGTGTGGACAATGACCTTTGTGTACTAGGCCATCATAGGCGTACAGTCCATATTGTGCATGTACCAGACACACACAGTGCCACGAGTCCCGTGTCCATGTATCAGCCACCAGGCGTGAGTGCTAGAAGCATGCATCTATGAGATGCTGACGAATTTCACGGCCCTCCTGTGCCTCGCAGACTCCTTGAGGTGCTGCCACATCCCCACCCTCATCATGACCATCTTCAGGTGCTTGCAGTTCTGCGTCAGGGGGCATGGGCACATTTCTACGTACGCACATGTTGTGGAGCATGACACATGCCATCACCATCTTTGCAACCTTCTCATGGCGGTACAGGAGTGCCCCGCCAGACCTGCTGAGGCACCGGAAACGGGTCTTCAGTAGGCCGAATGCCTGTTCAATGACTACACGGGTACGTGAGTGGGCATGGTTGTAGTCCTCCTCATGCTGGTTCCGTGGGTTCCGGACTGGTGTGAGGAGCCATCTCTTCAGTGGATATCCGGCATCACCTGTATGTGGACAATAAACGAATTATGTGGAATGCCATTGCTACGTACGCACCCCCCCCCCTTCCTGCCAGGTCATTGCTGCATCACATACCCCACATCATCATGCATGAAATGAGACTCACCGAGTAGCCAGGATCTGTTCCCTGCGTGTCGCTCCATGTAGCGTGGTATTGTAGAGTTCCTCAAGACCATAGAATCATGGGTTGATCCAGGGAATCGGGCACAACAATGTGTAATGATCCTGTTGGAGTCACGCAGCATTTGTACATTCAGTGAATGAAATTGTGTTCGGTTGCGGTACTGGGCCTCCATGGCATGTGGGACGACCAATTCCACATGGGTGCAGTCGATGGCACCAATGCAACCCGGTATGCCGGCAAGTGCATGGAATCCCACTTTTGTGTTGGTTATTTCCTGCTCCGAGCGTGGTAGAGAGATGTAGTCGTCTGCGTGCTGCAGGAGGGCATCGAGCACTTGCAATAGTGTCCGTGAGAACAGTGGCTGAGAAATGCCATGCAACTGTCCGACTGTGTGCTGGTAGGTGCCTGTGGCCAGGAAGTGGAGTACAGACACCACCTTCGTTAGGGGTGGGATGGCGGTTGGGCTATCTATCATGCTGACAAGGTCAGCCTGTGTCATGTCCACAATGGCGGCTATGGTGTCCCGGTCCAAACGGTAGAGGGTGTGGATCTGCTCATCAGTGAGGTTGAACGGATGTGCTCGGAGGCGTGGGATTGCGGGCTGCCTGCGTGGTGGTAGTGGCTGTGCTGGCAGCCCTTGCTGGCCCTGCCTTGCCCTCCTCCTCCTCCTGCGTCTCCTCCGTGCGGCCGGTGTAGTTGGTGTTCGTCTTCTTCTTGGAGTTGGAGTACTTGCAGTGCTATCAGGTCCCCCAGGGCCAACATCGCGAGTCCTGCCGGTAGCATTTCGGAGTGGGTGTGGTTGTGGGAGGAGACTGGGTGTGCAATTTATGTGTTTTCAGGCTGTATGGCCTCCACCTGTGGTGATTCATTCCACCTGTGCAAGCTGCTCTCCCCTTTGGGCGAGCACGTCCCGCACACAACGCTGCAATTCGAGGAATGGCATCTTGCTATTACAATCATGTATTAGTACCCGATGGCCGTGTAACATTGGTTGATATGTTCATTCGGCTATGGTCCCATTGTTTCACATGCATTCTATGCAGTCGCGAACATACTTGTGAAGGGTCAGTGGAACGTAGTACTCGAGTAACGGTGGACCCTCATGCATCACTGTACCGAGGTTCACCGACGGGCGGGGTGTGCCATTTGTGAGTGAAGGCAGTTGCCATTTTCACACACAGCCGCACTAGATGGATTAATTTGTGTTTTCAAGCGGCCACAGATGCCTTTTCGACGTGATGTTGCAAATGAGGAATTCGAAGGGCGGCGCTTTCGGTCTTCAGCTAGCGGCGAGGAGATGCCCACAGGTCTGACTGCAAATATAACGTTCTATTGTTCAGTGTCCTTGGGACAGGGGCCATGGCGAGGATGCAATGATTGATATGAATAGTTTGGGATGCGCAATAGCGAAGTGGATGATGAGGCCGGACGTTCCCAAATACATGTTACTTCACAACACTGGAATTACGGGCTGGGGCACAGTGGATTTTGCAGGCTGCACAACGCACAGACTCAATGGAATTCTCACATGTTATGTGAGTATGGAAACAGGCGTTATCATTACGGGATGAGGGAATGATGAATGGATGCATGGACAGATGATTTGATACGGTGTTTGCCATGTACAGGGCTTCTTGGAATCTGTCCGCCTCCCCTGCGCTATGTGATGCAGGGCTGCCATAGTGGGACCATCGTCTATCTGGCCTTGTTGAGCCCTCCCTGTCTCGACGCGCCTTCAGACACTTGTGTCCATGCACGTTACCAATCCCATCTGATGGATTCTGTTTTCACAGACGCATGCACAGGTACACTCGTTTGTGATGGTGTTTTCACCTCGATATGGATAGTTATGAGTCGCAAGTGGTTTTGGGGTGGTGATGATCCTTTGGAGTGGGCTAGCATGCATATGGCTGTGGATCTAGTGTGATCATTGAAGTGAGTTGTTCGAATGTAGTTCTGATGGCCATTCTATTCTTTTTCTTTTCTTTTGGTTGACAGGTATCTCCTCCCCTTTTGCCACTGCCATCTGTATGCCACTCCTGCAGATGGGTTTTACTCCCGACACCTGCTGCTTCGTGTTAATCAGTGGAGCAGCATTACGATCTTATGGGACGATCGCCAATGGGCCACATGCCCTTACGCAGTACTAGTGGCTCGGAGCAACATTTCGGCCTTTCAGCTGGACTAGTGCCTCCCTATTGGGACGGCCCTGCGGTTCTGGGCGCTTCCATGTTGCCTTTTCGTACGAGAATGTAGCCCCTGTGTACCACGAAGGAACAGGGCGTCACACAAGAAGTAGCTGGTCATTTATTGCGGATGCAGCCCACAATGGTGAAATGTGTTTTGGAGTTCATGGCCTAATGGCTGTATGGGCTTGGTGAATTTGTTGTGCATTAAATTTCTATTCTGATATGGGCCGTGTAGCGTTCTTCTTTGCAAGTGATGTGGCATATTCCTATTTGGGGAGCGATGTATTGTGAGGAGATCTGCATTGGGTTCCAGCTTCGGAGTATAGTTGCGTGGTACTGTGCTGGGCGCGTTTGCCTACGAAGCCCAGTGAGGTCAGGGGTGAGGGCTGCCAATATGACTGTTTGAATGATGTCATGCTCAGGGGCGGGGGATTAGGTTTTGTGTAACAGATGCCGGTCAGCCAGGTGGATTGGTGGAATGATGTGATTATCGGAATATTGCTGGTCACAGGTGCCTGTGTTTGCGTGCGTTTCTTGGTGGGAGACTGAGGTCATGTCCATTGGTATAGCTTCTGTATTCGTGCCATCTGTGCCCTGCAGCTCCCATTGGCCCCTCTTGTGATTCTTTTGTTCGTTGGCATGCATGGGTGACTTGTACATTTCACTGGTTGCATTGTGACTTCGTTGCACCTACGGGGAGTTGTACTATGTGGCCAGGGAGCGGTGTACAGGCACTCAGTGGGGCCGTTTACGGTTGATTCGCGATGCCGTACTTCTCACCATGGCGGAATGGTACTTTCCGCCGTGCTTGATGGCGTTAAGTACATGTCCGCTAGGGTCGGAATTCGCGTACCCTTGCGCCATGGTGCTAATTACGGTTTGGCATGGCGCGCGCGCGCGTACTTGGTGCAGTTAGCGTTGGCGTTCACTACGGTGTCGCTAATGGCATCGTACTTTACGGTGACGGGTCATAATCGCACCGAGCGCTATTCGATGGCGGTATTGCACTTCCGCCATCGTTTTTCGATTTCCGCCAGGGTCGTAATGAGGGCCATTGTTATTAAGCAAATGTTGGAAATTAATGTCAATCTTGTCTTTTGTATGTCACGTCTAAAATGTAATGAATGTTCATACCATGCTCAGGCTGGTATCGTTTTAGTTGGAATCTAAAGATGTTTTTGTAAAAGTTACTTTGTAACTATAAATAAAAAAAATTTAAAAAAAAAGCGGTCCATCTTTCTCTCAATTTCCCCACCTTCCCCATCACCCTAACCCAGGCAACCATAATGGGAGGTTAGTAGCTAGCGTCACATAACCCCTACTGTCTATTGTTCTTTTTAAGACCTAAGTGTGGCTTCCCTAAGATGTTGGCTACCTGACTCCCTAGGGGTCTTCTAACTCTCCCTCTCTTAGTCCCACTTAGTGTTCTAGGGGTGTTATGAGATGGTGCCTCCTTCCCTCCAGTTCCACCTGCTCGTCTTGCACACACGGTCTTGCCTGATCCTTCCCTGCACTATGTCCCAAGATGGTCTCCTCCCACTGTACTACTGTCCGTCCGATCTCTCACTCGGCATTTCTACCTCCACCCCTTTGATCTGACTTCCTCTCTTACTTCTCAACTCCTTCACTTCTTACTGTCGTTACCTCATGTTTCTTCCGTTGTTCTCCTCCTCCTTTCTCCCAATCTACTTCCTTGTCTGTTGACGTTCTTCTGTTATAATCACTCTCTGCTGCTACCACGACTCCTATTTGCCCAATCCTTGTTGCTTCTACTGCTCTCCCTCTACTGCTATTCCTACTCCGTTATTAACACTCACTACAACTCTCTAGTGCCAACTATGGCTGTACTGTCTATTCCACCTCTAAACATATTCTTCACGGCCACTACCACTACTACTATTTACTACCATTCCATCACTTGCTACTCCCCTAGTCCCACTATCTCCACTTCCAACTACTACTAACTCCACCACTACCACTATGCTACTTCTTCTTTATCTCTATGTAAGGTGGAAATGCCCTGACCTCATAATATAAAAGGGAAACAGAAGGTTTAGTATGTCGGATCAGCTACCTGTGGGTAACTCTGTGAATGGGCACTTAAACCTTAACGCACATGTGCAAGTTGTGAATCTGGGAATTATAAAGGATAGGAACATCAACCATAGACCTGTCCTAAGAGCATACGTGCCTCCACTGGGGTGAAATAGAGGGCTAGCCCCAGGTCCCCTGTACCGTGAGAAGAGACTCTGCAATGACCTCCATCGGGTTGGCAACAGGTTATAAATTGGATCTGTGTTGAATGAACAAAGTACACCAATGAAGTTGTCAGCCCAGGTGGGTAGCTTTATATAAAATAAATGGATACATAAATATAGCAGCACAGCATTAGCGAGGCTGAGTAAAGTGGAGAAACAAATAATGCACTAGGCACGTTACATGGCTTTATGACAATGGTACCAGGTGCTTGTTACAAACATAAATAAATGTGCGCATACTTACAAAACCAGAATGGCCCTGTTAACAGACGCTTGGGGAATAAATATAAATTAGTGAGTCCATACATTAGGTTTTACTTCAAACTCTGAGTAGACAGTGGCCTAGGCAAACCTGAACCCACCACTAAATACAACTCCTCATTCCTGGCCTCACTCAACTCCTCCTTCTCAGAGATTCCACCACCCACCTGTATGCCTCCTGTCCTTCCTCTGTACTCTTTCACGACCTCTGCGACTGTCTCTCACTCACTATTCTCCCCTCTGGCCCGACTCACTCTGCAGGGCACACTCTGGATCTTCTGATCTCCTCAGACCTTCCCCTCTCTGTTCCTCTCTCTACTCCTCTCTCCTGGAGTGATCACTGTCTCCTCTCCTCCCACCTTACCCTCCATACCCCTCAGGCCAAGCCACTTCCATCACTGCCACCGACCTTCTCGGTCATCCGACCCATAAGGCGCGTTTCAGCTGAGGCTTTCGCCACCACCTTCTCACCCTCCCCTCCCCATTTGACTGACTCTCACCCTGACACAGCACTCTCCACGCTCCACTCTGCTATCGCTGATACTCTTGATGTCCTTGTTCCTGTCATGAAAATCCACCTGAAGCCCAAAGCCAAGTACAATTCAGACCTCGTCACCCTAAAATGTAAGTGCAGGGTGTCTGAGAGGAAATGGCGTGCTTCATGCACATCCTCTGACAAACTGGCCTGCCGCTTGCTGCAAAGGCAATACCGGCTCTCTGTCCTAACCAAGAAGAGAGCTCATATCCAAGCCCGTGTCTCTGCGGCATCTAACAACTCGGCTGAACTCTTTAAAATCTGCAAGGAACTGGCCAATCCTCTACCTCTCCTGTCCCTTCCCAGGCCCTCTGCACGGCATTGGCCTCTCATTTCATCTCTAAAACTCAGGACATCTGTCCTCACTCTCCTCCTATCACCTCCCTTCCCCTACTCCCTGTTCTTCCTCTGGCCCTTCTGCAGCCACTCCTCCTCCCTCCTTCTCTTCCATTCCCCTTTTCTCTGCAGACAAGGTTTCTAGACAAGTCCGATCTATGAAAGTCTCATCGAAACAGGTTCACCCCTGTTCCTCCAAAACTATCAAGGACCACATCGACTCCCTGGCACCTGCCCTGGCTGATTTCTGCAATCGCTCCTTTGCCACCGGAGTCTTCCCATCCCCCCCTGAAACACTCCCTTGTGCACCCCCTTCTTAAGAAACCCTCTTCTAACCCCTCATGCCCGGATAATTATCGCCCAATCTCCATCACTCCCTTCCTGGGCAAGCTCCTGGAGAAACTGGCCGCCTCCCAGCTTAATCTCCATACTGAATCTGTTGTTTGTCTTCATGACCATCAGTCTGGCTTCAGAGCTGCCAGAAGCACAGAAACTGCTCTCCTGAACATCTGTGAAGATCTGCTCTCCAACCTTGACTCTAACGCCCTTTGTGTCCTCATCCTGCTTGATCTCTCATCTGCCTTTGACACTGTCAACCATGCCATCCTGCTCAACCGTCTCTGTGATAACCTGGGTATCACTGGTCAGGCCCTGGCGTGGCTGACTTCTTTCATCTCTGACCGACCCTCCCAGGTCCAACTTGGGTCCTTCCTCTCTGCTACCTTTTTCTCTACCTGTGGTTTCCCCCAGGGGTCTAACCTCTCTCCCTGGCTGTTCAACCAATACCTGGCACTCCTTGCCCACCGCATCGCTGCTCTATGCCCCAACTTTCAGTGCTATGCGGTTGACACCCAGCTCATTTTCAGGCTACCCTCTGCCTCCTCCTCTCTTTCCCTCATCTCCGACTGTCTGTCTGCTATCCAGGACTGGTGTGCCGCCAATGACCTCTGCCTTAATGCCAGTAAGACTCTGATTCTCCTCATCGGCACACCCGCTCCCTCCTTTCCTGTTGCTCTCTGGCCAGCCTCTCTTCATCCTCTTCCCGTCCCACCTGCAAAGCCAAAAACCTCAGGGTCATCTTCAACTCCACACTCTCCTTCTCTCCTCACATCTCTGATGTCTCCAATAAGTCACACTACCAGCTGCACCTCCCCAGAGGTATTATGCCTTTCCACTCCTTCCCCCAGAGTGTCACTGTCTCCAGAGCTCTGGTTCTCTCTAGGCTGGACTATTGCAACAGCCTCTTGCTAAATCTGCCTGCTTCTACTCTCCGTCCTCTGTAACTCATCCAGAACAGGACTGTGAGACTTGCCCTTGGCCTCAAGCCCAGGGATCGGATCTCTCCAGGACTGAAATCTCTGCACTGGCTCCCAGTGGCTACGAGGATTAAGTTAAAAACCCTCTGCATCGTCCACAAGGCCTTCTGGGGTCTGGGGCCTCAATACCTTCAACTCGCTCTTCCTAAATATCTTCCTTCTCGAGCTGTTCGCTCATCTGCCTCCAACTCCCTCAGGGTCAGTGGCTTCTCCAAGCAACGAGTTGGTGGTAGATTTCTTTCCTCGGCTGGTGCCTCCCTGCCTCCCTTAATCTTATGGAGAACCATCTTCGGTTCCAGAAAACACCTCAAAACCTTTCTCTTTGCTTCTGATTCCTCCCATCCACTCCTCTGCTGACCTCCTGGCTGTAACCAGTACTGCACTGGATACCTGGACACTCTTGGATCCCGGTCCCAGGTCCCTCTCCTGCCAGAGTCACACATCTGCGCTGCCCACCTGGCAACCCCCACACTTGGGGACTGTTCTGTATCCCTACAGTCCCCCTACTAGACCTCGAGAGCTGATGTCTGCACTTACCCATGCACTTGCCACATGCTGGTCCGTTATTTTACTTACTGTTATTATCTATTCCCATGTAATGCACTTCACTTTCCTCCCTTCCCACGCACTTACACGTTCGGAATGATACCTGGCCTAGTAGGATCGTTGTCTGTCCCCCTTGTTCCCCTCCCTTGCCTTATCGCATCTTGAAACACTTGTGTATAGGCGCGTTATAAATGCCATATAATATCATATCATCGGACCATCATGACAGAATAAATGAACAAAGCTAGTCTTTGAATAACTTGCAACAGAGACAGCCCTCCCTGTCCTCCTTAACTATCCCTCTCACACCTTGAATTCAGGAACTTGGAACCTGACTCACTACCAAGCAACGAATGCGATCGAAAATGAAACAACGCAACAAAACTCTATACGCTTAAACAGCGCTAGCCATATAAATGATTTCCCCTAGGGGAAAACTCAGAAACAATCCAAAACGGCCTGTTTTGCTCAGACAACGGGAGTGCCCCAGGGTTTAGGAGAGCCCTGTCTCCCGTAACCACCTCTCCTCAGTATCCTAGCTCGCTCACTGTGCGCCGTCCAGTCCCCTGGGATCCTCCACCCATACCCCTCTCGCAGGGGAGTTCTCTCTGCGCGTGAGGTGAAATCCCCTCAGGAGCCAACATGTTCCCCTTGCAGGCGGACGACACCAAAACCGTCCATGTTTTCACTAAAGTATCAGAGCCCACAGTAACCCAAAATGGACGACAGGGCAGTGTATATATGAAATAGAAGTGGATTCCATTCCCCACAGATGCACAAAACACAAACAAAACACAGAACCCAGGAAAAGCACATGACACACAACCTAGCTTCCACATTACCTTCTAGACAGGTCTTTTATTTATTTATTTATTTTTCTTCTGATATGCTATTGCAAAAATTAGGAAATAAATCATATTTCATCATTTTTTTTACAGGCACATACAGTTAAATGGCACTTTATTTACCCCATCATAGAATGCAGGGTTACACTCACCCCCCTGTCAGGCAAACCTCTTGTCCCTAAGGGTGTAGTCTATTGAGGAGGTGTAGGCAACAACAAAAAACAAGTCTCTCTCCATGCCACTGAGATATCCCATCATGACTGAGTAGTGGTAACTTGCATGGGTGTGTTAGAACTTGCATATTGGGAACCTGTAAAAGAAATCCCCTTCTAGTAGTTTCATGTTGTTCCCCAGAACCATCATAGCTCCACATTCTAATGGGTTTGACTTGCTGGTGCAATCTCCTGTGTTCAAAATCTGTCTCCAAATGGGGTTCGGACACTGACTCTGCATCTTTCCTTGCTGCTGAAGGTTTGTTCATAGTTCCAGATCCTGAACTCTGCGTAGGAACCTCTGGCGGTGGGATAAAAGTTCAGTGTTAACAGTGAGAAGCACCTCTCTCCTGCTTTTAGGATGCACTATATGACCTGAGGGCTCTGGATTTGTGTTTTCACTTTCATGCTAGTATGCCACATTAAGGTTTTCTGAGTCACCCTGGCTCCCTTCCTCTTCTTCTAACTTGCCTGAATCCCAGAGGGACTCATAGCCACTTCTTGGCTCTGTGACTCTCCATCTCCATCACTTTCTTTCCACTTTGGGCTGAAGGCTACAGACTGTTCAGTACTCGGCCCGGTGAGTTTCGAGATATTCTCACCACTAGACTCCTATCACCTATTCCTAGTAACCATCTTTTGGTGGCAGAGATGAACTTCAGCAGCAGCTGAAACCATTTGAATGTCATCCCCTAGGGATAAGAGGCAATTCCGGCGGAGAGTCTTCACATATCGAGGATTTCAATCTTCTCTCAGCTGGACCACAGGCAGTCCTGGTAATTGGCGATCAATAATAGGGCTGGGACTCCCACCGATCCCCCAACTCGTTGTGCCCTTGTTTCCCTAAACTTCACATGAGCACCCAAATGCCCGGCTGCAGGTTTTGGAACCTGACTTTGTCATCATATCTTCTCTTGTTCTCATTAGCATGATGCTCAGAAGTAGCCTAACATACTTGCAGTAGTTTTCCACACCAGTACCATCTGAAGAGACCCTAAAACAACAAGTCTATGGGAAGTCTGCATCTCTCCCAAACATAAGCTGATATGGGGTGAACCTTATGATGTCATTTCTTGTGCAATTATAAGCGTGAATACTTGTTGACATATACTGACTCCACCGGGAATTTCCTTTAGCTGTCAGAGTACCCAACATGCTAATACCTATGGACTAGCAGCACGCCTTATTGTTCAATTTAAAGTAATGTTCTTTTCAAACAGGTAGTTTGGCGCTGAGTGAACAATAACCCTGACCCTAGGTTGTGTTACTAACTAGACAAGCAAACAAGTGTCCACAAACTTGTGGAACACTCCCGTCCCCTGCACACCAAATTATACTGTAATCCATACAATATTTAAGAATGTATAAATAACACATTTAGGTTATAAATTTATTAACCCTTGTTCAATTATTAATATACCAACAATCATCATTATTAATATGAATAATTCGTCAACCCAGTATTTTGTACAAAATTGTATTTTTTAATAGTATTTTCAATAACATGAAATTCATAAATCCACAATCCATAGATCACATGATCTACGTGCTTCGGAATATTCCCTCCCTTCCTCGGGAGCAATTTTCTTGTGTCGATTTTCACATTGCTTCCCAGAACTTCAAAACAAAATAGATAGTATACTTATTTAGTAAGATAATCCCTGAAAAATCTTTCTTCAACATTAACATCAACAGATCAATGTCTGTCATGATTCTTTTCCTTAATATTCATCTGGTGTCAGTCTGTAGAACACATACCAAGCTGTGTGTACTGTTTTACATAAATGCTCAGGCCTTCAGAGGTGTCCACAAAGTCCAGCAATCCCTAGTGATTAAAAGCAAAATATACCAAGAAATGTTTTAACTAATGCTGTCTATTGTCCCAAATAAAATTTGAATTCTCTATAAACCTCACCTCAAATGGAGGATGTTGGGCTTAAATCCTTCTTCCCTTCCTAGTCACAATTTCTCACTTCTCACTTCTGGGTGGTAGATGCTATTTGAGGAAACAGAACATACAATTGCCATTAGAAAATCATGTCACCCCTAGGTAGTATTAAAAAAATCGGAATTGTGATGGTTTGTATTGTGTCATTATTTTCTTAACCCTGAATGACACAAGTACTTACATTAAAATTGATCAAGATCCAACTGACTCGGCTGTGGCGAGTCAACAGCCGAGTCAGTGGATTGCCAAGATGGCATACCGTGTCTAAGCTCTGCATCGTGTGGAGGACCTGAATTGAATCCTTGCTATTATAGTGGATGAAACCTGACGAAAAATCAGTTTATGATAGATCCTTGATTGGTGCACAATCACTGCGAGTCTCGGAAGAGGCAGGACTGCAGGAGCATAGTGCGGAGCAACAGAGTAGGATGGCCTCTCTGTGAGTGTGCAGGGCTGGCTGTCACTGAGGCCCCACCTGGCTGCAGCCCTGATCGTTGAGGAGGGGAGTGACTGCAAGCCCACATTGGCGGGTGGCCATGGCGGTGTCCTGAGCGGGCGCTGGACTTGGCTTGGACTGTGGTCTCCTGACCCTCCCCCCAGATGGTGGAGGGAGACACGGATGTAAGTGCATTGTCACAGGAGGGGGTGTACTAAAGAGTGTGTGAGCGGCCAGGAGTGCAAAAGGTGGAAACCTCCCGTATGCCGTCTCGCCTTCAGTTGAATGTGCTTGCCCCCTGGGGGCCCCGACGAAGCAAATTATTGGATGCTCGGATAGGGACCTAGCTCCTGGCTGGGCTCCTGCTTGAGCGCTGCCCGCCATCCCTCATCTTCATCAAAGCGGCTACCTCCCGGGGGACCTTAAATAAAGAGAGCCACTGAACGTTGATGGGAGCCAGGCTCCTTGCACAGATCCTACAGGAATGCATCTTGCTTGGCCCTGATTGCACCCACCCCGTGGATCAGAACGGGACTCTGAGATAAAGCATTACACCCGGGACGTGGTGCGTTGGCTGTTGTGGACCTATTAAAGTAGACTCAGACGCAGCAATATCGTGTTGACACTGCTTACCTTCCCTACCTGCTACACCGGTTCATATGGTTTATGTGGCTTTATAAAGACCATACTGGGCGTGTGAAGAAGGCTTTTTGAAGTATTGCAGCACTATTACCTTATCTTTTACATCAGGTCCACTGGTACACGTGAATAGCCACAGGCCCATACAGAATTGGAAAAGGGGGCTCCTCCCCCAACTCCAAGCAGAACCAACATGTGTGCTGACCTTCATGAACCAGGGCAAGCAGGTTGCTGACAGCACATACTAGGGAACCTAAAGGAGCTGCACAAAAGAAGAGCGGCACAACCGATAAATTCACGAAGCCCGTCCCTAAGTCTGCAACAAGGCATCAGGGAAAGAACCACAAACCACACCTCCTATAGATCTACAGGGTGTCATGGACACTATGCAACGTGGCTTTGCACCAATAAACGACTAGTTAGAATTAAATCCAATGTCGCTTCAATCCATACACAATTGGAAAAAGCCACTAAAGGTATAACAGAGGCTGAGAATCTAATTAGCGGCACAAGGACGCAGTGACGGCCCTACAGGGTAATGTGACAACACTAGCCAAAGATATGAGCGCAATGAAGGCTAAATGTGAAGATCTGGAAGTGAGATCACAGCGGAACAATGTACGTACTATAGGGGTGCCTCGAGACGCACTCACAGGCTCAATGGAGAAGGCTCTGGAGGAGCTGCTAAGATAACTTTTGGGTGATCCTGGATGGTGTCCGTAGTTCATGATAGAAGGAGCACACATGGCACTGATGGTGAAACCCAGACCAGGAGGATACCCGAGACCAAAAATGTGCCCGCCTGATGAACTATCGAGACAGGGACCTGGCACTGAGGGTGGCTCGAGAAAAACAAGAATTGAAGTTAGGATCTGTTGGAGCTAAGAAACTCCTCATGGAGCGTGGGTTAGCATACGCCATGCTTTAACCTGCCAGGCTGCGTATACAGGTTAAAAACAAAACGTACTTCTTCACGTTCCCTGAGGAGGCTATAATGTTCATAGAGGCCCAAATCCCACTACCATCAGGGCCCGGGTCTGCGGTGTCGTGATAAGCTGTTTTGGAACACCCACTACAGTGATGTGTTAATGGTAACGGTTTAGCAAGTCCACAAGTTATGAGGTCATGGTCCCACAAGGACATGTATAGAGTCCTCCACACATAGCACTGGCAGTTTCCTCCCTATGCAAATGCAGTTTGTTGTTGGGCTAGGATGGGTAGGGTTGGGTAACACATAGTCAAAGTTTCGGGTAAAATGAGGGTGGGAGTGGTGGTGACAATGGGAAGTTGGGATGTAAAAGTTATGAAATGCACATGGTGAAGAGGTTGATATTTGTAATTGCATGGACGGACATATTGTTAAGAATGATCATAAAACTGTGCGTAAGATAACAATAACTGTAAAAGGGGCTTCCATTATAAAGCTGCTAAGGTGGAATGTGCTTGGGCTGGGGTCTCCAATAAAGACACAGAAAGTTCTTTCATATGCTAACAGATTGCGTGTTATCGGTCTTCCCTTTCCCCCCCCTTTGCCTCGTCGCACCTTGAAACACTTGTGTATAGGCGCGTTATAAATGCTATATCATATCATATCATATCATATCATCATAGCTAATAGGGAGCTAGCCTTTTTTGACAGACCAGCTGCAGCACAGCGCTATGGAGAATTTACCCCTGAATATTCAATATCTAGGGATTGAAATAGCACGCACCCCTACCCTGGTTAAATCGCTTAACTATGACAATCTGGTGACAAAAATAGCTGCAAATTGGAAAGGTGGAAACACCTACATATATCAATAGCAGCGTGGGTTGCGCTAGTGAAAATGACTTTTCTACCTAAAGATCCGGGGCCACCGCACCTGAGACTGGAGAGGTATAGTGCCTCCCCAGGCCCGATGGCACATCTGATCGCAGGAAATGGGTATAAAAAAAGACAGCTACTTGACCCAGTGGGGGCAACACAAGAGGCCTGGACAAAGCTTACGAACTGTCCCAATAACTCAACACTATATAATAAAGCTATACCTATTTGGGGCCTGACAGTCTTAAACCCCATGCAGGATAAGTCACTGGCAACATACTGGTGGGAGGCTGGGATCAGGTCATTGGGTGACATGTTTCAAGTGGGCAACTTTCTTGCATGGGACATGATCAAGGTGCATATAGGCGATATGCCACTTCAGCGATTTTATTACCATCGAATTCGCTCAGCGATGCTAATGTGTGGCCGTCATTCCCTTTAGAATCCGTGTCACACCCATGCCTTAATTACATAATGTCACAGAATGCGGGGAAGAAATCGATATCATGGTTATATAAAGTTCCACAAGCATCTCTAACATCGCATACTGTTGATGTTAGGGGTAAACGGGAAAGAGATCTTGGCACTTCTTTCACAGATGTACATTGAGCACAGATATGCAGATTGACGAAACAGTCCAGGTATAGATTAATACAATTCAAACTACTCAATAGAAAACATTATACTCCTGTTGGTCTCAAGAAACTGTTCCCCACTTTGGAGGGGCAATGCCTGAGATGTGGAAACGTGTGTGCAGATATATTACATATGTTGTGGGATTGCTCAGCTCTCACAGCATATTGGGAAAATGTGTGTCAAACGCTGGATGATATAATAGGTCAACACCTAATGTGGTCATCATCCGTCTGTGTACTGGGTTATACTACAAAATGTAACCCGACTAGACGTACGTTTGTTAACTTGGGACCGGTTCTTGCCAAAAGTACTATTCTCATGCGATGGACACGAAGAGAGGCGCCTACATTGGAAAACTGGATGCATGACATGATATGGGCTAATGACATGGAAATAATGTATATAAGTCTTCAAGCATCCTCGTGCCGGCCCTGAGATAATTGGACAGACTTTTGGCTGTTTCTTGCTCGCAACAGTGCTGAGTGAAAGATCCAATATACACATAGCTGTAGAGTGAAGCATCAAACCCATGTAATAGGTATGATGAGTACTATTGTTGAAATGTACTGTAACCATGTGCAATAAATAAAATGTAAACAAATAAGATCCAACCAACTCTATCACAATGGTGGTGAGGGCTGAGAAACCAAGAGTAAACCAACAACAGACACTTCACAAGGGAAAGACAGGCACATTTCCATGCCTTAGTTGCAACAACTGCAATAACTTCATGAGTGGGTGCCATGTCTGACACCCACAAACTGGTGCTAAGATAAAAATGAAAGACTTCGCCACCTGTGACTCACAATCTGTCATTCATGGACTTAGTTCTCCATGAGGAATTTTTTATGTGGGTCAGAAAACAAAGAGAGCTAAGGAACAGTGGAATCAACATAAAAGTAATATAAGAACCCAAAATGTTCATTCCCCAGTAGCGAGACATTTTACAGAAAAGAGGCACACAGTAGCACAATCATATTGGAAGTGGTACTGAAACCACAGAGGGGAGGAAACATTTATAGAAATTGGACCAGAGGGGGTTATTTTGGATAGAGAAATTGAACAGCTTCACACCAGATGGGATGAATGAGGATTTTTACTTGGGAGCCTTCCTCTGAAGGATATTGGGGTACTGTAACATGAATATGGAACACAAAAAATTGAATGGAGAAGAGAAAATGTGTTAAGTAACGTTGGACAAATGCCAATATCTGTATCTGAACATGAGAGCAACCAGTGATACGTATTAACCTACAGATGAGAGCTAGGAAAAAGGAAATGCTAAAAGTGCTGTATTTAGACAATAAGTAATGTGTCTAGAAAGGTCCACAAAGGTTAGCATCTGACACAAAGAACATTACTTGATATCCTTTGTTTGAATAGCCCAGGTGATCATTCAATAAGACTTTACCCATACATTATTATTATTGGGATAATGAAGATGGCAGAAATGTACAAGAATGTAAGCATGAGGTTTTCAATAATATTTAACCTGGAGAAGTCCATATTGTGATTTATAGCAAAACCCAGACTGATACATGACATCATTTAGAGACTTTGGGCCTCATTACGACCCTGGCGCTCCCGTAATGAAGGGTGCCGACACGGGACCGGCTGTCATGATCGCTGCTTCCAAAGGGTCAGACATACCCAACTCCCTTGGAAGCAGACCCATAACCCCGGTTCCGGGTGCCGGCCAGTCCCAATTGGGACCTTTTGGACCCTGTCCTGGCGCCAGTGGCACCAGGCTCATAAATATGCCCAGTCCCAGCGCTGGAAGCGCCGGGCTCATAATGCTTGGGTGGACTTACCTGCAGCAGACCATGCTGCTTACTTACCTGCCAGTTGAGCCCCTGATCCTCTTCTGTTTGGGACTACTTTTCCTGTTGGGTGGGGCAGGAGCCACTCCCTAGGTTCAGAACACTGGAACTCTTCTGGAAAGCAGGAACTCTTTTCTTACCTAGGCGAGGCCATGGAAGGAGACACCTAAGCACTACAGGAGGCTATTTAAACCACACCCGATGGATGAATCTTGCGTTATTCTGCATTCTCTGCAGCAGAACGCTCACCGTGTCTTCTGATCCTGTGCCTAAGGGAACAAAGGCTTACCATCCTGGAATCCAGTCTTCAGCAGCACCTATAAAGACAAAGAAAGAACAGGTTAGCACTACGGTCTTCAGTGGCAGCGCATCTCTTACCTGGTCCAGCGGCTGTCACCAACGCCTCGCGCTGCATTCCGGCATCTGAAAGTCAAAGGCACGCTCCGGAGGTCTTCGCGCTGCATTCCGGCATCTGAAAGACAAAAGCTTACCGGCTCTTCGCACGCTCCGGAGGCCTTTAACGCTGCATCCCGCATCTGAAAGACAAAAGAAGGTGCGTTTAGAGACATTGGGCAACTTTACTACTCACTTGCCATCACTCCTTCCCACGCCGAAATCAGCGGGTATCCCAGCACCCTTCAGCTTCTCTAAAGCTCCGAACTTGTACCTACAAGGTAAAAGAGACAGTTAGTGCGCATTGTGAAGCAGGCAACAAGCGCTCACTTACGTGCTTCCAAGCGCTTCTATTCCTCACGCGGGTTCGATCCTCAACTCTCTTCAGCCCGCCATCCGCCATCGCCGGAACCCTGCAAAACAAGAGGTATCATTACAAAAGAACTTTACATAAGTCAAAAGCCATACTCACGTGCTCCTCGGCACCGCTCCACAGCAGCCACGCCTTACGCACTTAAAGACTTTTAAGACATTTGAAGTGCCCAGAACTTACCGTTCGTGCAGTAAACGACGGACAGCAGTCCTCTGAGGTCAAGAGGCCTGCACCCTTATCCAGTGAAGAAACTGGTTACGGCACCCTGCCCCCGAGGCAGATGGAGAGCTCGGCGTTCACCTACCTAAGGTGAGATCGTTAACCTTTGGGGTCCTACAGGAGAAGAGAAAGGGAAGAGGAGAGAGGCACCCAATAACCCCAGTTCATTAATCCCATATTTTCTATCTGCAGACATCTTACTCTCCGAGTCAGACACACAGTGCACAGAGGTCCAGCCCGAGGAACCAACCGTGTGTTACACATCACCTTTGAAGACACGGCATTCACCCAGTCAAGACCGGCGCCTCTGCGGGAATCAGGTGAGCGTTACAGAACGCAAAGCCCACCGCAAAACTCCCACCCAGGCGCTATGGAAACCTCGGATACCGACCAGCTAGCCCAGTTACTTGGGGAACTAAGAGCAGAAGTGCATGCAGCCCGCCAGGAAACGAATGCTCTAAGAAGGGAACTGATTATTTCCAAGGAGCGAACAGATGATCTCGCTAGACAATTGCTACAGTCACAAGCCGGACAAACTCAGTTGCCCGCATCAGGGGCAAATCATCCTTCAACATCCTCTACGAACCCAGTGCAGATCAACCTACCCAGGAATGTGCCTCTGGCTCCGCCCGAACGATTTTCTGGTGACCCAAAGAGGTTTGCAGTATTCATTAATCAGTGCCGCTTGCACTTCTTATGCCGGCCAGCAGCCTTCCCAACAGATCAAGCTAAGGTAGCTTTCGTGCTTTCGTACCTCAGTGGCAGTGCGGCAGATTGGTCGATCCCTCTAGTTAATCAGGATGATCCGGTTCTCCATGATTTTCAAGCTTTTCAGCTCAGCATGGAAAAACTGTTCGCAAGACATTCACTGGGGCAGGCCTTGGACAATGAGCTCCTTTCATTACGACAGGGTAATCAAGACCTTTTGGCTTATATTGCGTCTTTTAACAGACTGATAGTGGAAACCCAATGGCCTGAGGACAAAAGGATTACTCTGTTTTATAGAGGTCTACGTGGAGAGCTCAAAGATGTGTTAGCCCAAGTAGTGAATCCCCCGCAAGACTGCTCGGACTATATTGACTTAGTCGTTCAAATAGACCACAGACTACAGAACAGGAAGGCCGATCGTTCCAAGTTTGATGCTCGAGTGTTTTCCAAACCACCAACTCCTACCAAAGGAGCAGACTCCGGGGAACCCATGCAAATAGGGGGCCTGAAAGGACCACTAACCCAAAAGGAGCGGGAAAGGGGAAAACAGCTGCAATTATGCCTCTATTGCGGAAACTCGGGGCACTTTCTTCGAGACTGTCCGGTGAAACCAGCCAAGAAGGCAGTAGGAGCTGCAGTTACCAGGGTCACAAACTCTGAGCAGGGAAACGACCTTGCCCGACAAGAATAGAGGTCCTCTTGCCGAGCGTTAAAACCAGTTCCGTGACCTCGCATTTCGTGATACCTATGGTCCTCATTAGCCCTGAACGTCCGGATCGATTACATGCGATTGAAGCTTACGTCGACAGCGGTGCCATCGGCAATTATGTGGATCATGGAATGGTATTGAGGATGAATCTGACTCTTTGTCCAAAGGCTGTAAAGGACATCATTACTACGGTGGATGGTACGGAGATAGCTTCCGGACCAGTAACGCATACCACCCAAGAAGTGACGTTAGTAAGTCAAGATGGACACTATGAGAAGATCGTGTTCGATGTGATCAAGGCCCCTCAGTTCCAGATTATTCTAGGAATTCCTTGGTTAGAGAAGCACAATCCTCAGATCGATTGGCGAGCAAGAACGGTTCAGTTTCCAGAATGTGTCTCCATTTGTTACCCTCGACCTGATGTTGCACTGGCAGCAATTTCTTCGGAGGTTCCCCAGTTACCTACCAAATACCTAGAATTCCAAGATGTCTTCCGGAAGGATCAAGCTAACTCTCTACCTCCTCATTGGTCTTACGACTGTTAGATAGACCTGATACCTGGATCTACCCCTCCTTGTAGTAGAATTTATGCCCTCACCGAGCCTGAGAATCTTCACCTCCGACAATACCTGGATCAATACCTAGCGAATGGGTTTATCCGTCCTTCCAAGTCCCCTGCTTCCTCAGCTTTGTTCTTCGTTCCAAAAAAAGAAGGGGACCTTAGAACTTGTATAGATTATCGCGCCCTGAACCAGATCACCGTTAAGAATAGATATCTGTTACCTTTGATCCCTGAACTCCTGGACCAAGCCAGAAAAGCATGCATATATACAAAGCTGGATCTTAGAGGAGCCTACCACTTGGTATGAGTAAAAGAGGGCGATGAATGGAAGACGGCCTTCCACACCAAGTATGGGCTATTTGAATATCAGGTCATGCCCTTCGGACTTTGCAATGCCCCGGCCGCCTTTCAATATTTTATGAACGACGTCCTCAGAGAGCTCATAGATGTGTGTGTCGTTGTCTATATTGACGACATCCTCGTTTATTCTTCATCGGAAACTGAACATCGGAAACACGTGAAAATGGTCCTCGAGAGGTTGCGTCAACACAAACTTTTCGCTAAGTTGGAAAAATGTGTTTTCAACGTGACTGAAGTTGAATTCTTGGGATTCATATTATCACCTAGCGGAGTGCGTATGGATTCAAAGAAGGTCGATGCAATTCTCAAGTGGCCTTCGCCATCCTCCGTAAAAGGTGTTCAAACCATGTTAGGCTTCGCTAACTTTTACCGCAGGTTTATCCCCGAATTCTCTCGAATAGTCCAGCCCATCACCGCCCTGATAAAGAAAAACAAACGTTTTGAATGGTCTACCGAGGCGGAACAAGCTTTCCAGAATTTGAAGACTAAATTTATCTCTGCACCGATCTTAAAACATCCTCGCCCAGAACTCCCCTACATTGTTGAAACTGATGCTTCGAGTCTTGCCATGGGAGCAGTTTTATCACAAAAGGACCCAGTAACCAATCAGTTGCATCCCGTGGCATTTTGGTCCCGCAAATTCTCGCCTCCTGAAATCAATTACACTATTACTGATAAGGAACTTCTGGCTATCAAGCCCGCCTTTAAGGCTTGGCGGCATTATCTTCTGGGGGCCCGACACACCGTTACTGTGATCACAGATCACCGTAACCTGCAATATTTGAAAACCGCGAAAGCTCAATCCTCTAGGCAACTCCGTTGGGCACTATTCTTTGCCGAGTTTGACTTCATAATTACCTACCGACCTGGTACGAAAAACGGTAAAGCTGACGCCCTTTCTCGGATGGGAGTGGAAGAACACTTGATCAATCCTAAATCTGTACCTATCATTCCCGAACAAAGAATTCTGGGTGTAATCGCCACACAATCCATTGAAGAAGTTAAGGATAAAGCCAGGCAACTGGTAACTCCAGCAGACATACAGAATTGGCATCTGCAGGGAAAGGACTTTACGGTGAAGGACAATCTATTGTATTTCCAAGGACGGTTATACCTGCCCAGCACAGATTTACAGAAAAAGGTAATCTCCTGTTATCACGATTCTTTAATGGAAGGACATCCCGGTATGGCCAAAACCTCGGAAAAGATCAAGCGCTACTTCTGGTGGCCGTCTTGGAAAAAAGATATCAGAGACTTTATAATGTCCTGTGGAGTATGCGCCCAAAACAAGAGTCAAAAGGAAAAACCAGCCGGCCTCTTACACCCTATTGACATCCCACCTCGCCCTTGGCATACGCTTTCTATGGACTTCATCACCGATCTACCTCCATGCTCTGGATACAATACGATCTTAGTAATCGTGGACCTATTCTCCAAGATGGCGCACTTCATTCCACTCAAAGGCTTACCATCAGCAGCAACTCTGGCCCGAGAATTTCTCGAAAACATCGTCCGACTGCACGGTTTTCCTTCGGTTCTAATTTCGGATCGAGGAAGTCAATTTATTTCTCATTTTTGGCGAAGTTGCTGTCGGTCGGCTCAAATTGATGTGAGACTTTCGACCAGCCACCACCCCCAAACCGACGGACAAACCGAGAGGACCAATCAAACTCTGGAACAGTATTTACGCTGCATGCTGCAACAAACTGAAAAAACTTGGAAAGATATCCTTTGGATAGCCGAATATTCCTACAATAACTCTGTCCACTCGGGAACCGGGAAGACCCCGTTCTTTCTTTTATACGGTAGTCACCCTCGAACCTCGGATTTGAATCCACTCCAAGATCTTGGAACACCAGCAGTAGACCACCTGCATTCTACAATCACCCAAGCCTTTAAGGAAGCCGTTTTTTCACCTTCAAAGGGCTAAAGAACAATACAAGAAAGGAGCAGACCAACATCGGAAGGAAGCCCCCCAATATCAAGTAGGAGATCAAGTCTGGTTATCCACCAAATATCTACCTCTAAAAGGACCACACACATTCAACACAAGATACCTTGGTCCCTATTCAATCACTACCATAGTAAATCCGGTAGCGGTCAAGTTGGACTTGCCCCCTCACATGAAGATACACCCGGTCTTCCACGTCTCTCTACTAAAACCCGTGCAACCTAAAACCCAACTAACTAAATCTCCAAAACCTATCCTAGTTGATGGAGAACTCGAGTTTGAAGTCAAAAGTATCCTGGATTCTAAGATCTCCAAATCTAAACTATTTTACCTGATTGACTGGAAAGGTTACGGCCCCCAAGAAAGGTCCTGGGAACCTGCAGAATATGTCCACGCGCCTCGTCTAATCAAAAGATTTCATCGAACATTTCCTAACAAGCCCAAACCCCCGGAGAAGCCCGGTTTGGGAGGGGCCTTGAGGGGGGGTGCTGTCATGATCTCTGCTTCCAAAGGGTCAGGACTTACCCAACTCCCTTGGAAGCAGACCCATAACCCCGGTTCCGGGTGCCGGCCAGTCCCAATTGGGACCTTTTGGACCCTGTCCTGGCGCCAGTGGCACCAGGCTCATAAATATGCCCAGTCCCAGCGCTGGAAGCGCCGGGCTCATAATGCTTGGGTGGACTTACCTGCAGCAGACCATGCTGCTTACTTACCTGCCAGTTGAGCCCCTGATCCTCTTCTGTTTGGGACTACTTTTCCTGTTGGGTGGGGCAGGAGCCACTCCCTAGGTTCAGAACACTGGAACTCTTCTGGAAAGCAGGAACTCTTTTCTTACCTAGGCGAGGCCGTGGAAGGAGACACCTAAGCACTACAGGAGGCTATTTAAACCACACCCGATGGATGAATCTTGCTTTGCGTTATTCTGCATTCTCTGCAGCAGAACGCTCACCGTGTCTTCTGATCCTGTGCCTAAGGGAACAAAGGCTTACCATCCTGGAATCCAGTCTTCAGCAGCACCTTTAAAGACAAAGAAAGAACAGGTTAGCACTACGGTCTTCAGTGGCAGCGCATCTCTTACCTGGTCCAGCGGCTGTCACCAACGCCTCGCGCTGCATTCCGGCATCTGAAAGACAAAGGCTTACCGACTCTTCGCATGCTCCGGAGGTCTTCGCGCTGCATTCCGGCATCTGAAAGACAAAAGCTTACCGGCTCTTTGCACGCTCCGGAGGCCTTCAACGCTGCATCCCGCATCTGAAAGACAAAAGAAGGTGCGTTTAGAGACATTGGGCAACTTTACTACTCACGTGCCATCACTCCTTCCCACGCCGAAATCAGCGGGTATCCCAGCACCCTTCAGCTTCTCTAAAGCTCCGAACTTGTA
The DNA here is from genome assembly GCF_040938575.1 of Ambystoma mexicanum. Taxonomy (NCBI): domain Eukaryota; kingdom Metazoa; phylum Chordata; class Amphibia; order Caudata; family Ambystomatidae; genus Ambystoma; species Ambystoma mexicanum. Next base: position 158,445,178 of record NC_090928.1, read on the forward strand.
CCTGCAAGGTAAAAGAGACAGTTAGTGCGCATCGTGAAGCAGGCAACAAGCGCTCACTTACGTGCTTCCAAGCGCTTCTATTCCTCACGCGGGTTCGATCCTCAACTCTCTTCAGCCCGCCATCCGCCATCGCCGGAACCCTGCAAAACAAGAGGTATCATTACAAAAGAACTTTACATAAGTCAAAAGCCATACTCACGTGCTCCTCGGCACCGCTCCACAGCAGCCACGCCTTACGCACTTAAAGACTTTTAAGACATTTGAAGTGCCCAGAACTTACCATTCGTGCAGTAAACGACGGACAGCAGTCCTCTGAGGTCAAGAGGCCTGCACCCTTATCCAGTGAAGAAACTGGTTACGGCACCCTGCCCCCGAGGCAGATGGAGAGCTCGGCGTTCACCTACCTAAGGTGAGATCGTTAACCTTTGGGGTCCTACAGGAGAAGAGAAAGGGAAGAGGAGAGAGGCATCCAATAACCCCAGTTCATTAATCCCATATTTTCTATCTGCAGACATCTTACTCTCCGAGTCAGACACACAGTGCACAGAGGTCCAGCCCGAGGAACCAACCGTGTGTTACACATCACCTTTGAAGACACGGCATTCACCCAGTCAAGACCGGCGCCTCTGCGGGAATCAGGTGAGCGTTACACCGGCACTGTTCATTACAGGATGCCCTATTACGAGGTCCCCTTGCGGGACCCGGTAAGGACGCCTGGTCAGACCAGACGTCCTTTGCGGGTCCCACGAGGGGACCAGGGAGCTAGTAACAGGCCCATTATTAACAGGCCTGTTATTAGCTCCCGCCCCATTGAGCCCTATGGGGGCTCAAATCGGAATGGGGATGGGTTCCTTCAATAAGGAATTACCGGGTCCTCCAAGGTTGGAATGACCCGGTAATTCCTCATTGAAGGAACCCGGACATGGAACCGGGTATGGAGGCAGCCATGCCCTTATTAAGGGCATGGCTGCCTCCATACTCGTAATGAGACCCCTTCTGTCCATATAAAATTAAAGATAATTGGAATGTTTAATAACGACCAAATATTCTAGTTTGAAATTTGGGGAGTTAAAACAAACTGATCGATCCAAATATTCATACTATGTATGGTAAACATGCCGTAATATAGGACAAAGCGACACCTCACTTCTATAGCTATACCTTTAGTGGGACAATCTCTTCAGTTGAGATACATTGGGTATGACTTGGCCAGCTTGACACATATTGACTCAAACACTACACCATGCATTGAGATAATAGGACAATGTTATACGTGGACAGAGTTGATAAACACAAATGACGTCATCACGCTAGGACATAATGATGACACATGTTAAATAGCGGCCATTTTTTAAATGGCCGTGTCTCAGATGACACAGGAGTTTGTCACAAGTGGATGGAAGCAATAGGTAAAACATCTGGAAAATGGTCAGTTTAAGATCTGATAGATAGCCAGAAAGAATGGGAGGATGTACTAGAGGCTTATGGAGTGTAATCCTTTACACCAACAGGCACGGATGTTACGCTCACCTGGTCTCTGTGGGGACGTTGGGGCACGGTTGGAGCCCTCCCTCGACTTGGCTCCCCTGGATCGGCTCTCTCACCCAGCTGCTGCGTAATCAACTGCTCTGGATGCTGATATTGCCCCTCAGAGAAGATGAGAGCCAATGAGAATGGCGTGGTGGTGTCGTGAATCCCGTCGACCCTTTCATGCCAGAACGAAGTGCGCAAGCGTTTTCCCATGCAAGCTCACGTGTTGTTTTGTACCACTGAGTTCTCCTTCCTGCTTCTTGTAGCAGGGGCACATAGAATGGACCTAGTTGCTTCACTGGTCCGTGGAAGTGGAGATCCAGACCCGCTGCGACTAACCACTTAGAAGGTGAGTCTCTTGGCAATGATTATTGTTTGTTTATTATAATGTCTTTTGCTGTGATTGTAAATGGTAATTCTTTCAATGTCTTTTCTCTCCCCTATAGGTGTGAAGATCGCTGATCAGAGTCGCAGAGCGAGTCCGGTGGTTCCCCTGAGGAAGATGGAGCCCTCAAATTAGATGGTAAATTGGCCTTTAAGATAGAACTCTAGGCTCAAGTATGGCGCGGCCAAGTGTTAGTTATTTATGTGACTTCTAACCTGTTGTGTTATTTTTCCTTTTCAGGAGAAGTCTGGCGGCGTCGAGCAGAGTCTGGTTGTTCGGAGTCTGATCCGCGGCTGCAGGATGGAGGTACTGCAAAGATGAAGAAGAGAAGTGGAGCTCCCTCGTAGCTGGACGCCCGGATCAGGTGAGGAAAGACTCCAACTCTGATAGCGATGGGAGAGAGGTAAAATGCATGCACATCGATGGAGCGGATGGAATCAGGTAAGGTGCGCCTTCAGCGATGGAGAGGCTGGAATCAGGTAAGATGTGCCTTCCGCGATGGAGTAGCTGGATTCAGGTGTGATGCGCCTTCAGTGATGGAGTAGCTGGAATCAGGTAAGGTGTGCCTTCAGCGATGGAGTAGCTGGAATCTGGTAAGATGCGCCTGCAGCGATGGAGTAGCTGGAATCTGATAAGATGTACCTTCAGCGATGGAGTAGCTGGAATCAGGTAAAGTGTGTCTTCAGCAATGGAGTAGCTGGAATCAAGTAGATGCACGACGAGATGAAGAACTGGTAAGGACAGCGGTAAGCGTTACGCTGCAGAAAGCAGAATAATGTGAAGTGCTAGCACGTGGGCAGGTTGTCCTTAAATAGGCTGGCCCAGGTCCCTCCATTTGGTCCTGCTTTGTGGCTCCACCTTGCCACTCCCAGAGGTTCTTGCACGTGCCCTCCAATGATTGTCTATCGCCATGCCCGGCCCTTATGCAAAGCACACTTTTCCCTGAACCTGGACTGGGTCCATTTGGACCCTGGGGGTGAGGAAGACCTGGGCCCTTGCCCAGTGACCATGACAGCACTCCCCCGCAAGGCCCCTTTCATGGGCGTTCTTCTCCCTGGTCCTGGTTTGGCGGGGTTATTACGGTGGAACCGCCTGATAAGTCGAGGTGCATGGCCAAATTAAACAGGTTCCCAAGTGTGATATTGAGGTACCTAACCCTCCCAGTCGATTAAGTAGTACAGTTTAGATCGTACTATTTTAGAATCCAGGATGTCTTTAACCTCGTATTCAGGTTCTCCTTTGATAACCTCAGGCTCCAGTGTTTTTTTGATCCTAGTCTCTGGCTTCAGAGGCTTCAGGAGGGAAACGTGAAACACTGGGTGAATTTGCATATTGGTGGATAGATCTAGTTTTACAGCGGCCGGATTGATGATGGCCTTGATGGGATAAGGTCCGAGATATCTGGGACGGAAGACCCGAGGGGACGGAAGACCCGAGGTCCCTTTAATGGTATATTTCTGGCAGCCAACCATACTTTATCCCCAATGTGGTAATGTGGAGCTTCCGTTCTATGCCTGTCAGCAAACTTCTTCTGTTGTTCTTGTGACTGGTGAATATGCAAAGATCGATTGGCGCTATTTTACAACAACTCCTCCAGAAGGCTGAGACAAATTGCGTTCCTCGATCAGAAATCAGTACCAAAGGGAAACCATGTAGTTTGATTACTTGTTCTAAGAATACAGTAGCCAGAGTTCCAGCAGTAGGAAGTAATTTTAGTTGAATAAAGTGTGCCATCTTGGAGAATAAATCTACCACCACTAAAATTGTGTTGAATCCGTCGCAGGGTGGTAAATCTGTAATGAAGTCCATGGATAACGTATGCCAAGGAGCTGGTGGTGTATCCAGTGGACGCAATAATCCTGCGGGACTTGACTTTTGGGATTTTTGATGTGCGCAAACTCTGCAGGTTGCAATAAATTGGACCACATCCTTTCTCCAGGTTGGCCACCAATAGTTCTTCCTGATTTTGGCCCGTGTCTTAGTAATTCCTGGATGTCCCTCCACTAATGACTCATGGTAATTGGCTATAATGTTGTTTTGAGTTCATTTGTCTTTAATGTATAGTCTCCCCCAGAAATAGGGTAAATTATCCTTGATGAAGTACTGGTCCCCCATGTTCAACCATTCTTGTTGGGCGGTCTGGTCTATTTGAGACTGGAGGTCGACCTTCAAATCTTCCCAGCAGGCGGTTACTTCGATCTGGTTTTAAATTCGCACTTCAGGAATGATGGGTACTGGTTCTGATGGTATAAATGCATCTTTGTCCTCTCCCATTCGCGACAGAGTGTCTGCTTTTCCGTTACGCACTCCTGGTCTGTATGTGATCACAAAATCGTACTCCGTGAAGAAAAGAGCCCAGCAAAGCTGACGTGAAGATTGGGCCTCAGCAGTTTTTAAATATTGCAGATTATGGTGATCCGTGATAACGGTAACAGCATGTCTAGCTCACAGGAGGTAGTGTCTCTAGGTTTTAAGGGCTCCTTTGATTGCTAATAATTCTTTGTCGGTTATGGCATAGTTCATTTCCAGTGCCGTAAACGTATGGGACCAAAAGGCTATGGAATATAAATGCCCCTTGTCCGGGTTCTTTTGTGATAGACCGCCCCCATGGCCACGCTGGAGGCATCAGTCTCAACTACACAGGGCAGGTCGGGTCGAGGATGCCGAAGAACGGGTGCTGAGGTGAAAGACAATTTTAATTCCTGGAAGGCTTTTTTGGCGTCGGGAGAACAGGAAAATGTTTTATTCTTTCTTAGTAAAGAAGTGATAGGATGAACGATTTGAGATAATCCCGGGATGAATCGTCGGTAGAAATAGGCAAACCCGAGTACGCTCTGCACTCCCTTGGTCGATGTCAGGAATGGTCACTGAAGAATAGCTTCCACCTTGCGAGTGTCCATGTGCACCCCATGTGGGGTAAGCATTAAGCCCAAGAACTCGACTTCCGTGACATGGAAAAAACATTTTTCCAATTTGGTAAACAGCCGATGCTTTTGGAGCTTTTCCAGAACGGTCCTTACATGGCCCCCATGATCTTCCTTGGATGCTGAATAGATGAGGATGTCGTCGATGTAAACAAAGACACAGACGTCCAACAGTTCGAGGAGAACAACATTCATAAAGAACTGGAATGCTGTTTGTGCGTTGCATAACCCAAAGGGCATGACCTGATACTCGAAAAGTCGGTATTTGGTTCGGAAGGCTGTCTTCCATTCGTCACCTTTTTTCACTCTTACCAAATGCTAAGCTCCCCGTAGGTCCAATTTTGTATAGATTTGAGCATTCTTTACTTGGTCAAGTAACTCGGGAATGAGTGGCAGAGGGTATCTATTCTTCACGGTAATCTGGTTTAACGCCCCATAATCTATACAAGTTCTGAGGTCCCCTTCCTTCTTTGGCACGAAGAAGAGAGCTGAGGAGGCTGGGGACTTGGACGGGCAGATGAACCCATTAGCTAGGTACAGATCTAGGTATGTTCTCAGATGCTGATTTTCTTGCTCAGTCAGAGCGTAGATTCTGCTGCAGGGGATTTGTACCACTGAGACCAGATCGATTTGGCAGTCGTAAGTCCTGTGTGGAGGCAGGGTGTTAGCTTGTTCCTTTTGGAACACGTCCAGAAAGTCTTGGTATTCGGAAGGCAATGAACTAGAAATTCCTAGCATGGGTTTTCCCTTGAGTTGTAGATTCCTCACATCCCTATGGTAGCAGCTCTTTGCACATTCTTGAGGGAAGGTCAGCTTCCTTGTGCGCCAGTCAATCCTTGGGTTATGGGTTTCAAGCCACGGCATTCCTAAGATCATTTGGAACTGGGGGGCCCCTATAAGATCAAAAGAAATGCTTTCCTGATGACCATCCTGACATATCAGCATTACCTTATCGATGTGTTGAGTTACTGGCCCTGAAGACAGCTGAGAACTATCCACGGCAGTGACGTTTTCCGAGTGTGGTTTTTGCTGAAGTGGAAGGCCTATCATGTGGACAAATCCTGATCGATGTAATTTCCCACCGCACCACTATCAATGTAGGCTTCTAGAGCATGTACTCTTGATGGCTGTTGTTGATGGGTTATTAATACCCGGATGACCAGGTGTGAGGTCTGTACAACTTTCTTTATTCCTCTCGACAAGTGGACCCCTACACTTTGCCGGGTGTCTGAGTTTTCCGACTTCTGTTCCTTTTCTTCGTTGCCATTGTCTGTGGAACCTACCATCTTCTTGGGGGGGTTTAATAGGGCAATCCCGAAGGAAATGTCCAGCTTTTCCGCAATATAAATAAAGTTGTTGTTTTTTGTCTCCTTTTTTCCCTCTCAGCCTTGGAAATAGGAGCTCGTAATCCCCCAATTTGCATAGGTTCAGTGGTTTAATGAGTTCTGGTTTGATTGTCCCGAGGGCGCATGTAAACTGACCTCCCTTCAGCCCTCGTGCAGTCCATTTTTCGGTCTTGTAGCCGATGGTCCAATTGCATCGTCAGGTTGATGTATTCCGCACAACACTCGGGCGGGTTGACCACTTGGGCTAGTACATCTTTTAACTCACCACGTAGCCCCCGGTAAAAAAGTGTGGTCCGTTTCTCCTCAGGCCAATTAGTCTGTGCTATGAGACGGTTGAAGGTGGCAATGTAAGTCAACAAGTCATGGCTTCCTTGTCTAAGAGACAGTAATTCGTTATCTAATGCTTGTCCTTGGGTGTGCCTGAAAAACAACTTTTCCAATTCCCGTTGGAATTCCCCAAAGTTCTGAAGTATTGGATCATCCTGGGTTACTAATGGTATGGACCAGTCAGCTGCACAGCCTCCCAAATGGGAAAGTACAAAGTCCACCCTTGCGCTGTCATTATGGAAGGCTCCAGGTCGGCACAAATAGTGGAGACGGCACTGGTTCATGATTACAGCATATTTGTTCGGGTCGCCATTGGTGGAGCCAGTGAGACTGCCCCTGGAAGTACCACTTGCAATGGTGGTGATGGTTGTGGCAAAGGAGTTGGTGCCAAGCCAGGTAACGGAACCTGTTCTGCGTGTGTCTGGAGGATTTGCCTTGCCAAATCATCCGTCTTTTCCCGGGCTACAATAGGGTCTTTCCTCAAGGAATTAGTCTCTTGTCTTGAGGCATGCACTTCAGCCCGCAGCTCCCCCAGTAGTTGGGCCAACTGGTCGGTTTCAGAGGTTTCCATAACACCCAGGCAGAGATTCGGAGAGGCTTTGCGTTCTGTTACGCTCACCTGGTCTCTGCGGGGACGTTGGGGCACGGTTGAAGCCCTCCCTCGACTTGGCTCCCCTGGATTGACTCTCTCCCCCAGCTGCTGCGGAATCAACTTCTCTGGATGCTGATATTGCCCCTGAGAGAAGATGAGAGGCAATGAGAATGGCGTGGTGGTGTCGTGAATCCCCTCCACCCTTTCCTGCCAGAACGAAGTGCGCAGGCATTTTCCCATGCAAGTTCACCTGTTGTTTTTTAATGCTGAGCTCTACATCGTGCTTCTTGTAGCAGGGGCGCGTAGAGTCGACCTAGTTGCTTCACTGGTCTTAGGAACTGGCGATGCAGACCGGCTACAACCAACCACTTAGAAGGTGAGTCTCTTGGCAATTATATTGTTCGTTTATTATAATGTCTTTTGCTGTGATTGTAAATGGTAATTCTTGAAATGTCTTTTCTCTCCCCTATAGGTGTGAAGATGGCCGATCAGAGTCGCAGACCAAGTCCGGTGGTTCCCCTGAGGAAGATGGAGCCCTCAAAATAGATGGTAAGTTGGCCTTTAAGATAGAACTCTAGGCTCAAGTATGGCGCGGCCAAGCGTTAGTTATTTATGTGACTTCTAACCTGTTGTGTTCTTTTTCCTTTGCAGGAGAAGTCTGGCGGCGTCGAGCGGAGTGTGGTTGCTCGGAGGCCGATCCGCGGCTGCAGGATGGAGGTACCGTGAAGATGAAGAAGAGAAGTGAAGCTCCCGCGTAGCTGGATGCCCGGATCAGGTAAGGAAAGGCTCCAACACCGATAGCGATGGGAGACAGGTAAGATGCGCGCACAGCGATGGAGCGGCTCGAATCAGGTAAGGTGCGCCATCAGCGATGGAGAGGTTGGAATCAGGTAAGATGCGGCTTCTGCAATGTAGTAGCTGGATTCAGGTAAGATGCACCTTCAGCGATGGAGCAGCTGGAATCTGGTAAAATGCGCCTGCAGCGATGGAGTAGATGGAATCAAGTAGATGCCTGACGAGATGAAGAACAGGTAAGGACAGCGGTAAGCGTTACGCTGCAGAAAGCAGAATAACGCGAAGCGCCAGCACGTGGGCGGGCTGGCCTTAAATAGGCTGGCCCCGGACCCTCCATTTGGCCCTGCCTTGTGGCTCCACTGTGCCACTCTCAGAGGTTCTTGCACGTGCCCACCAATGATTGACTATGGCCACGCCCGGACCTGGTGCACGTGCCTCAGGCACAAGGTGTGCAAAGCACACTTTTCCATGAGCCTGGTGCCAGAGGGGGTGAGGAAGACCTGGGCCCTTGTCCAGTGGCCATGACAACGGAAGAACAGTCTGACATAGAATTAACATTCTCACGTGGGAGTCAACACTTTCCCCATATCATTGGAGATAGAACCCTGGATCGCAATAAGTAAATAACGGCACAATACAAACCATCACAACTCCAAAAAATGTTTAATACTACCTAGGATTCACATGATTTTCTAATGGCAATGGTATGTTTTGTTTCCCCAAATAGAATCTACCATCCAGAAGTGAGAAATTGTGACTAGGAAGGGAAGAAGGATTGAAACCTGACATCCTCCATTTGAGGTGAGGTTTATAGAGAATTCCGATTTTATTCAGGACAATAGGCGGCATTAGCTAAAACATTTCTTGATATATTGTGCTTTTAATCACTAGGGATTGCTGTTCTTTGAGGACAGCTCTGAAGGCCTGAGCATTTTTGAAAAACAGTACACACAGTTTATTCTGTGTTCTACATACTGACACCAATTGAATATTAAGGAAAAGAATCATGACAGACATTGATCTGTTGATGTTAATGTTGAAGAAAGTGTTTTCAAGGATTATTTTACAAAATAAGTATACTCACTATTTTGTTTTGAAGTTCTGGGAAGCAATGTGAAAATCGACACAAGAAAATTGGAAATAATAGCTCATTAGAAAGGGATGGAATATCCCAAAACGTGTAGAGCATGCGATCTATGGATTGTGGATTTATGGATTTAATGTTTTTGAAAATATGATTGAAAAATACAATTTTGTACAAAATACTGTATTGAAGAATTATTCATATTAATAATGATGATTGTTGAGATATTATTTAGACATTCTTAAATATTGTCTGGATTACAGTATAATTTGGTGTGCAGTGGACGGGAATGTTTCACAAGTTTATGGACACCTGTTTGCTAGAGTGCCCAACATGCTTAGAAGAGTGCAGTTGAATCGCTCTGCATGTTCATCACCTCAAGGGTAATAAGGAGAGGTCCTTGTTTTTCGCACCCCAATCAACTGCATCAGCTCCTTAATCAGTTTGGACTCAAAATCAAGCCCTTGATCTGAGTGCAACCATGCTGGCAGCCATAGTTCACAAAGAATTTGTCCCACAGTACTTTTTTTATGGTGGTGGCTTTTTGATCTTTCGTTGGGTTGGCTTGCGTGTACCTAGTAAAATGATTGGTTACCACAAGTACATTTTGGGTCCTGCTGCTCTCTAGTTCAAGGCTCAGGAAGTCAGCACAAACCAAATCCATGGGTCCAGAGCGATTTAGATGTTGAAGTGCTGCAACCGGACGGATGAGTGTCTTCGTGATGATGCCACAGGCACATGTACGGCAGTAGTCCACCAACTCAGGGCCCAATCAGGGCCAGTAGGAACGACTGCAAATTAAGTCCAGTCTAGGTTCACTTCCCAGATGTCCATGCTGATCATTCAAGGCTTGTGGTGCCACTGAACGGAGGGGGAGAAGAAGCACAAGACTGTGAATAAGTCACCCTTGAACTTGGCTCTCTTTGAACAGCAGACCACTTTTTAAGACTGGAGACTTCTACTCTTTGCTGTAGCACTGGCGATCTGCCACGTTTAGATTGTATTATGGTCTCTCTGCTTCATTCTCTTTTGCTCGAATCACCGCACATAGATCGAAATCCTGCATTTTAGCTTGTCTTAACTCTGTTGTAATGTCGCAGTTTTGGGGCCATCAGACTAGTAACATCACAATAACTCACAGGAACTCCATTAGCACTCTCTCCGAGAAAATGAAGATTCCTCCTGCTAATAGCGCAGGGAGCTCTTGATTCTATTAAAGACAAGGAGGCGAGCATTAAGCTTCATCTTCTGTTTATTCTACTCTCCAGTAGTTTCAACAAATAATGTACATTTTAACTTTCTTCTTTTAAAACAACACTTTTTTTTTGTTTTGAATTTTTACAAAAAATTCAAGTCCCATCATTTCTTGTAGTTCCTTTAGTCTCTAAGCCATGTGACCGAGTCCTTCCTCTTCCTCTGTTCCTCCACTTCTTTGACTGCTTCGAACTGCAATCTTCTCCAAACTCAATAGTCAACCGGGACAACTTCTATTCTGAACTTCCTGCTTTGTACCGGATGGTCTCTCGCATTTCAACTTGCGGGCTCGCTCCGAGCAGCCTGTTCTTCTCTCTAATGATTTCAGCCGTTCTTTTGCTCATCTCCTAGAGTCAGAAATAACAATAGCAACATGTTAGGGTGGGGAATACACACCCTATTCTGGAAGGAATAATCTTGTCAGTCATATGCAATACATCACTTTATTCAGTTCATAATGGCTTCATATCTTTGTGTATCTGGGTCGAGAATTTAATGCTCGCCTCCTTGTCTTTAATAAAATCAAGAGCTCCCTGCGCTATTAGCAGGGGGAATCTTCATTCTATGTCAAGACGGAGGCGAGCATTAAGCTTGTTCAAAGCTTCTTACTACTGCTTCTGCTATCGTGTTAATTGGTCGAAAATAAAACGTTCTAAACGTTGTATCGCCAGCCCAATCTGCTGCCTTCATAATATCTTGCAAAGCTGTGCCTTGCCCTAGTGCTTTAGAGGCCATTGCTCCTCTAACCGAAGACTCTTCGGAGTGCCACAGATTTTAAGAGACTAGGCCCCCACATTCTGCCAGCCATTCCCAAGCCCACAAAATCAGGGAGAGCCTAGAAGATCAGACAGCCACCTCTGGTAGCAGTGCCTCTGAGTCAGAGGATGAGTGGACCAGGGTGACCGGAACTAAAAAGGCCAACAAAATGAAGAGGGCCCTACTGAAAGATCCCCTGAAGAAAATCCATGCTATTAGGAGCGTCATAACGCCCGACCATAAAAATGCCAAATATTCAGTTTGGGAGCGCCTCGAATTGTTTGAGCAAATGATGGAGACTTTCCACCTGAAGGACAGCCAAAGCTGTATTCCGTATGTCAAGTGGACATTTTCACCTGAATACTCCGGGGCTGGAGGATCAGAACCATTCAAGATGGTGCATCTATAGGGCAGCCATCTTAAAGCACTTCTCAATACACAGAAACCCTCAAGCGGCTCGCAAGGCGGCCTACAATCTGCAATGTGGGGAAGACCAGGCCCCACAAGAATTTGTCCAAGAGCTGAAATGTGCCTTTGCGCAGACCACCAGGAGGGTGCGCACAGACAGTATGGAATTTATCAATACCTTCTTTCACGCCCTCCCTATATACATTATGACCCAGCTGGTGAGGGACTTTCATGAGAAAAGATCATTAGACTGGGTCATTGAACAAGCAACTCGCATCTACGAAGTGCAGAAGCCAGTAGAAAATATAAGTGCCAATAAAAGCCCAAAACCAACTAGCACCCCTGCTGCTGCTAAAGTGGCAGAGGTGAAGGTTGCCCCCATTTTAGATCTGGAGATGGGGGGGGCCTAAAAACATTCCTGAGAAAAATCCCACCAACCAAAGACCCAGAAGGCCCTCGGGCCAATCCCAAACAGGGAGTCAGGGAGGTAACCCCACAAATGGGACCCCTAACTCCCCAGACTACATCAGCCCCTGTTACAAGGGCAACAGACCCATCCCGGGCTATGTGTGGACTCCCCCAGCCCAAGGTGGGGGAATACAACCAGGCAGCTGCTAACCCAAGAAACTTCCCTCCTCACTTTCCCCAGGAGGGCAGTAATCCCACAAATGCCGGGTTGAATTTCTTTCCCTGGTATCTGCCGAACACCAACCCCCAAAGCAACCCTCCTTTCTTTCCCCACTTTCCTGAGCCCAGACAGACCAATCAGGGAGAGGGGAGACCAAGGGTAGAGGGGTACCAAAACTATCCCAACCAAGGGTATTATGGAAGAAGGGACAGTTACTCTTCCCGTGATCAACCAAGGGTAGACCAGAGGACCCCATACCCACCAGAGCGGTTGTCCCAACTGGAGCACCAGGTCCAGAACCTGACACAGGATCTGGGTTGCATGCTAAGGGCTCAACAGAACCCTCAGATGAGCATGGCGACTCAGAACGCCTCAAATCAAGGGTCTGGTGCTCCAGAGCAATGACGGGGAGAGAACCCAGACAACTCACCGGTTCCCAGGGAGGAGGCACAAGGGGAGTGGGGTGTAAAGCCTTAGAGGAAGCTTCCTTCCCCACTTGTGAAAAACCCCTGGAAACCCAGGAACCGGAACAAAAATCTCCTGCCACCGAAAATCTGCACCCTAGGGAACAGAGTGCGGGTAAGAGAAGTAAAGAGCCTTAACAGGCCCATTTTGTAGAGGAGGTTTGAATTTTCCAATTTGAAGGAGAGGTCCTCAGAGGATTCTGGTTAAATGATCTTCTCCTTCAGGGATGGGGGAACTCCTCCCAAAGAAAAATGGGTCCCAAGAGATCCTGATCAAGACTGGGTAGATGTGGGGACTGAGATAAAACCACCCAATATTGAACCCCAGAATGACCAGCAAGAAAATCACCTTGTTCAAACCAATTCTGGTGACTGCCTCCAAAAAGGGGGGGCAACCCAGAATCAGAACTAGGGGAGCCCAAAACTCCCCCATCTCCAACTGTCACCTTTTTTTTACAGGTTCCAAAGATCCCAAAAAAATCCTGCCTAAATCACCCCTCTATCAGAATCCAAAGCAAAGAAATTAACCCACCAATTGGCCATACATGTGCATTATCTTTGCCTCCTTGAGGAGAAGGAGGGAAGTTTTTATTCCATAGTCCAAATACAGGGTCAATGTACATTTTTGGCACTGGTGGACACTGGATCCCAAGCCACCCTCTGTCAAAAAGGGCCTTTGATCAGCTGAATTCGGGAAGGGGGAGAAATACCAAATCCCTCTCACCCCTCTTCCTGTACAACTTCAGAACTTCGATGGGAATGAAAATTCTGTCGAGGGTACTGCAGATTTACACATTAAAATCAGGCGACACAAGGTGAAGCACCCGGTCATAGTTGTGACTCCAGAGGGCACACCCTGTTTACTAGGGAATGACATCCTGCGTAGATTGTCTCCCCTCATAGATTGTGTAAACAAGGTCCTCTGGACCCAGACTAACCGACCAATAAAATTAAAACTTAGTGTCAACCATATTAGTTTAAATGGCACATGCCACATAGTTGAACAGAAACCTGACCAAATTGAATTCCATTTCCAAAATAACCAAATCCCTGACGTGACAGTAATTGCAGTGGGGCAACAAACTGTTGATCGGAAGTCCTCTCCATTTCTGAAAATCAACCTTCCTTCCAGTCTCAAGTGGCATTCCACACTGGAAGGGAATACTTTGAAACTCTATACAAATTCACAATCAGAAAATCTCACTCCTATAGTCCAAAATGATGAAAAACCAGCTCAAAGTTTGGCTGACATTCAGAACATTGGACAGCAGTTGTTCATCCCTATTCAGTTAAATGAAGGGAAGGACTCTGTTCTCGCCCGAGTGTGTGTGAAGAACGGTAAGAGCTTCATCAGCGAGACCATCTTACGCAAACTCCCAAAAGATCCAGCCATTCCCACATTTAAACTGTTAGACAAATGGGAAATGGACCTGGAAACAGCCAAATCCAAACATCTCCTGCCTAGCAGGTGCACGCTCAAAATTTCCATAGGAAACAAGAGCATAGTCCAATATTTTTGGGTCGTGCGAGATGTCCCTGCTGCATTTTATTTAGGCAGTGACATTCTCAATCGCTTTGCCATTAGTGTCGACCTAATACATTTCAAAGCCTGGTCCCGATTAGCATGTAATCCCATGGACTTTGATGATCCAGAGAAAGCATTTTGGTCAGCTCAACTACTGCCATATGCATTTGAAATTCAGATTGGAAAGGAAGTCACCATTCCAGAACAAACCCGACTATTCCCATTAAAAGAGGACAGAAACTGAAAAATCCTGATGCCTATGTTCACCTCAATGTCCATTTTCAACAGCAAGGGTTGGGGTTAAACCCAACACCACTATCAATACAGAACATAACATCATTCCAATAGAGGTGGATAACAGCGACCTAAAGAGTATCACTCTGGGAGCAGGCACCATTATTGGAATGGCGGTTGATGACCGACATTTTTCCATAGATTTAGGTAACAAACTGATAGGACCGATGCCCAATGACTGTTTTGACTGTGATAGCAACAATGACACAACAGCAGACAGGATCTTCACCCGGCATGGGGGGAATTTCCTGGTGTCCTCTTCCTGCCCTTACGGTAATGAAGATGTGACCTTTGACTTCAGGAGGGATGAGGTGATCTTTCAAGTCCACCAGGACTGCCTTCCCCACCTGAAGCCATCAGTCCAAGTCAGTACTTTGACCAGAGACTTCTCCACCCAGCTGGAGGAGGCCGCTGAGATAGCCAAACCAGAAGTCTTTCCGGGCTTCAGGCAGATGGTTGAAGAGAGAGTCAATCTGGCTGATGCCTGTGAGACTCTGGAGCAGAAGCAAAAATGTAAACAAGTTTTCTTAGATTTTCAAGATCTCTTTGCGGTGGACTCATATGACTGTGGTCGCACCGACATCCACACAACAACAATTCCCACGGACCCTGGCATGACTCCAGTGTTTATGAAGCAATATCGCTTGCCTCTCGCATCAATGGAGTCCCTTACTGAAATAATTAAGAACCTTGCGTCCCGTGGGATAATTCATCCAGTCCACAGCACCTTCAATAATCCGGTGCTGGGGATTTTGAAACCAAACGGCCAGTGGAGACTCTGTGCTGACCTAAGGGAGCTCAATAAACAGGTCCATACTTCCCGATGGCCTCTTCCCTACATTGACCAAGGACTGGCCCAGATCCAGTGGTCAAAGGTATACACTGCCATTGACCTGACCAATGGGTATTGGACTGTACCTGTCAGTAGGGAGGACCAATACAAGCTGGCCTTTACCTTTGGGGGGCAGCAGTACACTTGGACCCAGACTCCCTTCGGATACATCAACTCCGGCAATGAATTT
This sequence comes from Ambystoma mexicanum, assembly GCF_040938575.1. Taxonomy (NCBI): domain Eukaryota; kingdom Metazoa; phylum Chordata; class Amphibia; order Caudata; family Ambystomatidae; genus Ambystoma; species Ambystoma mexicanum. Next base: position 158,460,512 of record NC_090928.1, read on the forward strand.
AACATCTTTATGCATAAGGCCATGCCCGACTTGGGTGAAAGGGGAAACCTAGCCTATGTAGATGATGTTCTAATCAAAAGCTCAACTGTGGAAGAAAAATAGCGGAGATCCGTTATGCTCTGACCCAGTTGAGGGATGCCGGAGCAAAACTTTCTTTCAAAAAGGCACAGTGGTGCAGGACCCGTGTCAATTTCTTGGGGCATGAGATAACTCGTGAGGGTCTCTGTCCCTAGGAAAATAAAGTAAAAGCACTCCAGAAAATAAAAGACCCCACAACTCTGTGAGAACTAAGGAGCCTCCTTGGACTGACTAATTACAGCAGAAAGGTCATTGAGGATTAGGCAGAGATCACGAGACCCCTGATCCATCTGTTGAAGGGGGTGTCAAGTGGGAGTGGGGTCCAGAACAAGCCGAGGCAGTAAGACAACTCAAAAGAAGCCTCTCACAAGTGCCTTGCCTAGCTTACCCTGTCAAAAACAAGGAGTTTTTCTTGGAGACAGGGTTCTCAAATACATGCTTGACTAGAGTATTATATCAAAAGCATGACAAGTTCCATAAAGTAATCTCTTATGCGAGTAAGACTTTATCCACTGTGGAGGAAAAATTCAACGATTGTGAGAAGGCACTCCTGGCAACGGTGTGGGCATTGAAGAATTACCGCCCGTTTATTCAGGGGGAACACTTCATAGTGGAGACTCCACACCAACCTTTGCAATATCTTCAAAGTGACAGATCAGGGCCGGAAATATGAGTAATTTCCAAATTACTTCCTGTATTCTGTCAATGCAAGGCTTTCCTGTGGAGGTCAGATATGGCCAAAACAGGAAGAGCCCCTTCATGCAAGGTCTGGCTGACTTGCATGATTGTGCCAGAGAAAACTGTCTTGAGGACGAAAGTCTTAAAACCAGGACAACATGGAGGCGTACCTCAATTACCCACCCAAGGTCTATGAAGAAGACAAGTGTGAGGGAATGCCCAATTTCTATGTGGATGGGTGCTCCTACCATGTTGACAACAACAGGGAAAAGGAACTTGTGGCCGGCGTGGGGAATGCATGGGTGAATGATGCCACAGAACCCTCCGCTGGGTACAAAATCGGTCCACGAAGTAGTCAAGTGGCAGAGTTGAAGGCTGTGCATCATCCCATCCTCACTGCCTTTCAACACCAACTCCACAAACTGGTCATAATCACTGATTCAGATTATGTACGGAACGGGTTCGTGGAGCACCTATAATTGGAAAACCAGAGGCATGCTATGTGCTAATAATAAACCGTTAAAACACGGAAAATTAATACAAAATATTGATGATCTGGTCACCTCGAATGGGATGAACAGCTACTGGAAAAAGATCAAGGGTCATTCTAAAGTAGAGGGACAGGACAAAACTGGAAATGACCTAGCTGATCAGCTGGCCAAAACCAGAGCCATCCAAGTGGATCTACTTGAGATCAAGTCCCTGTTGGGGGAAATCCAGGTCACTGCTATCACTAGGTCCCAGACAAATGCTCACAATGAACTCTCAACTGCACAATGGAGTAAGGAGACCCCGGATGCTGATTTGATCACGGCTCAAAAAGAGGATGCAATTATTGGTACATTTTATCAACACATTGAGGACCCTGAAAACTTTCCCCTGACGGATACTGATTAGATTGGGAAAGAGGACCTCAGAGTGTTGATGAAATGTCCAAAAATGTTCTGAATCCAAGATGGTTTGTTTGTGAGGAGATCCATATCTGACCATGACCAGTGGGTGGTCCCTACCTCATTCCGAAGCCTGATGCTAAGTCACGCCCATGATGCAGCCACAGCCGGTCATCAGGGGTTTCATACGACATTAGAAATCTTGCAATAGGTTGCATACTGGCCACACATGGGGCAGGATCTTGAGGGGGTGTCTTGTGTGTGCACAATTTCAGCCAACATCACTCACACACCGTGCTCCCCTCCAAAAGAGGGGGATGACACTGCCTTGGTCAGATTTACAAGACGATTTTATCAGGCCCGTGATTCGCTCCTCTAGGGGGAACATGTACATGTTGACCGTAACATTCGTGTTCACTAAATGGGTGGAATATCTCCCGGCCCCAAATTGCAAGGCAGAAACACCAGCTGCCCTGATGATCAATCACATTTTCTCGCGTTTTGGACTACCCCAAAGGATTGAGTCAGACCGAGGTAGCCACTTCACCGGTGAAGTGATGACAAAGATGTGGTAGATACTTGGGGTCAAAAGGAAACTACATATTGCCTACTGAAAGTCCTCTAGTGGTAGAGTTAAGAGGTACAATAAAACTATTGTGAGCATATTAAAAAAGTTTGTGGCAGATTCTGGGCCAAGATGGGACATTCAATTACCCCTTGTCCTGATGGCTGATGACTGGACGAAGGATGGTGCTACCCCAGCATCTGCTCTACTTAACCCAAGAGCAGACCTTGATAAATGCCTCCACAACTCATGAGTATGTTGAGAATCTGAGAAAACATCTTCAACATGCTTTTGCCTATGCTCAGCGAAATCTAGAAAGATCTGCAGACAGTCTGAAGGCCCACTATGACCTTAAGACAACTAAAAAGGAATATCAAGTAGGAGACCGGGTCTACTTGTACAATTTCCAAAGAAACCAAGCCAAAGAGCGCAAATTCCTCCCAACTTGGCGGGGTCCTTTTGAAATTGTGGACAGAATCCCACCAGTCGCCTACAGAATCCACATCCCCAAGGGCAGTTTGACAGAAGGGGAAGACAATTGGGTCCACATAAACCAGCTGAAGAATTGCCATCCCAGCCATATTTTGCTGCAAATAGAGGAGCCGACCGGAAACCCACAGGGGGAAAATCCGGAGACATAAAAGAATTACTAAATGTTCACCGTGTATGTGCGAGAAGAGTGTTAAGACCATTAGTGAACATAGATGGGGAATACTGCCAATGTTAACCAATGCAAGTGTCTTTCCCAGTGCTGACATCCCCCCGAAGATGTGTGGACACAGTAGTGGGAACATTTCCATAACCATGCTATGTTCTATATTCTAGCAGTGGACTAAGAATCATCCCAAGAATTAACAAGGAGGACCACTCAGGGACCGGGAGGAAAGACCCAAGGAGCCCGGAGTGCCGCTCCATATTCCCAACCAGAACCAGCGAGGAGAGCGTGTCGCTCCATCACTGACGGGAGAAGCCACTGAAGTTCTCCACACAGACAAAAAAAGAACATCCCAATCTCCCAACGGGAGGTCAAAACCAAGTCGGCAGGGGGGCTCTGTGGGATGTATTGACCCACTCCACTATGCTATGCGGCATCACTCTGTAAGTATGGTACAAGGAACTGCAACAATGGCGGCAAAACTCTTGTGTGCTCCAAAAACCTACTAAAACTGTGCGCTTCAGCACACAAAAAGAGGGATGCACAACCTGCCACCCATGGTGCATATGTGGTGGAATAGGGCACACACTGCAGAAAATGTGTCAGTCGGCTCCATGACCAGCAAACACATGCAGAGAAAGAAGCAGCGCTTTGCAAATTAAACTTCAAAAGGTACCTATAAATCGCATTTGCTTTGGTGATAAAAACTCCAAAATGCCTATAACACAACACTGCTCAACATTCAAAATCTTGCTTGGCGCTAAACTTCATGTAATCTTATGAAGCATTGTGAACATACAAAGTCCTAATCTGAAGAGCAACACATTCTTCAAAAACATTGGATTGTCTGTAAACTGACAGCCCCTGTCAGAATCTGGATACAGTACCCCTGGGCTACCTGAATGACAGCTGTCAGATGAGTTACTGATGAAACTTCAAAGTGATCTAAACTAAAAAGTCTGCCAGATTAGCAAACATAAACACAGATCTCAGTTGCTTTTATCCCACAGAGTTAAAGCTAAGAAAGTAATGTATTTATGTTTGATGCAACAAGTTTGGTTTTCCTGGATTTTTAATGAAGAATAAATTAGCTTGGCTGAGCTTCAGTCTTTTGGAAGTGGACAAACAGGTTTCTCCCAGGGGGAGGGATATCCTCTCAGCTGAAACTCATGGGGAGATGCTAATTGTGGGGTAACCCAGACTCTTTTCTACAGAAAGAGAATGAACAATAGCAGGCCCTTCAGCCCAGGAAACGGAGGTGTGAAAGGGTCGTAAATGGCTCCTGGAAGGAACAAACAAGGAGGGGGATGCTCCTAGAATCCAGGGATAGAAAAAGGGGCGTACCATTTGCTGATAAGCATGAACAAAGAACAATTTTTAAAGACTCATAACTTGTGATTCAAAATGGTGAAAAATGTACCAAGGACACATCTGTTAGTTTAATTTTTGGCTGCACGTTTTAAGAGGCGGCAGAACCGTGTAATATGTTCTGGACAGGAATGGCAATATATGTGGCTTTATGTGAAATGTATTCATTCTAGAATTGTGAAAATGTACACACACATTCCTATGTTAAACACACACACATTTGTGGAAATTTGCATACATAAAGTTTGGAAATTTTGCTCATAGCAAAAAGGACAAAGTTCTGTAGAAAGTTGAAACAAGATCTCACAGCTGCAGGATTTTGAGGAACATATGCTACATAAAATATGGCATCGTTGTGTGTGATTTGTGTAAATGTGACCAATGTAGAAATTAGTATAAAATCCGATTTTGAGACCTATAGCTAAAGGGAGGTTTCTAAGAACTGTAAAGTAAACCATACAATGTGACATCATCCGGCCTTGATCCAATCACTCAATTGCAAGGCTGAGATTAAGTTTTGACCCAATCCCAGCTCACAGGGGCAGGCTTAGCTAAACTGGCCCATACACCCTTTTTGTAATGTCATTTGAAAGGATAAATAGAGACAGCTGACAACACATAGGGACTCACTGATTCATTCACTTTCCTGATTCCGGCAAAGCACTCTGATCCAGCATTCTACATCCAGCTTTAACATCCTTCCAGGTCCAGATGCCAAGACTTTTGCAAGCAGTAGAGAACTATTGACTTTCTGCAAGGCCTAAATCTTCAAACTTATTCTTGCAACCCAGTGAAGCGCTGTGGTGTGAGTAGGCCTTTTGAACTAGTATCCTGAAATTCTACGGCTTGCTACCACTAGGCTTGCCTGAGAAAGCCGCTATCCAGCTGATTGAAATACCCACAGACTAGGAGGGCTGATCCTGTGCAAATCCGTTGACCGCCTAGCTGACCCGATCCCGTGCCTGATGTGCTGTTCTTCCTAGACCTGATCCAATCCATGACCAGAACTGACGGTCCCATTTAATAACTTATCCTGTGAGTATTAATAGGAGGAACTGTGACCCATAGTATAATCTGCCTTGTATGATCCCAATCTCAAACCCATCCTATCTGTCATTCAGAACCATAGTCTTGCTAAAGAACTATCTTTGCGCTGATTCTTTTCTCATCTGAAGAAGTAGAGTATCCACAACAGACGGGTTACGCTGATCACGTGACTGTAAGATCCATCTTTGCAAAACAGTGTGATTCTCCCGTTATAGCAAATATCGCTTAAGGAAATGTTTGCCGCGATTTTACATTCTGAGACATTTTACACGTGTGAAATAGCTTTAATGTATTTCCCACTTGGGCTTTGAGATTACAAAACTTTTCTTCTGACTAAATCATTGCTTGTGATTGTTTGCAATTGTTCAAAGTGTCTCCCATAGGAATTTATAATAATTTAAGTATTTTTGACCACATTTGGTGTTTTTGCTCAGTCAATTCCAAAGACAATTTCAAATCCATTCTGACAGCTGCTAAGTCAATTACGTTTTTCTCTTGTGTTTGAAGGGGGAGGGTGGGACTGATATTATGTTTGATTTGTGCTATTCCTGAATACCTGCTCTCTCCTCACATCTATTTAATTTCTTATTGGGGGGGTTCAGGGGTGTTGCAGGGGGAACTCCTAACCATAGTGCCATCTGTGCTACACCAATTCCAAAGTATTCTTTTCTGTGCTGCATTTGTTTTGTGCTCATTACTTTCATAGTGTATTAAAGATATCATTCAGTGTTCTGTCACCCCATTGGTGATTGTTGTTTACCTATTAAAATATATTGCGATTAAATTTTAAATACATAAATAAATATTTACCTTTGCAAACTAGTCTGATTCCTGGTTCAGTGTGACAGGGATGGGGGGCGGTATTCTAGGAGAAGGGTGTGTGATACGAGTGGTATATTGTTCAGAATATTGAACTTATAGATAAAAATTAATAAGGGTTTCAATTGTGCACTAAACGTTGGGCGTGACTGGAGTGTATGCCGGATTGAAATCACTTACAGCTGACTATATTTCCCACACAGAAAGGCTAACTTGCCCTCAAACACAAAAACCTATTCCTAGAGGACAGTGGTGTGTAGTAGAGATAGGAGAGAAGCTAACTCTAACTCAAAACCAAAGTCACTAAAAACAACGCTGCAGCTATCTTTTAGCCCGCATGCAACTCTACAGGTATATATCTAGGCGCAACTACACCCATCCATCTTTTCAAGTCCTTGCATTAACTTTAAAAATCTCTTTATTTAATGATATAGAGTGGAACATGTGTGGAAGCTACTTCCCAACTTTTATTACTTCCCCTCATCTGTTCCAAAACTAATATTAAAAAGTTACTCAACAAAAAGGGAACTAATATAGGACAATTTAAAAGAGTCTGATTTTCTGTCGAAAAGGAGAGGGCGGAACTACCAAACCCTTTTGTCCCCATCACTCTACTTCTCAGTTGGGGTATTTTATCTATGTGTTTGAAATCCCATCATAGTGAGTGGTCGACCAGTTTCAGCAGCTCAAAATATTTTTTTCTGGCTGCTTTCTTCAGGACCCAAAACCATACAGTTTCTTCTGCATAACTCTACTGCGCTCCTACAACAAAAAATATGTCCTTTACTTTGTTTGTTGGTTATCTTCTTTTATGGTTCACTCTTCGTTAACATCACATATTCCTCCTATTTTGATTATGGATTTTGGACTGGGGAATGTCACTCGTTCCTTTTCTTCTAAAGTGCTCCCCTAGTCCGTAAAACATCAGTGTATTTGCATCTGCACTCAGAGTGCCTACACCAGACACGCTTACTCCATTAGATGGTATTCACCAGAAACAGTGGACAGCAAACCACCATAAACCGAAGGCTGGAATCGAATCGGATTTCTGACAATGCAGGTGGGTTGAGCCAGTCTGTCAGGACCTCATCTCAGCATGATGGAAACGCAAAGAGCATCTAGGCTGAAGATGCCACCCATCAGAGGAGTTAAAGCAAGGACACATGCCACGCATGTCATCATTTCGAGGTCCTCGTTCCCAAAACAGGGAGTGTTGTAGAAGAAAGAGCAGCTGTGAAGAAGGCTAATTACTTAATTTGAGGACACGTAGGAAAAAGTCAGCTGCAGGACATCAAAGTGGTGGACAGTTTGACCAGCTTCAATCAGTGGAGATGTAAAGTTCTACACAAGATGCAGTTCCCGCAGAGGCGTGCAGCACTATCAACACAGACCCATAAGAATACACTCATGTAAAAACGACTTTAAGACCATAAAGCACATGCTTTGCATTGTTAATATGCAGGACATGTGCACCATTCCTGCCTTTCTTTTAATATCTACCACTTTTCGCACTGGCGCTACTGGTTTATTACCATTGGTTGACCTTTGAAGGTACTCACAAAACTTGGCGTCACTGAGCACACTCGATCCCTTGTAGGGACATCAGCCCTGCAAAAGAAAGCAAGCCACGAGACCCGCAACTCATTCGGTAGAAAGAGTGTGAGCTATCTCCTTGGAGTACACTAAACATGTCCTATTAGGCTGCAGCATTTATAGGATAACTGTTCGAAAGGATGTATTAGCGATCTACTAAAACCTTTAAGGAACATGTGTTTTCAGTCAGATCTCTAAATGGTTCAAGAGCACATCTGCAGTGAATTTATGAGAATGCCTTTTGCAGAGTTCAAAGCAAAGAGTTCAGGACGGCTATCCAAAAAGCGTTCCCTTGGGAAATAAAGCATTTACACTGCAGTCACTTTCAAACCTTCCAAGAGATGTGCAGCATCAGTGTGTATGAAACCTAACCCGTCGCTGTGCACGCAAAGGATAAAAGAGGGCCTATGCAATCCTGGTGCTTCCAAATAAACATGGAGCAGCAAAAACAACATCTGCTTTCATTTTTGTGGAAATGTATTGTGGGCGAATTCTCTACGTCTGTTCCTCATTGGGTTCGCCCCACGCGAGGGAAGGCAGGTGCACATCAGCATGCGGACGCAGCATCGCTATGGGGATGCGATGAGGCCGACTGGTGGGTGGCAGACGTAACTTTCAAAGCAACACAGAAGCTCATAAACCTACATAATATACCACAAGATGGATGCATTGTTGTCGCTGTAAAAGGAGTGTGCCCAAATGACCATCTGGACAGCTTGTTACAAGTGCCCTGTTTTATTTATCTGTTTAACAGGTATAATCCCCTCAGCTAGAAAACATATTTGCCAGGCAAACATTGAAGACATGTTTATGATTCTACTTTCTCGCTTGTATGGAAAGGAATGTATCAGCTACACTCTCCCGCGGATGTGTTGCACTCTGCTTCTCTGAGAAGCAAAGCAAATGTAGTATTGCTGCATTAGCTATTTGACAAGGAGCGCACCTGGTGCACAATTCATTTCCTATTGTATATCGTTAGTCATGATATTGGGGAATATGCACCTAGACCTGAAATCACACACCTTTGTAAAAATAAATGTGGATTGACATTGAAATCTTTATAATTTCAGAGAAAATAGTCAATAATACAATCAGATTCTTTATTTAGTCCAGTCCGACATTCATGACAGTTTCAAAATGGCTGTTGCTACTACATCCAAAAATGATCATTGCATAACCTTAATGACCAACAGGTGCTTGGCTTACCTTAGGAGCATCCAGGGGGCCTTAAGAATGATGTCACATGCACGTTCAGTTCATACAGTCGTAGTTTTGTACATTTGGGGCAAATAGTGCCACCTAAATTCGCCAACAGATCCAGGCATTATGTTGTCATAAGTCCTTCTGTTTCTTAATATAATTGTTTAAAACATTTCAACTATTATTCTGTAAATGCAATGATACAATTCTTTAAAAAAATCTCTAAACTCAAAAAAAGGACAGAGACAGATAAAAGAAACATACTTAGTATTTAACTACATGTAACTACCAATTTACAACAAGATTAATGTGAAAAGTTGCTGTATTTAGATCTGAAAAGTTTAACATACATTTTATTTTGTATGAAATTGATTTATAAGGTGTGCTCATCTTAAGAGCGTTCTTTAAGCCTTAAGCCTGTAAATCTTTATTCAATGCAATGTGCCAATTATGTTAACTTGTGCCATATCCTAACACCCAGAATTTACCAGGAGAGCCAGAAGTTGATCCTCATCAAACGTTGTATTTCTTTGGAGAGCACAACATAATTGTTTACAGTATGCATATTCTTTGTGGTATATTGTAATTGGTTATTTATAACGTGCTTAATACCCAGAGAGTTCTAAGCACAGACCCGGCGATCGAACCTGTGTTGCGTTGCCTTGCTGCCAAGGCGAGCACGTTGCCCCTGAGCTATCCTCCCGGCCCTGATATGCAGCAGGGATACAATAATAAACACATTTCATACACACACATCTTTAAGTAATTCACGTGCTCAGTCTTCTATAAAGCTTTATATTGTAATTTAGAGCTAGGTTCTTTAGTTCTGAATCCTCCTGCTAAAAAATGAATTACAAAAGATGACAGTGACATTGAGAAACAATGGGCCTCATTACGAGTATGGAGGTAGCCATGCCGCTTTTTGCGGCATGGCTACCGCCATCCTGGGTACCGGGTCCGGGTTCCTGGAATGGGGAATTACCAGGCCATTCCGACTTTGGAGGGCCAGGTAATTCCCTTTCCCGGGACCCGTACCCGGTACATCCCCATTCCCATTTGAGCCGCATAGGGCTCAATGGGAATGGGGAGGATGCTAACAACGGGCCTGTTAATGACGGGCCCGTTGTTAGCATCCTGGTCTGTTAGCGGGTCCTGCTAAGGACGCCTGGTTTTACCAGACGTCCTTAGTGGGACCCGCGAGCAGACCTCGTAATGAGGCGGTAGAGGGTTAACGGCGCCGGCAGCTCTACTGGCGCCATTAACCATCTACCTCCTGGGTCGTAATGAGGCCCAATGTGTTTGTTCCTAAGACACTTCATTAAATAATGTATGCACTAAGTACCTTTCATTATGAGAACCTTTAGTGTGTTCCTGAGGGCCACATAAGAGTGCGTCTATTCATAATCACTGTAGCTCTGTATTAGGTGTTCCTAATAAATTAAAGCCTGGCTGCAGAGGGTGGGCTGCCTCCAGTTTTGTGTGCCACAGGTGTTAGGTGCTGTAGGAGTCTCCTGGAGGAGATTAGTTTTGTTACCTGCTTCCTGCCTTCTTCCACTTGACATCTGTATGCAGTTGGTGGGAGATCTCCCATTTCCATTCAAGCTTTTGGCTCCAAAGGTTCTACGAGGATTTTGGTAAGCACCGAAAGGATTTATTATGTTTCCTTCTTTCAAGTGACTGTTGGCATTCTCTACAAGGTCTGGCCTTTGTTACATCTGCTACCCTAGCACCGCAAGTTTTACAAGTATTACAAGTGTAAGAGCGATTAAGGGGGAGGAGACGGACACTGGCAGCCTCTCGAGCCGTTTGGGCGTGCCCTGCCCCTGTTCCGTTTCTGGTCGGGAAAACGGAAAATTTGCTGTTTGGTTTGCATTTCACTTGGTCCATATATTTGTATTATCTGTATTTGATTTACATTTAACAATATGGCCAAGAGGAAAGCAACAACTTCAATTTCCCCAATGAAGCGTCAGAATAAGATCTCAAAGATGTTTGGACCTATAAAAGATGTAAATGTCTTGATTACTGAAATCAAAGACTTAGTCCAGGACATGGACTGTTTAGACACCAATGAGAGGTGGTGGGGGAGAGGACTGCAGAAAAGACTGATAGGACTAATTGTACTTTTAATTGTGTAGCAGCAGGAACTCATAGTGATAATATAGTGTGTGCACCAGCTGTACAAGAACCCCCTACCCCCCTGTTGGTGGCCCAGCATTTAATGCACTAAGTAGCAGAAACGTTTTTTAAAAGTCTGAGGATCCTCTTATGGCTATTGAGATAGCTAAAAAAGAAGGACGGGAGGGCAGGATGAATGTTTCCATACCAGTTAATGTGGTAGGGCCGCCGGGTGTGACCTTCTCTAATATCATTGCAGTCCACCCACATTGATAACTGCTGGAATCTGCCACCACTATAATCACTAATACTACTGTTATTCCGGACGCCACGGGAGCTAACCCTGAATCTACTAATGGGCAGAAGGACTTGCCAACAGAGCAGACTATTGTGATTGACTCCAGTGTTCCTCTCTCCAACAGGTTTTCTCTATTATGCTTTCATGGTCCTCAAGGCATGCCCTTTGTCCAGAGTTAAGGAAATCAGGGTAAACAGAAAAAAGGTAGGGAAGGTCCAGTCAGCTCTACCCCAATGAAGAACGTGCGAGGGCAGGAACCCTAAGTATAATAAAGAAGTCAACATGAATTATAAAGTTGCAGATTGTTGAGGTGAGAGTTGCCCAGGCTGCCACTGGGACAATATTTCATTATCTAATGAGGCCCTTGGTGACTCCAGTGAAATAAAGGAGCTCATTATCATGCTTAACCTGGGACAGACAGTTGTCGTACTCCAGGAACTGGTGCTGCAGATTAGACTTTTGGGTAGTAGTATCAATGACCTGGGTATGAAACTTGATCGCCAGGTTGGGTCTAGTCATGAGGCTTCTAGGTCTACGATGGGCAGTGGAGGAGAACTGAGGAACATAGTGGGCCAGAACTTGGCCCTGCCAAAATCCCAGGGCTCAAAGGATCCGCTTACTCCAACAACCCTAAGCCAGATTAAAAGGTCAACCAGGCAGGCTCTCCCTGGCCCATTTGTTTCAACTAGGGACTCAACACCTACCAATTGAGGCCCATTAATGAAGTTATTGAGTCCCATGCAGCCATGAATATTGAAGCATGTAGATTCCAAAGTACTAATTATACTAGGAGAAGTATAGCTGCTATGAAAGGTCCAGATTCTATAGACCTAAGTTACCCTAGGGTGGATTCTCCATTTGTGTTAATGCACAATGTTCCTGGACTGCCTCCAAACTACATTGAAAGTCAAACATCCTTGACAAATAAATGTATATATTGGATCAGGAGTGTGAAAGGATGTGCCTCTATAATACGGTAGGTCATGATCAAATGTGTGCATAGAAGGGAGCCTGATGATCTGCATGATAGCATTCAGATATTTCTAGTTAATTACCATTTTGTAGTGGGTGTCTTGTTGATCGATTATAGAACATATCCATGGGGACAGCAGTAAACTTGAGGGCATACATATCGGTCCATGAGCGGGATTGGAGTAATACTGGGTGGAGAATAGGACTAATGAAGTGCCATCTGCTAAACTACGCATGACCTCAGTGGGTTCTACTGTGCTAAGTAATGCTAGTCCTGATTCTGGAACTGATGGACTAGAGGGAGTTGATTGAAATTTTTTGGGCAGGCAAGTGGGAGTCCTAGTGTCGTGATCCAATGGTGGTTGACTACTAGCATTCTCACTAGCAGACTGTTCACCCTTGAAATAACGTACCAGGTGAACAGTAGATCATAGACAGTAAAACCTTTTCCCCAAGAGCACGGCTTGCAGGATACTAAAACACCTGACAGGCCAGGGGCTTGAGTAATAAGTCAGGAGCAGCAACAGAGCTAAGGAAGAAAACAAACAGAGACCACAGGTTCATTGCATGTATAGCACAACAGCAAGCAGCCCCACTGCACCTCCCTCTCTCTCCCACTCTTACCTGCGGTGTACGTACTGTGCAATCCACATCAAATGAGTTACATGGAAATCCTCCTCAAAGCAGCAGAGCATCCCAAGAAAGTGCAATCCACCTAAATGTGTCCAAAATGAATTCCTCTGTGCAGCAAAGCATCCCAATAGAAATCCTTTGTTTTTGTGATGAGGAGTGGCCAGCAGCAGAGTGTTCTAGGAGTCTCTCAGAGGAAAAAAAAAACGTGAGGAGAATCAATCAAGATCAGAATGTTTAGGGAAAGGAAGAGTTACTATGGTTACTATGGTTCCCAGGAAACACTAAGCAGCGGCCTTATACAGAAACGGAAAAAGGTACGGGTATACCAGCCTGCAGCGTCGGACTCAAAAATAGCAAAACAATCCAAGTCGCGCTGAGCAGAAGCAAGGTCAGGAGGAAAGTGAGGGGTTCGGTAACCAAGAAAACGATCCGGGAAGGAGCCAGGCGTCAGAATCAGGTTGGGGTAATCCTTGAGCGTAGTCAGGAATGCAGTCCGGGTTCAGAATACCAGACTGACAAGGCAAGATGCAAGATGCAACTCAACGTGATACAAGACAACAGTTAAGGAGCACCAGAGTCGCATACCTCTATCGTACTTATAGGTACATTACGTGGCATTGCAGGGATACGAAAAGCATGTCACGTGAGAATCACGTGACCTTACTTGCGCCGAGGATGCTGGGAATTGCAGTCTCGTAAATGGGACCGATGTAAAAGCCGCCACGGCAGTCGCCATGGTTTCCTATAAACAAGTCATTTTGCGGGCAAAGTGACACAGGGCATGACAGTACCCCCCTGCAAAGAAAGCCCACCCCGACTATCACTGAGGCGTCTAGACCAAAACAGATGCAGAAGGCGAGGAGCATGCAAATTCGAGGCGGGTTCCCAGGTCCTCTCCTCTGGACCGTACCCCTTTCAATCCACTAGATAGAAACACCTGCCACGGCGTAGGCGAGTGTCGAGGATGGCACTAACCTCATACTCGTCTTCACCCTGCACCGAGATCGGGGCAGGGGCAGTGGGGAGACGGGTACCCGGCAAACAGGGGCAAAGTAAGGAAACATGGAAAACCGGGTGAACCAGCCACTGGAGTGTAATGTCCAACCGGACAGCAACAGGATTAAGACATTGGGTAATATGGTAGGGACCCACATAACAAGGCAGTAGTTTCCTTTTCCCATGATTAGACAAATGCTTTGTGGAAAGCCAGACACGGTCACCACACTGGTAAGAGGGAGCCGGAGCCCTATGTTTGTCTGCCTGATGCTTGGCCCGAGACTGGGCATCCAGCAGATGCTGCGTAACGGACAGGCGAACAGATACCAGGGAATCACGAATAGACTTGGCATCAGGGACCTGATCGAACGGAGGAAGGACAGGTGGTAGAATCTGTGAATGTTTGCCATTCAAAGCATAACAAGAAGAACAGCCCAATGAGGAATGCTTCGAGTTGTTATATGCAAATCCCGCAGCCCCTCGGACGAACGGATGGACAGCCAGTTTGCTTGATGTTGTAGACACAAACACCGGAGAAACTTTTCCATGGTTTCATTGGTGCGTTCAGTCTGTCTGTTGGTCTGGGGATGGTAAACTGAAGAAAGTCGTGCATCAATACCCAAAGAAGTGGTCAAGGCTCGCCAACAACGTGAAGTAAATTGCGAACCACGGTCCGATATCATCACTGTGGGAAGACCAAAAAACATGACTATGTGTTAAAAAAACAATGCTGTTAACTTGGTGGCAGATGGTACGCCGGGACACAGGATAAAACGCGTCATCTTCGTGAATACATCCACCACTACAAGAATGGCCGACATGTTTTTTATCACAGGTAACTCTACCACAAAGTCCAGGGTAACTGTGTGCCATGGACGCAGAGGCAAAGGCATTTTCATCAAGAGGCCCACTGGTTTGCCTGACTGTTTTTTACATTGCACGCAGGTAGCGCATCTAGAGACGTACTGATTAACGTAATTTTTCATACCCGGCCACCAGCACCACTGGTGTAATAGATCATAGGTATTGGCTTGACCGGGATGTGCCGCTAGGCATGAGTCATAGGACCATTAGAGAGCCATTTTCCTAGAAAGAGTACCAGGTAAGTACAATAGACCCTGCACATAGGGAAGACCAGAGACGAGCCTAGCACCTAGGCTAACAAGAAAGGAACCATGGTCTGTAGCCCCTTGTCTAAGCCGGTCCAGGACAGAAGGGGAAATGGAGCAGACAGAAATTACTGATCCAGAAGGCATAATGGATGGACAGATCTTGGGCGTGTCCAGATCAATGCCAATACTGGACAAGGCATCAGCCTTCCATGCAATGGACCAGGCCAATAGGTGACCTTGAAATCGAACAACGTAAAGAACAAGTTCATCGTATTTGCCAGGCATTGGTGCACTTGGCATGAGACAGTGTCTGCAGATTACGGTGGTCTGTGGAGACCACAACCGGATGCCGGGCGCCCAAAAGATGATGTCTCCATTCTTTGAAGGCGGCTCTGATGGCCAATAACTCTCTCTCCATGATAGTGTAATTGCGTTCAGCCGGTGATAAGGACCGGGAGTAATAAGCCACAGGATGCAGATGCTGTGTGGTAGGACATATTTGAGAGAGAATAACTCCAACAGCAATAGCTGAAGCATCAGCTTCCACGATAAAAGGCAGAGTAGGATTAGGGTGTTGTAGGACAGGAGCAGAAGAAAAGGCCTCCTTTAACGCCTGAAAAGCTGCCTGTGTTTGGTGATCGCAATGAAATGGGACTGAAGGGCTAGTAATGTGGGTAAGGGGGCAACAATACTAGAAAAAGAGGCAATGAAATGCCTGTAAAAGTTCGAGAAGCCCAGAAATGATTGGAGTGCCTTTACATAGGTGGGAACAGGCCAATACAAAACCGCTCGAACCTTGGAGGAACACATATGCACCCCATCAGCAGAAATTCATAACCCTAGAAATTCATCTGATGAGGTGTGAAAAACGAATTTCTCTAATTTGGCGAACAAGGAGTGTTCCGAAGGCGTTCCAAGACAATCCAACATGTTGCACATGAGTGTGCAATGTATCAGAGAAAATCAGAATATCATCCAGGTATACCACCTCAAAACAGTCCAACATATCGCGAAAGATGGAATTAACGAAACGTTGGAAAGTAGTCGGGGCATTGCAAAGCCCAAAAGGCATGACACAATACTCGTAAAGACCACATTTGGTCTTAAAAGCGGTTTTCCACTCATCACCCCACCGAACCCGCACAAGATTGTATGCACACCTCAAATCGAGTTTGGTGAAAATGGTGGAGGAAGACAATTTAGCCAAAAGCTCAGTTATGAGAGGCAGCGGGTATTGGTTTTTAACCGTGATGTTGTTAAGTGCCCTGTAATCCACACAGGGACGTAAATCCCCCTCCGTTTTTGGCACAAAAAAAAACAGAGAGGCTGCAGGTGATTTAGAAGGCCGAATATGACCAAGACGTAATGCCTTCTCCACATACTCGTGTAAATATTCATCCTCCTTTTGCGTTAAAGAGTAGATGCGACCATACGGGATGATTGCCCCGGGCACTCGATCGATGTGGCATTCATAACTCCGATGTGGAGGTAGTTTTTCGGACCGATCAACATCAAAGACATCGGCATATTCTGCATATACCAAGGGTAATTCGGAAGCAGGAGTTTGTGGTGTAGGGTTGATTGAAGAAACACTAGACACCATAGCTATACAGAGTGAAGAGGTCATGACAGGATGAGTCGGTAGACACTGCGTGGCACAATGTTCCGAGGAGAACTGGACGGTTTGATGCACCCAGTCAATGGCAGTGTTATGGAGTCTCAACCATGATAAGCCTAGTATAATCCCAAATTGGGGAGTTGATATGAGATCGAAAGTGATCCATTCGGTATGTCCTTCTGGCGTGGACATAAGAATAGGACCTGTATGTTCTGTAACTTGTCCTGATACTAGGCTCGATCCATTCACTGCCTGGACCTCTTCAGGCATGGCTTTCGGAAACGTAGGTAGCCCGTGGTGTTTGGCCAACTGGATGTCCATATAATTACCACTAGCACCAGAATCTAACATGACTGGACAGGAAAAGGACACATTGGCCGAGACAGAAAAACACATGAACAAATACATGTGTGAAGACATGAAGGATCCCTCCGAACCATCCATAGACAGACTCATCCCCTCGGTTCGGTTCAAGGACGAGTCTTGGCATTTCCCACTGGTTTAGCAGGTCTCCTGGGGCATACCCGAAGGTAGTGACCTGGCTGACCACAATAAAAACATAAGTTGTTGGTCCATCGCCTCTCCCTTTCTGCCTTGGTTAATGGGCCTCGCATGGCCCCTATTTGCATTGGCTCAGAATCTCCAGACGGAGAGGAAGAGGGTTGCTCAGGCCTGGAAGAACGTAAGTCGGGTACTCGACGTTCCCCCCGTCGTTGCCATAGCCGGGCATCCACCTGTAGCACTAGGTCAACTCAGGAAACCCCGAAGGGATGGAAGGCAGCTTTTTTCTGTGCAGGCCAGGTTGTCTCGGCTGCCAATTGGTTGAAACGGGGCAGATACGGCAGGAGTTCCTGTTTGCCTTGAGATATGGCTAAGAACTCCAAGTCGGAAGCCTGGACTTTATACCGGGCATCGAAAACAAAATTCATAGGCCGAATCAAAGTGTAAAAATCGTACAAGGCCGGATCATCGGCCTCCAACAAGGGGTTAGCCCAGGCTGCTGCTGTCCCTCCTAGGTGGGACAGGACAAAAGCCACTTTTGTAGTGGCGCCTGGAAAGGCTAATGGGCAGCAAAGAAAGTGAAGACAGCATTGATTGATAAAGGTCCGATAGGTCTTGGGATCTCCTGAGAAATGTTCTGGAGGGGCCAATAGAAAAGGCTCTGGGAGAACAACCGGTGCAGGAGCAATAGGTTGCACAAAAGGAGGGGGAGTGGCTGCAGCGTCCCCAAACTCTTCGTCATGGAGTAGAGGCTGTACAAAGCTCTGTAACACATCCATGCGTTCATTAAGCGTTGCATGGGCAGAAGCCATATCTGTGCGCAAGGCAGCAAAAGCCTGCATAACCGCAGCCATAGGATCCGCACCCGGGTCCATACTGATAGGCAATGTAGGGTTCCTTAATCTGTCATGATCCAATGGAGGTTGACTACTAGTATTCTCACTAGCAGACTGTTCACCCTTGAAATAACGTATCAGCTGAACAGTAGACCGTAGACAGTAAAACCTTTTCCCCAATAGCGTGGCTTGCAGGATACTAAAACACCTGACAGGCCAGGGGCTTGAGTAAAATGTCAGGAGCAGCAACAGAGCTAAGGAAGAAAACAAACACAGACCACAGGTTCATTGCATGTATAGCACAACAGCAAGCAACCCCACTGCACCGCCCTCTCTCTCCCACTCTTACCTAAGGTGTAAGGTGATCAAGCAAGAAACCGACTGGAGTGTTGGAAAAGGGTGTTGGTATCCAGTGAACAAATCGGAGTGTTCCAAGAAGCAATGACCCGTACAGCTAACCCGAATGGAATGAGGGCGCAACTACTGTCCAAAGTACTGTGCAATCCACATCAAATTAGTTCCATTGAAATCCTCCTCAAAGCAGCAGAGCGTCCCAAGAAATTGCAATCCACCTAAATGTGTCCAAAAAGAATTCCCCTGTGCAGCAAAGCGTTCCAATAGAAATCCTTCATTTTTGTGATGAGGAGTGACCAGCAGCAGAGCATCCAGGAGTCACTCAGAGGAAAAACAAAAGGTGAGGAGAATCAATCAAGATCAGAATGTTTAGGGAAAGGAAGAGTTACTATGGTTCCCAGGAAACACTACGCAGTGCCCGTATACAGAAACGGAAAAAGGTGCACGTATACCTGCCTGCAGCATTGGAATAAAAAAAAGGTAAACAATCCAAGTCCCGCTGAGCAGAAGCAAGGTCAGGAGGAAAGCGAGGGGTTCGGTAACCAAGAAAACGATCTGGGAAGGAGCCAGGCATCAGAATCAGGTAGGGGTAATCTGTGAGCGTAGTTGGGAATGCGGTCCGGGTTCAGAATACCAGAATAACAAGGCAAGATGCAAGATGCGACTCAACATGACACAAGACAACAGTTAAGGAGCACCAGAGTCGCACACCTCTATGGTACTTATAGGTACATTGCGCTGCATTGCAGGAATATGAAAAGCACGTCACGTGAGAATCACGTGGCCTTACTTGCGCCGAGGATGCCGGGAATTGTAGTCTCGTAAATGGCAGCGATATAAAAGCCGCCACGGCAGTCGCCATGGTTTCTTATAAACAAGTCGTTTTGCGGGAAAAGTGACACGGTGCATGACACCTAGCTATGCCCCATAATATGTTATCTTGCAATATTGCAGGCATCTCAAAAAATCTCCTTACACCTAGTTGAATTTTTTTAATTAGGTGTTTTCAGCTTATATTGTTACAGGGAACTTGGACAACAGATTTAGTAGAACTGCAAGGTTACCAGACCTTCCAAATTCCAGCCCAAAATGTCTGTTGAGGCCATCCAAGTAGTGGGTTACTTATTTGGATCGATCCAGCCCTGAATTGGAGGGTAGAACCCCCCGTGACAAACAACCTAGATTTACAACATCTTTTAGCTTATACTTAAAATGGCCAATGCATGCTTTCATTTAATGTCTACAATAGGCCAAATTCTCTATCGCTTATCACCGAGATTCGGCAGCTGGTTTCGAAATGGGAGCGTCCTAACTCATAGAGCACATTTATAGTTGTTGCAGGGGATTTCAATATGCAGCTGGAACCTTTAATACTGCTTAAGGGATTCGGGATGACCAAGTTGAGGCATGGGATATTCCTCTTCTAATAGCTACTTGTCCAAAGAAAGCCCATAAATTAGCAATTAACACTATCCTTACCTTTCGTGATACGGAATTAAGAGCTTATAACAGGCATTTTATCAGTGATCAACACACTGACATTACTTATAGTGGACCTAAGGGATCAACTTTAATCGATAATATTTTTGTATCTGTCAGGTTATGGAAAAAAAGTGTTCATTTTGAGAACTTGCATAAGCATGACAGCAGTCATAGACCATTAGCTGCTGTTTTCCCATGGTTGCCTACAGCTTCAATGATCCAGGACTGTTACCCTACAAATCAAGCCTTATCTGTAACTGACCGTGTTCATAGGGGCATTAAATGGGCAAGGTTAGTGCAGAAAGACTTGAAACCTGCTCTTCGTGAGGTAGTTAATCCCCATATTGAGAACATGTGTTCCATTGGAGACCATGATATTAAGGTCATCCAGGAATTTGGGAAAGCAACTAAAGGTTTCTTCCCTCTTGTCACCTAAACCAGACCCTTAGTCCACAAGAAACCTTTAGCCAAGATCGAACGGTATTACCAGGGGTGTTCTCTGGCCAAACAGGCCTTGATTGCTAGTTTGGCACTGGGACCTCCTGTAGACAGAAATCTTCTATGCATAAAACGATCCCAGTATAAGAAAGTCATCAAGTCGAAAAAAGAGACCCATTTGAGTTCTAAATGGGATTCTCTTGCATCTGTACTTGACAGCGGGGATAGTGCCACCTTCTGGAAATAAGTGTCAATGCAGAGGTCATTGGGAACGTTGACATACAGTGCATCATTACCCCTGAGGTCTAGCCGAGCCATTTCTCTGCACTATATGTAGGATAGCGGGACCAGGAAGATTTGTATGAAGTAAGTTGCAATGCCCCTGGAAGCTGAGAGAGCGTTACTGTTTAGTGTTGAAGATGTTGCTACTGCCATTCAATCACAGAAGGCAGATAAGGGGGAAGGACCTGATAAAGTGCCAATATATATCTTTAAAGACGAACCACTCATCTGGGCCCCTGTCCTTTGAGTGCTTTTTAAAGCCTGTGCCAATTTGAACATTGTACCAGAATCCTGGCGTTTGGCAGAACTAGTGCCTATTTATAAAAAAGGAGCTGGAGAACAACAGTCAAACTGTTTCCAATGTCTTTACTGGATAGTTCAGGCAAAGACTTTGCTAAAGTAGTCCTGAAGCCGATTCAGACATGTGATACTCAAAATGAGGTAATCAGTACAGTTCAGGCGGCCTTCCAGAGTGGTAAAGGTACAATAGATCAGAGTTTCCGCCTCCTCCTCCTTATCTAAAAGTATACTGTCCTAAGAAAAATGAAACGATATGCCACCTTTGTGGATCTCAGGAAGGCATTTAACTGGTCCTGTGCAATCTTCTTTGGAATGTGTTAGCCAAAAGAAACATGCCTCAATGTTTACTCCCAAATATTCAATCCCTGTATAGGTACAACAAGGCAGTTGTCCGATTTGGGCTAGGCGAGAAGTCACTGCACAATTTGATGTGACAACGATGAGTAGGACAGGGATGTGTCTTGGTCTCTCTTCTGTCTTGTATATTATAGGGCGGCATATTATTGATGTAATCACTTCTATTCAATGTAATTAGTGGTGTCACCATTGATTTGTAATATCATCAGTGTTCTCATACAACATGTGATTAGTGATGTCATCAGTGATGGGATCTGTGATGTCATCACTGTGATCATAGGCTGCGCAACAGGAGCGTGAAGTTAAGGTGGCTTTCGCTGAATTTCAGGGGTTTTGTTGCATGAAGTTCTCACCTTAACGTCGCTGCAACTAAAGTTTTTTTCTTGCATAAATATATAGAGGAGGTAATTAAAATGTTATTGCTGGAAGGCACAGATCCCCAAAATTGGGCTTAAATAAATATCCTGCTCTCTTTTTTACAGGCGATTCCGTAATATTTATCTACCTCAACACAGGGGCAGAGAGCTTCCTTGGCCTCCTTCACAAAGAGGTGTGAGCAGCTAAAGTTAAGCTTAAATACTGATAAAGTTAAGACCCTTTTTTTCAAAATTAAGTTTGGAAAACATCAGAAACTGCATGCAAGTCTTAGAACAAGTCACGTCATATGACTACCTTGGTATCTGCTTCCATAAGAATGGTTACTGGACAGGTCAGTTGGAAAAGGCCTCCGCTACTGTGGAAAAATGCAGTGGCGGGATCCGCACATTGTTTAGGCATGGAAGAGGGGCAATAAGTCCAGCTCTGGATCTGTATATTAAACAGGCCAAATCTGTTGCACTTTTTGGGGCTGAGCTATAGGGGTACGCGGATGCCAAGGGTTTAAGGGTTTTACTATAGTGGAGAACAAGTTCTTAAAGAGCCTTCTCCTGTTATCACAGGGTGCCCCAAATGCTTTAATGCATCTAGAGATTGATCAGAGACCCAGAGACGTCATTGCTGCCAATTGTTTCCTGGATCCATTTATGGCAGACCCCAGTGTTAGGGAGAATTCTCTGTTTAGGCTGAATTTCCTAACCTAGTGAGTCCCCCAGCGGCTTTGCTGGATTTCTGGAGTTTGTTTTTTCCATCCTGCCAAGGGTGAGACTCTTTTCCTCCCACTCTTGGACATGAATGTGTGTAATTCCTTTGAATGTTAATGTGTTCTATGGGGTCTTTTACTCCATAGGGTCTCATATGTTTTTCTATGTGTGTTACACCGCACCCTACGTGCCGTAACACTGGGGCGTCCTAGCGGACCTCCACCATAGACTCCATACCCGGGGACTGACTACTGTCTCCCCGGGCATGTAAAGTCACCATTGGCTTTACTAGACCTAAATTTACTAACAGAACTAGTACAAACCATCTTATTGTGGACGTGCTAGTAGGGGTAATTCAATTACTCCTGGGTCTGTTACTCGAGGGGGAACTGTCCCGTCCCCCCTCGTCGAGTTTTGGCTGGTGGACGTGGAAACTACTTGTTATGTTCGACCCCGAACATAACCCTATGGGATTCGTCCCATTGTTGGAGATTGATACTTTTCCTCGTTAATCTCTAATGTACCACCGGTCTACTTATCTTAAATAAGTTTATCGGATGGTATTTTCTGCCAGAACACGGTTTTTAAAATGGCATATGTGTTTGTCTCTGTGACTCCGAAACCAAAGGTTGAGCCCTTTGTTCCACTTTTGGCGGGCCTCTGTACAGAGACCCTCCAAAGTGTTGCCATTCTGTCTGGGTTACCACAGGGATGTGGGAGGGGGTTTAGGCACCCTGGACCGAGTTTCCTTGCCAACTCCGGTCGCACTCTGGAGTGATTGGCCCAAGTGGTGAGCCTCCCCGCTCACCACTTAGCGAGGGTTGATTGACAGCTAGGCTGAATGAATTGGGGTTTTCTGCATAAAAGCAGGGCTTTTGGGACTGGATCTTCAGAAGTCGCCACAGGACCTAAGAATCCGACGAGGGTAACGCTGAGCTGACCTGCAACGACGACACCTCCGGTGGAGCGCTTCTGAACTGACTCACCACTTCCCGACGACAGAGGAGATCTCCCTGCCGGAGAGTCTCTCCCCCTGACTGGTGGGAACAAGCAGTCCCCTTTGCTTTTTCTTCGCCTCAGGACGCAGTGGTCGAATTGCCCGTGCAGAGCACCCCGGCAACCAGATAGCCACTACCCCTGTACCGCGACCAAAAGGTGGTGCCTTGTGACGGAGCACTCCGCAGCTGGTCTCTTCCCTGGTGGTGCACCGGAGTTCACTTTTCTTCGACGACGAGATCATCTCTACTCTTGGCAAAGACCCGACGTGCATCCACCACCAGGAACAACTGCCCAAGCCGGAGCTGTCTCTCCACAAACAAGGTACCGTGTCCGCCTGGCTTCCCTTTCTGCCGGATCGAGTGAGGTGTCTTAATCCTCGCCTTTCCGTTGGGTCACCTCCAAGCTTTCTCTAGCGTGTTGTCCTGAACTGGTTCAATCTGCCGATAACAATTTGCTACAAAGACTCGAACGCTTTTCCACTAAGAGACTTTTTGGGACATACCGCCTTGCCTCTCTCCGAGTGGGCCTGGCCTCTGAACTTTATGATCTATTGTGGTTCTTGCCTTCTTGCCTTGCATTTTTCCTGTGAAGTATTGAACTGTGTTGATTTCGTAACCTGCTTATTTTTCTCTCCCGTCCTAACTAATATTGGAGTGCCATATAGGTTGAGGCATACACCTCTGTCTGCAAATAAGTGATGCTGGTAGAACCTAGAATTGTCGAAGTATTGTTAGAGGGATTGATCGTTTCTTCTTCGTAGAGTAATTGTAATTGAAGTGTTTGCCGTGATAGTGCCATAGTGTTTTTCTATAGATGTTCCGTTATAAATAAATACCTTAATATCTTTACACTGAAGCCTCGTTGCGTGTTTGCTTGTCTTACTGTGAAGAATTGGCCTATATTGTATACTCCACATACTGCTTAACTCTTCTTGAGAGAAGTCTGACTGCTCAGCCACAGCTACCAAGTGAATCTGTGTGGTACAGACTGCTACCAAGTGGGTTTACTGCCAAACACCTGTAGTCCTAAATCTTTTGCAGTGGTCCCAGAGGGAACTGCCCAGGTTTCCGCCTAACACCCAGATCTTGTAGTCTTCTGGAATGATTTAATCCATGTGATGAGTATAGAGGGGGCAAGAACTTGCCATGGGCTGTTCATGTTATGAAAGATCTTCTCAATTTGAATGAGTGTGATTTAGGGATGTGCTCCTCACAGATTACTAAAGCCACGCCTTCTTGAATCAAAAGTAAATTACACACAGACCATTGTAGGAAGAATATGGTGGAAGCCTGTAGTAACTTCAAATTTACTCCTAGTTATTTGAAGATGAAACAGCCATTTGGGTTTGAAAAATATCTCTATTATGTCAACCCACATTTTGCTTGTGCCTTGTTTATTAACTTCAGATTTGGCACACTTAAGCTGGCATAATTCACTAGGCTCTGGGGGAAGGGGACTTCTGCCATTTGTCTCCTTTGTAACATTTGTGAGGAGCCCGTTACCCCTTTCTGTCTATCATAAATCTTTCCTAAGATTAGCAGAAATACATACCACATTTGATGCTCTGGAACTTTGCAGGAGGACTAAAAATGAAGAAATAATATATAGAGTAGCCAAATATATCCATTGTGCCTAGTTAGTCAAGCAAAAAGTGTAAGCCAGGATACAATTTATCAAGTGTTCTGATGC
This sequence comes from Ambystoma mexicanum, assembly GCF_040938575.1. NCBI lineage: Eukaryota > Metazoa > Chordata > Amphibia > Caudata > Ambystomatidae > Ambystoma > Ambystoma mexicanum. The sequence continues at coordinate 158,485,469 of NC_090928.1, forward strand.
CACAAATCCCTTAGGTGGCATTCATGCTTGATTTTGGGAGGTTTAGATGAAGGGGATGCAAGAATGCTCTCCCTCGTTCAGTGTGTAGCTTGACTGTGGACAACATGCTTTGTAGAAATGTTTGTTATCTGCATCTTAACTAATTTTATTTTACATTTTATTGTGATTATAATTAGTTATACATATTTTAAGGATAACTTTGCCTGAATGTATATTTTATTAAATTATGGTAGCATTTGTGTATTATGTTTATGGCATCATGCCGAATAAAAGTTACTTTGATGGTGAAATTAACCTTATTTGAAAATTTGAAAATTAAAAATGGAATTAAAAGAAGGGCAAAGAAATCTCATATGGAACAAGACTGGTTGGCATGGCAATGTGAAGTGAAAAGATACGCTGGTTGGCGGAAGCGAAGAAGAGCATGGCAATACCAACTGGACGCGGAAGAAATGATGAGAAGATTGGTAACTAACAAATCTAGTGACTTTTGGTCACTAATTAAAAACAGCAATCTCGCATCAAACTTAGCTCCAACAAACGCAGTCTCAGAAGCAAAATGGATCGAGTACTTTTCGAGGGAGTTTGAAGAACCTAAGAAATCTGTAGGTGCGTCTGAAAGAACCACCAACCTGGTTTGGGTGACAATATCGAACCCTGAAGATATTGAAGTAAAAATCAGAACATCTGAAAACATCTGGAGCCCCGGGACCGGACGGCTTAACTAACATCATTCTTAAGCAATTCCCGAAAGAATGGTCAGAATTGATTGCAATGATCTTTGAGGAATGCAAAAGAACTCATTTAATTCCAGAGACTTGGCAGAAAACTGTCATTGGCCCTCATTACGACCCTGGCGGAAAGTGACTGACCGGAGCGCCACAGCGTAAATAGCGTTTCCGCCATTGCACGAAGGAGCAAAGTGCGGCCCATTCCGACACATCGGGCACGAGCACCACGCCACGGCGGAAGTGCAAAGTCCGCGATGGCGGAAATGACCCCAAAACGGCCCACACCGCCGCCGTACGGCACCCTAGGTGCAATACCGCCACCCCTCTTAGCGGTCACCGCAGTGTGCGCCTACCGGAAAGTACGGTGACCGGAAATATACGGAAACGGAAGTTAAAACATGGGCCCGGAACGGGAAACATCCCGGCGTACACCTATAAAAACACTAAAACCACACAACCACTAAAATCACTACCCTGAAACACACCCCAACCCGTCACCTACCCTAGCGAAACCAAGAAAAATGGGAAAAGTAGCGAAGAAAGCGTGCGACCGCAAGCGGCAGGTCCACTTCTCCCGTGAGGAACTCACCGTGCTAACAGAGACCCTCCAGGAGAATGCTGCCGTCGTCTTCTCCACGCAAATGACCAGAACGGCACTTGCAAACAAGAAGACCATATGGGCTCTTGTGGCACAGCGGGTAAGTGCGGTGGGGACCGCACCCCGCACCCCACAGCAATGCCGCAAGCGATGGGACGACCTGCGGATACGCGTCCGCAGCATACTCTCTGCCAACCGCAACATTGCCACAGCCACCGGGGGAGGTCCTGAATCACCCATCAAGTTGACCCCCTGGGAAGAAATCTGTGCCTCCACCATCGGAATGGAGAGCATAGAGGGAGTCGGAGGGATGGAGAAAGGAGTGCAGACATCCGAAGATTCAGGTAGGTGGCCCAGATAAAACAATGCCAAATCCACACAGTCCATCCATGTGAAGTACCATGCGTCCACATAGTGCAACAGAAACACATGTCCAGGAGAACGTCCACACACATCGGCCTGATAGCGCACGTTAAAACCCACAATAAATACATAAATAATTAAAAACCCCTAATACACGCACTACACGTGCAGCAGGCACACCCAAACTGCAGGCTGCCAAACAACTGCACCCTCACTCCACACACAAATGAAAGCACCTCCAAGGCCCCGACCCAAATCACCCTCAGGTACCACCCCAAAGCATGTGATACAATGCCATTCCAATTCCCACAGACCCATCAATAACCCTCGCCCTCCTTTACTCCACCACAGGGTCCGATCCAAACGACGAGCTACAGGACACCCCTACCAGCACACCTGCAAAGAGGGCCAAGACCAACGGCCAGAGACCCTCCACCTCAGCTGCATGCATCAAGACACGGCAGCAGCACAAATCAGGTGGCAGCACAGAGGAGGGAACATCAACAGGCACCCCAGCAGCCAGCATGGCCACAACACCACCACCACAGGTCCCCCCAATGGATGCCACAGAAGGCACTGCCTCTGGTGGCAGCAGCACCATAGGTGACACCCCATTGATGGCAGCATGCTCGGACACAGAAAACGGGGATGTCGAAGTCAGATCCATCCATGACCTGTCCCAATCCCCCTGTCTGTCCCATCCCGTACAACATGAGGATACCACGCAGGTGCAGCCACAAGACGACGACTGGCCATCCCCCACAAGCCCTGTGGCAAGGCAACATGAGGACAACAGCCCCTCTGTGACACCCCCGCAAATGGCCATGGCCCAGCAGAGGCAACAGTCCCTCGACAAGTTAATCGTACAACAGCAGCAAATGGCCACGCTCCTCAAGGACCATGCCGATGAATGTGGGGGCACTAAGGCAGACATAGAAACATCAACTGAGACACTTAGGGCAGAAATGGAGAGAGGTACAGAGACGCTAAGGGCACAAATGGAGAGTAGCACCGAGAGCCTGAGAGTCCAAATGGAGAGTAGCACCGAGAGCCTGAGAGTCCAAATGGAGAGTAGCACCGAGAGCCTGAGAGTCCAAATGGAGAGAAGCACCGAGAGCCTGAGGGGGGAACTGCATGCGACGTCCAAAGACGTATGTGCCGAACTTGCCGCAGTGCGCCGTGTGCTCACTGAGCTCTCGCAAACCCTTAGGGACATGCATGGACGTGAGCAGGCAGACACATCATCCGTTGCAAGTTCCGTCCAGGGCAGCCCCCAACGTAGATCTGGAAGGAACCTGCGCTCCACAGGCAGGGGTGCCCCTGATACCCGCAGAGGGGGCTTGCAATAGCGACAGCCCACTGACAATGAGCATCTTTGGACACTGGTGTTCGGGGGGAGGTAGGAGGGTGGAGGGGGTGTGTTGGGCTCACTTGGGTGGCGGGTCGATAGGGTGTTCAACATGATATCACATATGCCATAAAAAGTGCACGATCAACCAATGAGATGTGTGGACATTGATCTTTGTGTACTAGGCCATCATAGGCGTACAGTCCATATTGTGCATGTCCCAGACACACGCAGTGCCACGAGTCCCGTGTCCATGTATCAGCCACCAGGCGTGAGTGCTAGAAGCATACATCAATGAGATGCTGACGAATGTCACGGGCCTCCGGTGCCTCGCAGACTCCATGAGGTGCTGCCACATCCCCACCCTCATCATGACCATCATCAGGTGCTTGCAGTTCTGCGTCAGGGGGCATGGGCACATTTCTACGTACGCACATGTTGTGGAGCATGACACATGCCATCACCATCTTTGCAACCTTCTCATGGCGGTACAGGAGTGCCCCGCCAGACCTGCTGAGGCAGCGGAAACGAGTCTTCAGTAGGCCGAATGCCTGTTCTATGACTACACGGGTACGTGAGTGGGCATGGTTGTAGTCCTCCTCATGCTGGTCCCGTGGGTTCCGGACTGGTGTGAGGAGCCATCTCTTCAGTGGATATCCAGCATCACCTGTATGTGGACGAGAAACGTATGATGTGGAATGCCATTGATACGTACGCACACCCCCCCCCTTCCTGCCAGGTCATTGCCAATTCACATACCCCACATCATCATGCATGTAATGAGACTCACCGAGTAGCCAGGATCTGTTCCCTGCGTGTCGCTCCATGTAGCGTGGTATTGTAGAGTTCCTCAAGACCATAGAATCATGGGTTGATCCAGGGAATCGGGCACAACAATGTGTAATGATCCTGTTGGAGTCACACACCATTTGTACATTCAGGGAATGAAATTGTTTCCGGTTGCGGTACTGGGCCTCCATGGTATGTGGGACGACCAATTCAACATGGGTGCAGTCGATGGCACCAATGCAACCCGGTATGCCGGCTAGTGCATGGAATCCCACTTTTGTGTTGGTAATTTCCTGCTCCGAGCGTGGTAGAGAGATGTAGTCGTCTGCGTGCTGCAGGAGGGCATCGAGCACTTGCAATAGTGTCCGTGAGAACAGTGGCTGAGAAATGCCGTGCAACTGTCCGACTGTGTGCTGGTAGGTGCCTGTGGCCAGGAAGTGGAGTACAGACACCACCTTCAGTAGGGGTGGGATGGCGGTTGGGCTATCAATCATGCTGACAAGGTCAGCCTGTGTCATGTCCACAATGGCGGCTATGGTGTCCCCGTCCAAACGGTAGAGGGTGTGGATCTGCTCATCAGTGAGGTTGAATGGATGTGCTCGGAGGCGTGGGATTGCGGGCTGCCTGCGTGGTGGTAGTGGCTGTGCTGGCGGCCCTTGCTGGCCCTGCCTTGGCCTCCTCCTCCTCCTGCGTCTCCTCCGTGCGGCTGGTTGTAGATGGTGTTCGTCTTCTTCTTGGAGTCGGAGCACTTGCAGTGCTATCAGGTCCCCCAGGGCCAACATCGCGAGTCCTGCCGGTAGCATTTCGGTGTGGTTGTGGGAGGAGGCTGGCTGTGCAATTTATGTGTTTTCAGGCTGTATGGCCTCCACCTGTGGTGATTAATTCCACCTGTGCAAACTGCTCTCCCCTTTGGCCGAGCACGTCCCGCGCACAACGCTGCAATTCGGGGAATGGTATCTTGCTATTGCAATCATGTATTTGTACCCGATGGCCGTGTAAGATTGGTTGATATGTTCATTCTGCTGTGGTCCCATTGTTTCCCATACTATCTGTGCAGTCGCGAACAGACTTGTGAAGGGTCAGTGGAACGTAGTACTCGAGTAACGGTGGGCCCTCATGCATCACTGTACCGAGTTGCAACGACGGGCGGGGCGTCCCATTTGTGGGTGAAGGCAGTTGCCATTTTCACACACAGCCGCACTCGATTGAATAATTAGTGATTTCAAACGGCCACAGATGCCTTTTCGACGTGATGTTGCAAATGAGGAATTCGAAGGGCGGCGCTTTCGGTTTCCAGCTAGCGGCGAGGAGATGCCCACAGGTCTGACTGCAAATATAACGTTCTATTGTTCAGTGTCCTTGAGACAGGGCCCATGGCGAGGGAGCAATGATTGATATGAATAGTTTGGGATGCGCAATAGCTACGTGGGCGATGAGGCCGGCCGTTCCCAGATACATGTTACTTCACAACACTGGAATTACGGCCTGGGGCACTGTGGATTTAGCAGGCTGCATAACGCACAGACTCAATGGATGTTTCTAATGTCATGTGAGTAAATAATCAGGCGTTTTGGTCCCGGGATGGGGGAATGATGAATGGATGCATGGGCAGGTGATTTGATACAGAGTTTGCCATGTACAGGGCTTCTTGGGATCTTTCCGCCTCCCCTACGCTATGTGATGCAGGGCTGCCTTAGTGGGACCATCGTCTATCTGGCCTTGTTGAGCCCGCCCTGTCTCGAGGCGCACTCAGACACTTGTGTCCATGCACGTTGACATTCCCATCTGATGGAATCTGTTTTGACAGACGCATGCACAGGTACACTCGTTTGTGATGGTGTTTGCACCTCGATATAGATGGTTATGAGTCGCAAGTGGTTTTGGGGTGGTGATGATCCTTTTGAGTGGGCTAGCATGCATATGGCTGTGGATTTCGTGTGATCATTGAAGTGAGTTGTTGGAATGTAGTTCTGATGGCCATTCTGTTCTTTTTCTTTTCTTTTGGTTGACAGGTATCTCCTCCCCTTTTGCCACTGCCATCTGTATGCCACTCCTGCAGATGGGGTTTACTCCCGACACCTGCTGCTTCGTGTTAATCAGTGGAGCAGCATTACGATCTTATGGGACGATCGCCAATGGCCCACATGCCCTTACGCAGTACTGGTGGCTCGGAGCAACATTTCGGCCTTTCAGCTGGACTAGTGCCTCCCCATTGGGACGGCCCTGCGGTTCTGTGCGCTTCCATGTTGCCTTTTCGTACGTGAATGTGGCTCTGTGTACCATGGGGGAACAGGGCGACACACAGGTAGTGGCTGGTCATTTCTTGCGGATGCAGCCCACGATGGTGATTAGTGTTTTGGAGTTCATGGCCTGATGGCTGTATGGGCTTGGTGACTTTGATGTGCATTAAATTTCTATTCTGATTTGGCCCGTGTAGCGTTTTTCTTTGCAAGTGATGTGGCATATGCCGATTTGGGGGGCGATGTGTTGTGAGGAGATCTGCATTGGGTTCCAACTTCGGGGTTTAGTTGCGTGGTACTGTGCTGGGCGCGTTTGCCTACGAAGCCCAGTGAGGTCAGGGATGGGGGCTGCCAATATGACTGTTTGAATGTTGTCATGCTCAGGGGCGGGGGATTGGGTTTTGTGTAACAGATGCCGGTCAGCCAGGTGGACTGGTGGAATGATGTGATTTTCGGAATATTGCTGGTCTCAGGTGCCTGTGTTAGCATGCGTTTCTTGGTGGGGGACTGTGGTCATGTCCATTGGGATGGCTTCTGTATTCGTGCCATCTGTGCCCTGCAGCTCCCATTGGCCCCTCTTGTGTTCTTTTGTTCGTTGCCATGCATGGGTGACTTGTACATTTCAATGGTTGCATTGTGACTTCATTGCACCTACGGGGAGTTGTACTTTGTGGGCAGGGAGCGGTGTACAGGCACTCAGTGGGGCCGTTTACGGTTGATTCGCGATGCCGTACTTCTCGCCATGGCGGAATGGTACATTACGCCATGCCTGATGGCGTTAGGTACATGTCCGCTAGGGTCGGAATTGGCGTACCCTTGCGCCATGGTGGTGTTTGCGGTTTGGCATGGCGCGCGCGCGCGTGCTTGGTGCAGTTAGCGTTGGCGTTCACTACGGTGTCGCTAATGGCTTCGTACTTTGCGGTGACGGGTCATAGTCGCACCGAGCGCTATTCGATGGCGGTATTGCATTTCCGCCATCGTTTTTCGATTTCCGCAAGGGTCGTAATGAGGGCCATTGTCCCGATTTACAAGAAGGGCAGTCGGGAAGACCCTGTGAATGACAGGCCAATCGCATTGTTGGACATTATAGGAAGGATATTTTCCTCTGTCATTCTGGACCATCTGAGAACATGCAAAAAAAACGGCCAAGTGCAAAGACATCCTACAAACTGGCTTTCAAAAAAATGGCACCACAGCAGTTAACATCCTGATAATTAACATCTTTAAGGCAAAAGTAAAAGAAGGGGCCCCGAAGATCTATCTGGCTTTTGTAGATTTGTCAAAAGCGTTTGACAAAATAGACAGGAATTTGCTATGGAAAAAACTTGAATCCTGGGAGTGTCCCCAACCTGTGCTTGACCCTCTCAGAGCGCTTCACTCACACGCAACCGTAAGAGTGAAGCTAAATCAACAGGGAAATCTATCGGACGAGATACAGGTGAAAAGGGGAGTTAAACAGGGTTGCCCTCTTGCGCCCGCTCTCTTTATCGCATTCCTGGGAGACTTGCAGTACTCGGAAGAAAAGATCAGGACGTTCCCACCAAAAATAGGAAAATCCATCATTCCTCGTCTCTTGTATGCGGACGATGTAATCCTGATCGACCAAACCAAAGTGTCGCTTCAGAGTAAGTTAACAAATCTGGCAAAATACATCGAAGAAAATCACCTGGAGATAAACAAAAAAACAAAAATAATTATGACATTTGAGAAAAACCCGAAAAAATCTGCAAACATGGAATCGTGGCACTTAGACGACATCAAAATTGAAAAAGTCAAAAACATCAGATACTTGGGGTTTGAATTAGACAACTCATCAACGGAGCAGGCAATGCAAGCAGTACTCTGGGAAAAAGCGAAAAGATTGACAGCGCAAATGAGAACCCTTGATAGGAAGTTCGGCAAATTTTCGCTAAGCCCGGCTATTAACTTCTACAAAATGAAACTTGTGCCGACGCTGGCTTTTGGAATGGAGGCCTCAATCTGTATTCCCCAGACGATATGGGTTAAAATAGAAGGTCTGGTCTGGAAAGCCGTCCTGGGGCTCCCAAAATTGACCTCAATGGCGGCTATCTGAGGGGAACTTGGACTAGTCTCGCTAGCCTCGACTGTTGACTTCAGCGCAATGAGACTATTCAGAAAAATTATTTTGGCTGATTCCCTTCCCATCTATTCATTAATCAAAGAAGAAATGGAAAATGGTAACTGCATTGCATTTAAAAAGTGGGCCAAAATCAGAAAAGAAAGGTTGTCAGATATACTGTGCACAGAAACAGATTTAAAAGCAAACCCTGATAAAATCAAACGTAAACTCGAAGAAATGGACTGGATTAAAACAATACAGACAGCAGCAGATAACAAACTTTTATGCCACCTTCCTCCCACGTTTAACAAACCAAAAGTCCCAATGAATTATGTCAGCAAATTTCCAGAGAAAAAAAAAATTCTTGTTTATGAAAGCGGGATTAAATGTACTTCTGACTAAAGAAATCCTCGCAATTCGAGGTGTGGTGGAAAATCAGACCTGTCGATTATGCAAAAATACAGAGAGGGTGGAAACCCTCAGACATTTGGTTCTCAATTGTCCCATTACTGAAAAAAACAGAACTATTTACCTGTTGCCACTGATCACAAACCCATGGATGACCCACGAAGAAGACTTGTGGAATAGACTGATCTCTGGAGAAACCACAAGGTGGACGGTGGCTATGGCTAACCTAATCGAATTGGCTTTCAATCAGATCAACAAGGCCTCACGCATGGATGCCACTTCAACGCAGTGAGTTATGTAGCCCAAACAGACAGGTGTCTTCTGGGCCTCTCTGTTACACTGCGGACAACCAGTTTGATCTGTGGGAAGCCTTTTTTCCGGAGAAACCTGAGATGAAAGTCTTGAATTTTCTGAACAGAGAATTTAATGCACCTTTTGATAAAATTACAGGTTTTACCTGAATACAAGTCAAATAAATAAATAAATAAAAAATGGAATTAATGAAATTTCTATTGAAACTCTTTTATAATGCAAGATATTAATCTACAGAGTTGTAATAACACAACTAAGTCTAATTTAAATACATGGGTAAAAGTTGTAATTATCATTTCTGTTTATGCATGTTTAATCTCACAGTTTATGTAACCCAAAAGACATTAATTATATGGACTGATCAAAGAATTTATTTGGACAAATTACAAAGTATGATTTCTTTCCAATATCATATGTCTAATAGTAAAAATGTACATACTATCTACTAGGAAGAACTTGTAAATTCACCCTGGCACTCAGTTCTAGCTGTTCCTTGGCATTTCGATGGTGTATAGCCAAAAATGACATCCGCCTACTTATAGTCTTGACGTTGCTTATAATGTCAATGCATTATGTGATACCATGTCATGGCCATTTTAAATTCCTGAATCACAATGGTTTACTTTCAATGTAATTCATGAGGATATTAACATACACGGACAATGGGCTTTCAGCTTGTACACCTGTTTTTCATTACATGTTCACAGGATTGAAAACAGGTTTTTCTTTGAATCCATGATATTTTTGTTTTCACTTGTCTCTTTGTAATGTATTATGTCTTTGCCCTTTTATGAACAAAACAATGATAAAAGCTGAATTATAATTTTGTAAATAAGTAGTATACTTAGTACGGATCTCAATCACCATGATTTCAATGGGGACCTAACGACAAACTTGCTTTGTCTAATTCTGAATACGTTCTCATTATCATTATCTTTAATATTATTTCTTCTGGTCCAAACCAAACCACACTAATCGGGAGCAGTCTTTTCATACCCTTGTATGGGATTAAGACCCCTAGCATTGACTGTAATTTTATATCAATCAAATGAAGAAAAACATGATGAACAAATGTTAATTTAATTTATGAAGACCACAACAAATACATAAGATCCTTCTGCCATAACATTCTGTTATTTCTTCCCATATCTACCCTGATTCACCACTCTTGCTTAGGAGATCTGATTTACTTCCCAGACATCCTGGTTTCCTATACACACAGTGTCTACACAAATGCATGAAGTTCATGATCCACATTAAGTCCTTTGTTGGGGTCATGGGGGCAAGAGTGGGTATTGTAGGATAATACAGAGAACTTCATTAGTAAAGATATTTTTAGGGACGCACCGTGTTAGTTTTGAAAACCACTGTCATTTTCCAATAGACACATGTCATTTGCTCTGGCAAAATGACAGTGGAATGTTGGCAATGAGAATTGAGAACTGGAATGCATGCACCAAAATATAGCAGATGCCCATTTGCTAACATTGCAACAGGGGTAAATGCAAGATGCAAATGTTACACCTTTTGCATTGGCTAGTAAGGATCCTCCACCTATACAAACTGGATGTGCCTACATTATCAAATGGAAAATGTGTATATGGTGTATGATGGATTGTCCAGGAGCAAGAACGTGCTCAAGTCCGAGTTGTGAACCCAGTGTGGACTACTGTGTGATGGGTTTTTGAACCCAAACATTTTATTTATGTATATGTTGATGCAAAATTTGATAAACATCGGAAGACAGACCCACGAGAAATACAGCCTGTACTTGTATTTTCCTCTGGGGGGCGGTCATCACTTCAGAGAATCATTCCACCAGGAATTTTCTGGCCGGATACAAAGCCACATCTCTGCTTCGCTGGGGTATTAGTTCCAATACTCTGATTCAAAATCACGGTAGAAAATGATTCAGTGATTTCTACAGCGATGCTAGAAATACAGCTTAGGTGTTCCAAAACCTGATTCCAGCATTCTTAGTTTGGTAAGACGGCTCTTGCTGCAATGATTGCAACTGCCAAAAGCATAACATCTTTTTTAAATATCACTTACGTGTGGGGAGGATGTTGCCTTGAACCGCAGTCCTCCTGTGGTGGCTGTGATATGCATTGTGAGCAAGGGTGACCCGGGACCATGATCCATTTCAGCTCATGGACCTGCTTTTCTTCTTTTGTCTATACATACACCACTTGCCACGCTCTTTCGCTAAATTTACCCTCTCGTTGATCTTTTTCTCAGTGCCCCAGCATGCAGTGTTTCACATAGCGGGGCCTCTCTCACGTTAGTCTTGGAATTAAAACTCCGGATCTAAGTTTGCAGCATTTGAAAGTGTCATTTTCAGTTCGATCTGTGAACCAGAGTTCTATATCCCAGGATGCAGCTTTTCGTACAGTGTAATTGTTCTGAGTTCACTCAGCAAATTAGGACTCATTGCCTCCCACATGAAGCATTTCACAGAGTGTTGTCTTTTTCAGTTCATTGAGTGTATGGATGTTCTTGGCAGTAGGATGTGCCCCACGAAGCTCAACGTCTGTCATTCTGGGATTTCTTGGATCTCCCCATCAACAGAGGGTTTCTGTGGATTTAGTCTGGAAGCTGCAGAGAGGTACCTTACATATCCAGTTAGAGTGCCTAGAAGCTGATTCGGGAGATGAGAGCTTTAGCCTTTCCTCTCAAAGGTGAAAACACAAGGGTCAAACTGTATCTCTCCTTCTGAAATCTTGGCGCAGTGGACCATAGCTCATTCCAGACCCAAGGACCCAGTTTAGGTGCTATTTCAAGCCTAGTTCTGAAATAAAGGCACGGGGAGGAAGGGGAGCCACCCACTGTGCACCTGCCCAATCTCCCTCCAAACCACTTTTACCATTTAATGTGGCGTCACTGCCCCAACCAAATGAAGGCAGTAAGCCCATGCAAATTTCAGTGTTGGTAACCCGCAGGACCCTTGTACCCATAGCCAGCCCCCCTTTCACTGCTCAAGTCCCCTTTGTAATGTGTAACTCGAGAGGTGATCTGCGGGCACGCAGGCCCTTCATGGGTGTAAGGTTTATCACTGAAGCTGAATTTGTGCTGAAATATTACAAGACTCTCACTGGCCCTCCATTTTCAGTCGGAGGAGGGAGAAGCAGGCTTTGCGGCCCAACAAGTGTTAACTGATAAGTGAAAGGGAAGGAATGCGGCTAGATGCGGGCTGTGCGACATGAAATATCTGGCTATTTCGGGCCAGACCGGTTTCTCTGAAAAGCAGCTCCGCCTGAAATGTGACTGACTCTCCTCCCCCCTACCCGCCCTTCCCTCGCTAGTCCGAGTTCTAATGCTTCCGCAGTAACAGTGGTTCTCCTCAATGCATTTGGGAGGCGAGCACAGGTTCTGGTTTAGTAGAAACCAGGATGCATTTGCGTGTTAGCCGCTGTGCAACTTGCTCACAGTGAAATATTGAACAGCATTTCCAGAATAGGTTCTTAAAAATGAAGCGTAAAATATTATCCGTCAGTGAAATGAACTTCTCTTCCCCTGCTTTGCCTTTATGTCCCTCCCACTTGTCTAAGGCCTGCATGCTAATAATAGGATGCCGGGGCTTCATTATAAGGGTAGAAACATGCTGTCTTTGAAATACCACCTAGTTATGAGTTTGCATCACATTGGATATTTACAGCATATGGTACATTGAAAGTACTGCATGGGGAAAGCAAACCACCTGATTCCAGCTTAATCTGGCATAATGAGGCTGCAAGGCAATGCATTTGCAAAAGAGTTGACCTGGAGGCTCCATCAGTTTGTCTAGAATCCCTTTCCGTTGATAGGTCACAGCCCAATTTAACCCGAGCACCTATTTCCAAACCAGGGGTGTGGTTCGTGCAGACTGTCAGGCCATTCCGCAGTGCGACCCTTGCATTGATCCATAACAAGTCCTTAGCTGTTCCTTGCACGGGACTAGCACACACATTCTTGGTAGTTCAGTTCCTTAATCTTTTGCAGGAAGTTGCCAGCAGTGCAAACAAAGGGGGTTTGCCGCTAGTCTTGGGAATAAAGAGCGTTTCCAACTTCCAGGCGGCAAAGCAACTCGATGATTGGCCAGCGGTGATCTCAAGTGCACGTCTATTACATCCAGCAACTGAGCAGGCAGCTTATCTGCATGTCAAGCTCGCAGCCCGCATGGAATGCTTAAGTGGCCCGTCAGTTGTAACGCCATTGGGAAAGCACTGAAAGTCACAATGGCGCGCTGCAGGCGGCTTTCACTCAACCGCAGCGTCTGTCCTTTCTCGGTTTCAGACTTCCTTTTTCCTTCTTTTCTGTTTTACTTTCTTCTCGAATTCTTTCAGTTACATATTTAATTATTGCATACAATGTTAATTATACGCCAATATCGTTTAGGTTTGTATTTTTATGATTATTAATGACACCTGTCACGTTTGTTTAATATGTCTTGGAAATAAAAATGTAAACTGCCTTTACTCAACCGCAGTGTGGTTAACCTAAACTCTATCGAAAACTCCAAAAAAGTATTAAAAACAAAACTTCCTTACACTGGGTTGGTCCTAAAGCCACCCTTTTCTTCTGATGCTTGACTTTCTACTTGTTTGTTTTCGCTGTGAGCTGGACATTATTTTTTCTGTTCTGCTTATGAAATTGTTGGCTTGCGTTGCTGGCCTCATGTTTGCCATTCCTGCTACATGGCAGGTTGGAGACTAGTATTATTTGTGAGGTTTTCCATTACATATTTTGTTTTACTATCTTATTTTATCATTATTTTTGAAAGCCGTAGTCTAACTGTATGTGTTATACCTATTGCAATTTGATACCCTGAAGATGGACTTTATGTCCAAAATGCATTGGCCAACACTGTCAGCCTCGTTAATTACTAACAGGATGTAAAGACATTAATATAAACATTCTTTAAATCTATAAGGCTCATTACAACTTTGCTGGTCAGGAAAAAATGCCAGAAAATTGCCGGCAATTCCGACACGAGCATATTCTCCAGAACGGCAAAGCACAAGTCTGCTGGTAGAAGTGCTAATCTACTCGCAGGCCTGACCTGCTGGTAGTTCAGGCCTCTGCTGGTAGAAAATACTTGAATCACTGGCACCGGTACTACCAGTGCTGAGGATTCCGGCAATCCCATCCCCCATGCCAATGGGAATTTACGTCACTCCGCCACCCGTAATATCCCAGTAATGCGCGGCAGAGATGGTAAGGCAGGTTGCAAGTAACCTGCTGGAATTATGGGCTGGTTACCGGCAAACCCGTAATGAGGCCCATAGATATGATGAAGGAGAAAGTTATTGTTTGGCACCAATTTTAAACATGTATATTGTATTACTAAATTAATAAAACATTTTATATAGTGCTTTCAGTCGTTTTAGCCTTTCGATTTTTAAACCTATTGATTGTGTGCTCCTTTAAAATTACTTTGTTCTGTTCCCATGCACTCAGTTTTTCTGAAAACCTATCTACTACCTGGGAACTACATTCCCCTAGTCACCATTCCGTCGCTGCCCGAAAACATCATTCCTATGTGCTGCAGCCTCAAAAGGCTCACGCAAAGCCTGTTTGGGCCTGTTCGGGGCAGTTTTACAGTCTGCAAGGAATTCCGTTGCCTTCCAGCTCCACGGCTGTTCCTAATCTACTGATTGAGGACTGACCTTCTCGGTACATCTATCTGCTTGCAAATTACATTTATTACAATGTACACTAAAGCAGAATTACTGGCCCTAAATACCAGCCACAGCGATTTTAATCTCTGTGCTTCAAACAAAATGTGGCTACATAGTATTGAAAAATCACGCTATACTTCTGCACCTATAACTAGGGGGGTCATTACGACCCTGGCGGTAAGGGTTTAACGGCGCCGTAAAAGGTGTCGGCGTCGTTAAACCCTTAACGCCTGATTACGAGGTCCCTTTGCAGGACCCGACCTTAACGGCTGGTTTTACCAGCCGTTAAAGTAGGGTGCCGCAAAGGGACCTCGGTGCTAATTACGGTACTACAATTTGCAGTACCGTACTTAGCGCCTTCCCCAGTCCCATTGAGCCCTATGGGGCGAAAATGGGAATGGGGAAGGGCCATGGTGAAATGAGGAAATACTGCCCCGACAACCTTGGAATGGGGCGGTATATCCCCATTCCACCATGGCGGACTCGTTACAACACCAGCACCAACCATGGTGCTAATAGCGCCATGGTTTAGCGCCGGGGTTGTAATGAGGGCCTAGGACTCTACTCTCTGTGTCGCTCTGGTTACTTGCCCTTTTGGATCTGAAACAGCCCTCTTGGATCTGAAAATCCAAATTGATGAATCAAGAGACATTGGTAAGCCTGCTTTACTCCTCCTCCTAGACTTAACGAGCCACCTCACTACAGCCGCCTCCTTCTCTAGTAAAGCTGCCGCTTGGGTCAATTCCTTCTCAACAGACAGATCCATCAGGGTTTTTCCCCCTTTGCCTCAGCCGATTCCTCCCCCATCATATGCAGAGTCTCACAAGGCTTGTGTGTCTCCCCCACCCTATACAATATATTCACCAAGCTCCTGTTTGACCATCTAGATGAGCTAGGCGTATCATATATGAACTACGCGGATGATACGCAAATACTCATCACTCTATCAGGCGACTATCAATCTGACTCCACACTCCTAAATGACATTTTCAGCAAAATACAGGCGTGGATGGCCAATCACGGCCTTTGTCTCAACAACGACAAAATCGAGATCCTTTCCATTGGTTCCAAACTAAGACTCAATGAACTAGGTCCCAAATACTCCTCCTTCACTATTGATGGTAACCACATTAAAGTTGACAAAGAAGCAAAGACCTTAGGCTTCTATCTTGACTCTGCCTTAAACTTACAAAAACAAATCAATGCCACATCATCTTCAACGGCCTACACAAATAAACTAATAAATGCCTGCAGCCCATTCCTGGACACCAATAGTTGTCTCACCCTTGCAAGAGCCCTCATATTGTCCAAACTGGACTATTGTAACACTCTCTACCTGGGCACCAGTCAGAGGAACCTACACAAGCTGCAAGTATTGCAAAACAATGCTCTCAAAGCTGCCCTAAATATTCCTCGATCTAACCACATTACACAACTCCATCGCAATGCCAACTGGCTCCCTATCCAAGACAGGATCACATTTAGAACACTCATGATTACCCACAAGTGCCTCAACAATTCAGCACCTAAGTACTTTTTACGAATACATTCCCCAGAAAAGAGCCTACTAGACCTACTAGACCCAACTATGCCCAAAGTCTAAATATCCCGAAATTCAGGCTTAACAAAGCAGGTGGTTCCAGCTTTCCGGTGCTCGCGGCAAAGACCTGGAACAAGCTTCCACTGGCACTAAGCACCAATACCGTGTTCCTGTTATTCCGGAACAAAATAAAATTCTGGCTTTTCGCACTTTCAAACTGAAGACCACCATGTTTCACCGCGACTACTTTAGACCCAGTCCCCTTCTTGACCATGCCTATGGCACATGACTGACTTGATTTCTGGCTGCCTTGACTGACTGAAATTTTCATCCTTTGTTATATTACGAACCTACTATGCACGTGTATATTTTGTATATCCTTTCATCTTGTATATACTTGTAAAAATCTGTTCTTACCACTATGTATTGTTTATCCTGCACTGTATTGTAAAAATCTTCTGTAACCATGTACCTAAGAAATGTGCCCAGATACCTTTGGGTTAGGTGCTCTATACAAGCAAATAAAACAAACAAACAAACAAACAAACATTGACAGATGGGCGGTGAAGAACGCCACAGCTTTGGCTGATTTTATTGAACTGCACAATCTGATATTGATTTTTAGAACAGAAATTTGGTTCAATGCCCACTCCACCTCTATTTTTCACCTTCTTGTACCTTTTGGGTACCATATTAAATGGATCAATTGGGAGACTCTTAGAGGGGGCGTAGTGGTCGCAATTTATTTTAGTTCTTCTCTGACCCTAACAAATTTTGAACCCCTATCCTGGAATAAAGTCTCCGAGATCTGTGTTTTTAATTTACATTTATCACCCATATGTTAATTTTGTACTGCTCTTTCCTATCGACCCCGGGACCCACCAAAACGTTTTTAGAAAATCTGGATGAGTTCCTGTGAACTAATGCCTTGAAACATTCTAAGCAAATTATTCTTGGGGATTTCAATCTCGGGTATAACCTTCCAGACAACCCGGACACAATTCAAATTAATGAAAAACTTCACATGCACCATATCTCTTCACGTGTTACCTCTCCCGCTCACCATCAAGGTCACTGCCTTGACCTAATATTGTACAAAGGCCACAGGCTCACTTACCAGAAGACTACCAGGTCCATGGTCTGATCACTATGCCAGGATCTTTAGGATCCAAAATGACCACTCTACATCAGCTAGGCCCACCCATATAACAGGCACTGCCTCATGTAGCATAATGGATCTTAACACAATCTCGGGCTAAGAACTCTCTTCAGTATTTCAGTATTGCTGGCTGCCCTGCACTCCAAATCTTGGATGTGAACACTTTTTTCAAACAAATATGACTAAGGAAAGATAGCTCAGGGGTAATGCCTTTGTCTTGGAAACAAGGCAACGCAGCTCAACACAGGTTCATATCCTGACCCCACGCTTAGAAACCCCATGCTGGTATTAAGTGAGTTATTAAAAGAGCAATAATAATTTTGAGCCACGCACTATTATAAATAATTAAACCAACAAGTGTTATTTTACCTCTATTAAGGCCCTTAAACAGGATTATGACAAGAAAGAAAAAATGTGGTGAAAAAATAAAGACCCCGCCTATTGAAAAGCAGAAAATATAGCCCTTAATGTCTATTAAAAAAGCCATCCTCTCTGCCAAAGCAAGCTTTCAGCAAAGCCATTTAAACAGTGATTAACAAGCCAAAGGAGCTTTTTGATGTCATCAAGCAATTGTCCAATCCATCATGTATATTGTCAACCTTACCACCATCACCTAAGCTGGCAAACAAGTTCAATGTTTTTTTTTTGGGAAGAGTGAATATAATCCGAAAACATTTTGAAGCATGTCTCCCTACTCCTTTTACCCGAGCTTCGAAAACAAACCCTGAGACAACTGTTCATAGTAACATTTTAAATTTTAGCCCAGTCAGTATTGAGGAAATACTTACCCTAATTATAGCACTCAAACCTACAAATCATAATTATTATTACCTACCTGCATGTCTGGCCAACCGCCATGCTACTGAATTAAGCAAATGTATTACTTGCTTGGTTAATTCCTCTGTTACCCAAGGTGGTATTTTCCCCAAGAACTTAAAAGATCTATCCTAACCCCCTTGCTAAGAAATCCTCACTGGCCCATAATATACTAAAAATAATTTATTGTGCAATTGGCCTACTATGATTCTCGAGAAGATAGTTACTAGTCAACTACAAATGTTTATGGACATACGCTGATTTCTTGACCCTTTTTGATCGAGTTTCAGGCCCCGTCATCAAACGGAAACAGCACTTCTTACTGTCTGAGACGATATTCTGAGATCGGCCGATGAGGGCGACCTTAGCTTGCTGGTCATGCTCGACCTTTCGACAGCATTTCGCACAGTTGATTTCAATATTCTTGAATAAAGATTGACTGAAGTTGCCCATGTGTCAGCAGATTCTTTAAAATAGTTCACCACTTTTTTATCTGAGCGAACCCAACACTCGAGATAGGAGCCAATTACTTTAGCTCACTAACGGTCTCATTTGTGGTTCCACAGTGTGCCTGTCTGTCACCCCCTGTTGTTTCATATTTACATTCAGCCGTTCCTAAGTATTTCCTCAAAGTTTTATCAGAATTATCATTCATACGCAGACGACACACCGATTTATGTGTGTGTAAATGATTCCTCCGGTTCTCTTACACGCATTTCAGACTGCACTTTGGAAATAAAAGGCTGGATGATGTTCAATATGCTGCAGCTGAACCCCTTTAAAATGGAGGTCATTCTTTTTGGCCCAAAACATCTCTTGGACAATCCTTCTATGCTACCTTCCTGCCCCGATTTATTAGATCTTTTAACATCTTATGTACATCAGGTAAATAATCTTGGCTGTAAGTGGCAGTCTAATTTGGACTGAAGTCAACAGGCCGGTATAACAATGAAGACTATTTATTACCATCTCAGTCCCCCATAACCTATTCTCCCTCTTATCTCAGAGAATGATCGACCGGTGAATGTCGGCTCACTCATAAATTCTAAACTGGTCTACTGTAATGCCATCCTTTCAGGGATTCCAGCAAAACAAATCCTCCGTCTGCAAAAAGCACAAAATGCAGCTATACGACTCATATTTAGTGTGCCGAAATATATGCCATTTCCTCATACCATAGAGCACCTCATTGGTTCCCAGTACAACAGAGGATTCTTTTTAAGATCCTCTGTTTAGTTTTTAAGTGCTACTAAGCTTGTGCCTTACTATCCTGCTTGATCCTTACGATCTTTTGATCAACACCTTTTGGTTTATACCTTTGTGCACTGAGGTGCTAGATGCTTCTCAGAGATGGGCTCTCGCACCTGGAACTCGCTCCCTACTGATCTGCTGATCTTTGTAAAATTGCCTCCTACTTCCACTTTCGAAAAAAATCAAAACCTACTTTTTCAATGACCTCCACTTTTTTCCTTTCTCATCCAGAGTATTATCTGCACCCAGATACAGTTCTTCTGGTTTTTCCCCATTCATGAGGAAATACCTGTATCATAAATTAACAAAATAAAAATGAATCATGCAATTATTGGTGTAATAGTGTACGCAAGTGTGTTATTGTGCATGCAGTTTGGATAATTTAGACATAATTTTTTATTAAATGTACTTTTGTGCCACGGTACGCAATCGTGTTACCATACAGGCATGCATTTTGGAGTGCATGTGCTTTTTGCAATTGTACATACAATGTTGTTACTTTCTCTAAACAAAAGTGCACCGCTTTACACACACATATCTGTAGTTGTACACTTTTGAGCGACTTGAACGCTTGCATTACTGGGCACACATACATGTACAGAAAAACAAGTGTATGTGTGTGTGCGTGTGTCTGGCGGAGCCATAATATATGCAACACAGTGAATTTTACAAGTCATGTTGTGCATTTCGTTCCACAAAAATGGCAATAAAATGCTTTTTACATTGCACATACGTTTTAAAGTATTATGCAGTTCTGGTATTTCTCTGATTTATGAGGTAAAAACACAGGCAGCTTAATGGTTGTGATTAGTAAGAAATAGTTTTTTTATCATACAGATTGGGCGAATGTTCTGATAAGGGACCTCGGAATTGGGAGGTAGGGGATTACCGGCACCGGTCTCCTTACCGGTGCCCGGTATCCCCTACCGCCCACCTCGTAATGACCCCCTATGTCTTGAGGTCATGTATTATAAGTTGTATGTCATCTTTATATGTTTCACTGGCTACTTTTGTGTGGTTTTTAAAACATACTAGGCGTGATTTACAAAAGCGCTTTACTATGGCAAAATCCCATTGAAAAAAGGTTTTTAAATCTGGCTCATTGTATGTTTGCTTTGTATAATGTTTTCTTGTTGGTGTACCTTGTAAAGATATTCATATCTGCGTATGTTACTTTTTGATAATAATTTGTTAGGGTGAGTTACGGTTTCCAACAATGTTGGTTTAGGAGTTGGTTATATTTTATGTAATGTTTAGTGTTCATTTTGGTTTTATGTTTAATAGCAGGTTTTACAATAACATTGGTATTCACAACCTTGATAGACTTCAACTTTTTATCAGTGATAATCCCTACATGCATTTTGAATGCATGTGTTTTCACCTGTCGTTATACAGGGCAGTGTTCGTTGATTTGCTGATGATGTTGTATTTATTTCATTTTCTGAGTTTAGAAATGCAAACTGTACATATGAGTTTGTAACCTGATAAAATGGCGCTATTACATTCTGGAGTTTTTATTTGTTTGGGCCTTGTTTTCCTATACTTTGTACACTAATATGAATTATTTTATATGCTGCTACTGTGAGTTTTAACAATTTGTTCACGTGTAATGTTTTGTATACGGCTACAAGTGGGTATAATGTGAGACGCACTGGGAGCAGCCCCTTTGGTGCTACTCCTTCCCAGTCCAATATCATGGTGCTAAGGTTATGCATCTTATTAGCATAGCTTGGTCCGTGTGCCTGACAACTTCCTAAGCACAGCAATATTACCTACTCGCTAATTGGGTTGATGCAGGAGTGTCCCAGTGCAGGGTCCCATTGCTTTATTGCGTAGGACTGCTAATATTGCATACTTGGCCGGTGCGGTGGTTTGCGTGGGGCACACTGCTGCCGCTGCCACTGCAGGGTCTCAGCACTCCACTGCTCAGTGCCATAAACAGTAATCCTTTGGTGGTGGGACTGCGGGAAGATTGAGGCACTGGACCGGCTGCTATCTCTCTTTCCAGAATGCCTTTCTCCAAGCATTTTTTGGTTGAGCATGCACATAAGTTCCTGGGGCATTGCCCTAAACCGGCGGACTGCCGCGCGGCCGATGAGCCACAAATGTATTAATTATTGCGATGCAACCCTGCAAATCGTTAGAGCGAAAGAAGTAAATAAATATTGAAACATAACATTTACAGTTCTTTCTAGAGTACAGCCTCACTGTCCAGCGGGTGAGGAAATCCTTTCATGCCAACTTCTGAACATTGGTCATTCATTTATGCACTCAATTATTCACTCTGCAAATCTCTGCATTTTGCATGAGGTCATAATGCTTACTTGGATGCCGAGCTCAGTCTGCAGCAGGTTGTATTGAGACTTTACCAAGATTACATTCGCAAAACACCGAAAACTCGAGCCTGAACAAGAAAGGAGCAACACCCGACTCACCTACCACTGCAGTCTAACCTTCTTAGTAAGAGATTGTGGACAGCTGGTTATTGGTATGCATTAAGAGCCTTATACTCATGGTTGATTTCTGGTGAACATTATCTGTCTGTCTTAATATTATGTTTTTCACAGCTACTCTACCAATATGTGAATGAGGCTGGGAGCGACCTGATGAGATAACCCTATTTTATGTGACCCGGAGTGTTCAATGCTGATATCTTTGCAATATGGTCATGGGTTGATTGGATCTCTGACTTGTGAGGGAGGTCAGTGTGGAAGGGGGTAGAATTATTCAAAATGCTGTGTTTGTACAAAAGGCTGATAGGTTTTCTTGCTCTAAACTATAAAGACTGGCACTGATCTATAGCCCTCATTCCAACCCAGGTGGTAAGTTCCCTACGTTACCACCATGGTGTAAACCCAGTTTACACCATGGTGGATGGCGGATTTACCGCCCCATTCCAAGGTGAGTGGGGCGGTAAATCCCCAATCCCCATTTACCCTTCCTCATTCCCATTTTTGCCCCATAGGGCATAATGGGAGTGGGGAAGGCGCTAATTACGGCACCGTAATTAACGCCTGCTAAAAGCAGGCGTTAAGGTGGAAATCAGGCGTTAAGGGTTAACGGCGCCGACGGCGCCGTTAAACCCTTAACGCCTGGGTTGGAATGAGGGCCTATGTGTTTGCGTGCTGTAGATTATATACACTCTTTAATTTGATCCAATGGGCACTGTAATTAAATTATTACCTTGGAACTGAAGCGGTCTGGATAACTTTGATAAAACTAGGAAACAGACATTAAATTAATATTCTATGTCTTCGGGAGATGCACTTTCTGAGGAATCGATTAGAGAATTTTGCAAAGTGCTTGGGGGAGAGGGGGTGAGGGCAACACTGGGTACATTGAATGTTTATTGTCTGAATATTGATACGTCTGAGTTTTTCACAAATGTTGCAGACTTGATGTCATATAAATCCAATGCTCCACCAGTATGGGTTAGAGACTTCAATGCTGCATTAGGAATGTCTATGTATTGTTCACATGAAGGTTTGAGACCTGTCTAAAACTGCACTTGCAATTAAGAAAGCTGTACAATTCATTCAGCTCACAGACTCATGGAGGGCAAACTACATTAAGAGAATTTTCAACTCAACTCTTGTTTGCATGATTCCTCAGCCAGAATAAATTATGTTTTTATTTTACACACGCATTGTTACCTAGGTGAAATATTGTATCATGCGATCCAAGAACGCTCTCAGTTCGTAGTCCTAAGAAAATGTTACTAAATCTCATGAGGTTTAAAACACAATTGCTGTTTGGCCCCCTTTTCGGACAGGATATTTCTGAAGTTGCTGAGAGCTATTTCAGGCAGAGCATTGGGTCAGCCTCTACTAGTGCTTTTTACTCTACTTCTCTTTTTATATTGCACTTAATGTCCAGCCTCTAAGTGTAGGATCAGGTATTGAACCATGGCTGTTCAAGCGCTCTAAGACCAGGTTGTTGCCCCTGACCTATCCTCCCTGCCTGCATGGATGAGAGGAATTTGCATATCTGAAGAAGTTGGCTTGCTTAAATACATTTGCAATAGATTGGACACCCTAGAATCGGATATAAAGACCTTGCAGAATAACATAGCTCCTGAAATATGCCCTGACATTGAACAAAAACTGTACGTGAAGCTCAGACAATTCTCTGACACAGTTGATTCTGAAAGAAAATACTTTAGCAGGCTGATATTAGCGAGATGGTTTGGAAATAAAGCGAGACCAAGCAAAACATCCGCCTGGTTGGCTGGCAAGCAGAGGAGCAATATGTTTATCCCAGGTACAGTAAATGATGCTGGAGTATTTGTAAACAGATTGAAAAATCATTCTTACAATATCCTCAAACTCTGTCTATGGCAAAATTCAACACCAGCGAGAAGTCGTAGATAACTACCTCAAACAGATGCATCATCCTGGAGTGCCGATGCAGCATATAGAGGGGGTAATGTTCAATTCACACTGCAGAACATATCTCACACAATAAGAGACCAACTCAATAATAAGTCCTTGGGTCCGGATAGACTCCTGGATGATTTTTATGAAGCATATTTTGGCATAAATGCCCCTCGCCTGCTGAATGTATATATTTTGAAGCCTATGAATCTGACCACCTGCCAAACACGCAAATTAATGCTAATTTAATCCTATAATTAATATCTGGTGAGCTGTTGGAGAGATCTGCCATTATTAATTCTGAATGCAGATTATGAAATACTTGCATATACCCCATCTAATACATACCGACCAATCTGGACGTATTCTGGGGAGGTCAACCCAATTCAATTTGGATAGGTCCTTCCCCACTGTGGCTGCTTTGGATGCTTCACAAAATGTTGTTGCAGCCTTTTTGGATGCTGATAAGGCCTTTGACTACACAGAGTGGACCTTTATATGCAAGGGGTTGGCCAAAATGGAACTTGCCCGGTTAAATTGATATTCACCCCCGCAGGCTACAGTTATTTCAAATACTGACATGCTATCCAGTTTTGAGCTCACAGCGGGCACCAGACAAAGATGTTGCTTATCCCCTATAACATTTGAAGGTGCCATTCAACCACGTTTGCAACACGTATGTCAGAAACACATCCAACAAGGGGTTCAATGTGGACGAAGCTGATCGTTAGTTTCACTCTACACTGACGAAATGGCGCTATATATCGCAGACCCACAAACTAGCGCTAGTGCCACAACTGATGTCCCATCATGAAAAAATCCCTAGAGTCCCTTTGGCGCAGTGAGTTCAGACAGTTCAAGCAAACAGTTAAATACTTGGAAATTCACACAGGTGTGTACTCAGCTGCCAGAAATAAGTAGAACTATGTTCCAATGATTAAGCAACTTGAACAGAAAATTGAAAGATGTGTTTCTCTCACGCTCTCCCTGGTGGTTAGAGCTTCCATAAGCAAAATGATTATATATCCAACATTCTTGTACATATTACAAGGAAACCCGTGAGCCCTGCTCCAAACTTTCTCATACAATGGACATGTTTGTTAACTAGGCTGGTATGGGGAGATAAGCTGCCAGGTTTATACTGCGACTTCTTTATTAGACCATATAATAAAGGTAGTCTGGCAATTCCTGATTTCTCAATCTATTATATCGTGGCTCGAGCACAGTTTGCTGCACATTGGTTTAGAGGAACTAAAACAAAATCACACACACACACACACACACCTGCCCCTCCCCATGCCCCTTGTGGATAAATCAGGTGTACAATACATACTGGGCTTGGAATGATACCATGCTCTATTCCCCTTAATTTCATTGTTGAAAGATATTTGATTAAGACTTCATACAAAATTGGCAGATACGGTGACTGAAGGACAATAGTTGTCTATATCCACATTTATATCATTGTCCAGTCTGTCCACAAGCTCTCACAGAAACAGCTTTACAGAGCTCTCAAGTTTCCCATGGTGATGTGTGAGAAGACCATCCAGTCCTGTATTTTTCCTTTGTATTCTGGGTCTTGGGGTTTTATTCTTCCCCGTTTTTAGAACAACTACAATTTCCAGAATTCTAAGCAAAAACAGGACTGAATGGCCTTCGCACACATCACTACTGGAAACTTCAGAGGTCGGCTTTTATGGATTACAGCATGTGGTCTGCACTCAAGAAGATCTGGTGAATTTGCTAGTAGCACTTTATGCAAATATGATGACAGAAATGGTAACAGGCGCTGAGTTCACCTGGCACTTAATCTCCAAAAAGTCATGATACACACAGATCAGTGAGCCCGCTGCTGAACACCCTGCTTTTGCTAAATGCAATAATGACTTAACAGACGAGCTGGGTGCAGGTCAAAAGGTTGAGATAGGTGGTTTATCTGAAAACATCTCTCTTCACCCCATACTTTAATACATTACAAATACATGCGCCAAATTTATCACACCGCAGTTAACATTAATCTAATGAACCTATTTAACTATGCTTATTGTCCACACTGTGGTGCATCTTCTCCTTATTTTCTGTACATGACTTGGTTGTGTACTGTAATCTGTGGGCTGTGAAAAGTGATGAGTGAGATTTTTGGGGAATTCATTCCACCTTTACCTACTGGTTGTCTATTGGGGTTGTTCATTGGTGATGGCCGATATAATTCATAATTCATCAGGCTGACTCTGCTCTCGGCCAGACAGAGGACAGTCTGATGCTGGAGGCAACACAGAGCACCCCAAATATGACTAATGGTTCAATGATAGGCTCCCAGAGCAATATATAAAGAAATACTTTTGCAATCCCTTAAATATTGTCTCGAGACCGAAAGATCTTTGGGAATAATTGTATGCACATCTTTGCAGCTCTAGTATGTCCACTAATGTCTAGTAGATCTACTTCTCCTCGTCCTTTGTTCGATTCAGTGCACCTGCTGTGATTGAGCAACTCAAATGTTCGATCGATTGTTTCTGTGCTGTGTTAAGAGTGTCTGTCCGAGGATTGACCAATCCTTTCTGTTATTGGTTCCATGTTTCCTCCTACCCTACTGTGCATGACTATAAAAGGTGGTTGGCGTTTTTTTGTGTATTTTAGGGACAGTTTTGTATTTTGGTAATTATTTTTCATTTCACAGAGCGTTAAATTTTTTCTGACTCAGACGCAAATGCGCATTATTGAATAGGGGAATGTGCATTCAGCAAATACAGTCAAACAAATGGACATACTGGAACGCAATTGTTTAGTGGAACACATATGTATAGTACCAGAACTGTGAAGGGTAGTAACAAGCGTGTTCTGACAATCTTTTTGAAAAGCATGCATGCCGAAACAGAAGCCTGAGCGTAGTAGCACGTACATGTGTACAGTTAGAGAGTTGATCAGACTTCCCACTTGTGCTGAATTGTGTTAGAATAACACAAGAGTGTTCCTGATTGCACAGCCTGGATAATATTTAAATAAGCAAAGCCACTGAGGTGATACACCAAGCCAACGACAAACAGTAAAGCCAGCATCCACTCCTCCACCTGAATCAAAAACTACAGTCACACACCGCAACTGACATCAATTACAGAAAGACAGCTGGAAACAACAAGGGTGCCCTGTCTTCACTGAAATCCAATTGCAATTTCCAAAAGCAAAACAGAATGAAACTGGCGGGAAAGGTAACCAATGCCACAGGAATCAAGACCAACCAGGTTTGCCTGCTGAAGGCACACAGTAACATCCTTCCTTTCTCACGGGATATTTTCTGCTGTAATAGCTTTCACCAAAAAGGTCAACATGCCTGTCAGTAAACATTTGCATTACAGATATTGTGTCAATAATATACAAGAAATATTAAAGCACTGAATATGTTTAAACCTCAGCCGTTGCCCCGTAGGCAAAGGGTGGGAGTTTCTATTTACAATTTAGATGAATGCAAGTTCCAATGTCTGATTCCAGTTCATAGAAAGGCACATTTGAAACAGAAAAAAACCAGTGTTGGTTCCAGATGTCAGTGAATAGTATTTGGCGCCATAATTAAAGGTAGGTTGTGTTACCTTGTGATTTGTAACTGCCCAATGCTGGTGGCAGAATGTGTGGCTTTACAAGAAGTGGCCGCCAGCTCCCAAAATGACACCTGCGCCACTTGCCCTGACATTTGTACTCGCCATAGCAGAATGTATGTCTGATATGTGCAGCTTCATGCCTAAAGGAAGAAATAAATACCTTAATTAGAGCCGTAGTGCGCGTTGCAGCGTTCCTCAGAGGCGGATATCTATATCACGTTTAGCACTGAGATTGCTGTATGATAATTTATACATGAACCACATTATTCCCTTCCCATGCTCTCTTTATTGATTTTTATTTATACCTCTTTTTACTCGTTTCTTGGAAATGTTTTAGACATGCTCAGAAAACGTCCCGGCGGTGCCTCTAAGGAGAGCATGCCATTTCGTGGCTGGAGGCGTAGCGAGGAAAGATGTCTGGTGGCTTTTTGTAGCATGGCACAGGTGGCGGAATGGATCACGGTCACAGTGTGAACCGGCACTCTGTTTCACCCAACTATAATCAAAATGCACCCTACGATCAGTTAACATATGGGAAAAATACTGTGCATCCTTACCTCGGGCTTCGTAGGACTCTCGGGTTGCTTTCAATTCAGCTTAAAATCGCCCATTCTCCATTAATATTACAAATTTGGATTTCTTTATGAGACGTAAAGACAAGGATGTTGCTTTATAATCTATCTTTACCTGAGTCGCATAAAAGACCCTGTAAGTAAATGAGAAGAAACAGAAAGCACAAAAGATATTTTTTTGTTTCAAAAGGTCATTGCAAGATAACCCGAGAATTGGCTACAAAATTAACTAACCAGGAACCCCGAGAGCCTAAAGTTGCATTGCTTTGACAGACCTTCCTCGTTAACCTCTCGGTACTCTTCCCCGTACCAGTCCAAAAACACTGGGAAGCAATTCCGCCTCCGGATGCACCCAAAACCAATAACTTTATTGCAGCAACAACAAAAGTTAATTTGGCGAGATTTTATCAAAGTAAAAATTACATTACATCAAACGTTAAAAACAAACCAGACAAAGCTGTGTACAGTATCAATAGCAAGAACAGCCAGTGCAAGTCTGGGTAAAAGTTTAAGATCGATAAGCAGTTACAGATCATGATTGCATAAAAGATTTTAAAATGAATAGAAACACTAGTAAAAAGAGCATCACATATCCATGACACTAAGAAAGGGACTGTTTGCAAACTTGTCAAAAAGGGGTGCTGGTTATGGACATAGCTGCAGGGGATCCCAATCACATCTGATTGTGCTCACAGCCTTCTTAATTTGACGGTAGTGTGAGGGGTCAGAAATGAGAGGCAGACACAAAGTTGTAGTATTGTTATTGTCAGAAATTTTATTGAACAGAAATGGGTTGGAAAAACACCTCTGTAACCCTATCCTATGTAAGGAGGTTCTCTACCTAAAGAACTAAAACTAAGAATCAGTCTCTGTCAAGTAGTTAGTATCTCAGAAACTGTCCCTGCGTTCAAAACATTCTAAACTGACCCTCACACTAGAAACAAACAACTAAGGGTGCAAGGACATGTCCCTGACTTATGTTTAGTGAAAAGAGTTCATAATCAAAACATAAAGATAAATCCAAAAAGTGTTGTCCAAGGAGAACATCTTGGATCCAGGCGATGGTTCCCTTCCTCTGAATTGTTAGGTAGCACGGCAAAAGTGTCCCTTTTGAACAACAGTTTCTTGAGGTTTTCACACCGGATTCAGAAAGCCCTTGTTCAAATAATGAATTCCCAAAGGATAGTCTTTCTTTAGCTTCTCTTATAACCTCGAAGGATTGTCCAGTGTACTCCTCTACCAGGAATCCTCTAAAACATCTCAAAGTTCATATGTAGGGTCAAATACCTGGTATTCCTGACTGCCAGGACTTCCTCTATGGTCTTCGCTTATGGATTTATGAGATTCCCTGCCATACACTGTGAAGGTTATAAAATCAGAACAAACTATACTGAAAGAAAGATCCTTTTTGATGTCCCAAACTAAAAACCTTCCTCAATCGCAAGGGTAAATTGTAAAGGAAACCTGCAAGGGAACAAGGGTACGGGAGTTTCACTTGTGCAGGGAGTTCGAAGCATGGGAGAGGCATCTCATCTCACACACGGGAGGTGCTCTTGTAAAGGGTTAGATTACTGTGCATCCTTGTCAGCCCATGGCTTATGCCTATGGGAGAGCCTGGTGCTAAGATTTTAATATTTTAATACTGGTCATAAAACTGTGAGCTGCAAATATAGGGAGTGACTTTGGGAACTTTCTTATTGAGTGAGCCCCTGATGAATAAAATCACACGAGTGACTGGCAGCTGGAGAATGGCTAAGTGGTACTTGGTACTGGAATTGGGTTTTTTAATACAATATTTGCCGAACGCTACAAACCCAGCCTTTTCGTTGCACTTGGTCTTCGGAAGAGACTCAGGGCAGCTGACTCTGGAAAGCAGTCTGTCTGTTTACTGACTTTTTGTGGGTGCGAGGGGGCGGGTGGCGTGCCTCGCTCCATACTTAATTCATAGTAGAATTCAAGTTCTTTGTTCCTGGCTGCTTTTTTTATTCTCACTCATGTGGTTGCTGAGTATACCTGCCCGGCCGGTGTCCACTTGTTTGATGGTTTGCACTGTGGGGAGACTCCTGGAGCTTTCGGGGGCATAGAAGGATATTTTTGACACTAAGGGCCTCATTCCGAGTTTGGAGATAGCCATGGCTGGTTCAATGGCGACTTACCAGTCTAGTCCGACCTTTGCGGGACCGGTAAGTCCCCATTGAAAAAGGCAATCCCCATTCCCATTTGAGCCCCCATAAGGGGCTCAAATGGGCTCAATGGGAATGGGGAGGGAGCAAATAATGGTACCGCAATTTGCGGTACCGTTATTTGCTCCCTGGTCCCTTTGCGGCTCCCGCTAAGGCCCCCTGGTAAAACCAGGCACCATAGCGGGACCAATTAAGGGACCTCGGAATAGGGTGCAAATGGATTACCGGCACCGGTGTCCTTACCGGTGCCCGGTATCCCTTTTCGCCCAACTCGTAATGAGGCCCAATGTTTTAACATATTTAACATTTTAACATTTCAATATTGGAGATCAGTGGTTTTATGCATGTATATTTTAATGAATTAGTATATTGTCTAAGATGAACGTTTGTTAGATCCTTAATCTTTTTTAAGAATTCTTAGAATACCAATTGCCTCGTATATATTACATATGTTAGCATATTAATTATTGCAAGTATTGTGAACTTTGAGTAGTGAATACTAAGGCATCCCTGGTGCACAATTGACTCTTGTTTTTTACTTATTAGAACCATGTCCAAAAGAAAGGCGGTAAGCCCTCCAATCAGTGGTTCAGCAAGGAAACGTACCACGAAGTTCGTGGAGCGAATTGAGGAGGCTAATGCCATGATTGATGAGATTGCTGGATTATTATATGACATTGACCCTGTAAGTAAAGGGCCAGGTAGTGGGAGGAAAGTCTGTGATAAAGGTGGCTTATGGGGCATGAGAGTGATCTCTAATTGGAGTGTGCCAACTTGTGAGGAAATTATTGTGATGGTTAACAAGGAGGTGGCACCCGCGGTTTTACAGGGAGAGGTTGGACTTTCCTTAGTATTGAAGAGATGCAAGCTCTTGCTGATGAAATAATGAGTATTCGTAAGAAGAGTTTAGCCACCCTTGTGGATGATGGGAAAATATTGCCTGGCTACCAGGTCCAAAATCGCACAATCAAAACAAAGAAAAGTCTTATAATATGCCAGTGGAGGTCAATTTCATGGGAAAATGGGGTGTGGGGGAGGAAAGGGAAATGCTCTGCGGGAGGTGGACATAGAGGTCAGCTATCCCCCCAAAGTTGTTGTTAATGCATTTGAGGTTCTAAATACCCACTGTATTGATGCTATTGCAAATGCAGCTTCTGTGTTCCAACCTGCAATGGTTCAACCTTGGTTCAACCAATGGAGACACAATTTCGCACCCACATACTGGGAAGAAATTTAAACTTAGAGATTATGCAACATGTCTAACCACAGGTGTCATCTATGCTATTAAATGCCCATGTGGTAAATTATATCTGGGTCAAACCACAAGAGCAATCCAAGACAGAGTGACTGAACACAAATCTAATATAAGATGTAAAAACAATAAATCACACCTGGCAAGATACTTCCTGGAAAACAACCACACTGTGGCACAGCTTAAATTCCAAGTACTAGAGAAGGTGAAAAAAACAGCTAGAGGTGGTGATTACCAAGCAATATTGTCACGGAGGGAAAAGTTTTGGATTCACTATCTTGATACCCTACTAGCCAAAGGGCTGAATGATGAATTTTCATTGAAATGCTTTGTATGATCCAGATATGCAAGACATAGTATGATTACTGTATGTCCACTGACACTGTTGAACACCCACTTTGACAAGACACAATGTTTCCTTGTTGATATATTACTAAGGATTGTACACATGTATCAGCGATCCATAATATTCCCTGTTCATGATTATAGAGATACATCAACTCGCCTTATTTCTCCAATATTTGGATCTATGTGTATATATACAATTGACCCCCCCAAAAATGTCTTTCTCTTATTGTTTTAGACTTGTTGCAGATAAAACTATCTACTGATGAATGATTCCACTACACAAGGTATGTCTAGCTGACAGCACAGATAGCAATACATCCATTTCAGAATATGTAAATCTGAAGTCAACGACCCACATGTTACCATTTTTTGATGACCCTGACTTATTGGCAATTATCACTTTTTTTCCTTTATTCAAACTTTATCCCCTGGAGTTTTTTTGATACACCATACCATGTAGACGATTTCTTTCAATGAACAATGCTACCATTCCAATATGGCCGCCAGGGAGATATGCTTCCTAAGTTTCAGCTTGGATACAAAGTAGTCTTTCCTCTATGTTTCCTAAATCCAGACTCGTTTCAGCCTCTCCACGAGGGGCACTTCCTAGGTTCCATTCACACACGTCCTAGTAACAGTTGCCTATAGTTACATGCACGCGTAAGCCCAATTATGCTCAGGAAATCCCAACTGAACAGCTGTCTACAAACCAGAAATTTCGATCCTCCAAGAAAGAGATCACACATACGAATGTAAGTTACCCCCTAGATGGAATTGATTACACTCTAGCATGTAAATTCAGTTTTCACCTTGTGTACAAGGCTTTAAAGCGGCTCTGCATTTTAATCCACAGCCAGCGACGACAGCTCTGTGGCAGACGCCTTTGATATAGACGCCTTTGATATTGACAGCATACAAAGTACCACGGCCGTTGACTGAAGTTACACGGCGTAACGCAATATATGTGGCCTTCAATATTCAATTAAACACATCTTTTAATATGCATACTATGGTGAGTTCACCTAACTAGACCTTTTTTACGTCATATTCTCCGCACAATGGTATTCACATGAATCTTTGTGTTATCCTGACTGGGGATTACTTATTAATTATAGGAACAATATGGTGTCCTGATACTTCATTAAATATTGGCTACACTGTATGGAACCATGCCGCAAATAGATGCCTGGATAAAGATTGCTAGTTAACATCTAAGCATCAGAAGGGAGCACATTAGCTTCAATTAGGTGAGTGCCCATTTAGAGTGTGTACTCTGTCACTTATTCACCTGCATGGATATTTTAGCCACATGCAGTTATACTTACTGCACACAGTTTGAAATATTGTACAACTACACCATCTATTCATATTCAGTCATACATTATTGCCCACCCCCATTCTCACAACATGGAAACATGGAGGTAGTTGGCTTCAGATATAAACCCCGATGTGGCAAATATTGAAATTGAAGAAATACGGATTTGTAGAATGTGACGTTTAGTAATCAGATGACGGATGTTAGCTATCTACATGTGAATTGGACTTAGCCTTATTTTCTCTCCTTTTTAATTCACAGTTCAGAAATTAGATCAGGCTCTGGAAGAAGAGAATGTTTTTCTCGAAACACGTCAGCCATTTTGTGTTAACTGAACTGTACTTTCTTTTCTGACCAAATCGTTTATGTTTCTTTAATCATTAAACACATTTTTGTGTAATACAGTTAAACTGATAACTGTCTTATCATTTAACCTTCATGATTAATCAATTGTCAATTGCTGATTACTTTATTACTTTAAGTCAATGATTTAACCGTCAAAGGACGGGATTGTAAGGTGTGCAGGGGACGGGAGGGTTCCAACATTGGATCCTCTTTTTTCTGTGAAGTATTGATATATGGTGGCTCTGGGCCAGGGCCATTTTTCCTCCCCAGCACCTAAAAAGTATTAAACACAACTCAGATATTCTGAATAGTATAAAACCAACAAACCTTTGGCGTGCTCCACCTTACTCTCTCTCTTGCTAGTTCCAACCTGCAATGGAACATGTACCCACATCCGTGTTGCCTACTGTTGTGTGTGGGGAGCCTTATCAAGATAAAAACGTAGTAAGAAATGTAGGATCCAGTGGGTGTAGGGGTTGTAGGTTTGCTTTAGAATGTATAGCACTAATGTGGAAATAAAATAAGGAACTAAAAGGAGACCTGAGCAGACTGACCAAGGTAGTAGAGGGGTTGGCGTCATGCAGACCTCCTCCACCTGTGCGTGCAATCGGTAATGGCTGGAAGGTTTAGAATTAGTTGTATCCACTGGCATTGCTCTGGGCTACCCTCCTGACCATCGTTCTTCACCTGCCAAGCTGGGCTAAAAAACTGTGATGTGGAAAATTGCCCAGAGCAGTGCCAGTGGTTCAGATTTAGCCTGGCACAAGGGACTGGGTTGTTTAGTCTATGCATGTTGCAAGCCCCTGACCTCTGACTATGGCAGGGGACCATCTGCATGCCAACCCTGGGCACACCATCACACTCCTAAATTGGCACCTGGCCACTTGGTACCCACAGTATGCACCTGGCTGGCTCCCACAAATATCTTTTCATTTTGGCCATAATTACACTATTTACTATGCTCTGTAACCTGTTATGTTAGTGGTATATCCCTTGCAATACCAGGGCTGAAGTGGCGTCTGCTACACACAAAGTGAATGATCTTTAGTCGAAACTTGTACAGGAAGCATTTTTGTAATACTGGCCAACTAATGATGCTCCTTTTGCAGCAATATGAGAGGCTTTGTCTTTGTGAGCGGTCTCTCAAGAGATTATTCCTATTTTTCCAGCAACAGGCTCGGCTAAGAGGCGCACGTTGCCTGTTAGCACAGAAAATGCTTCTGGCAGCACAACACATTTGAGCTTTTCCTATTGCGTGATGTGCAGGACGGGTTCACCTAGAAGGGCAGCCTCTGAGGGAGGGGGCAGGCCACTGTTCATTTCTGATTTTCTGGAGCTACCAGTACAATTCTGTTTTGCTGTTCAGTGACACCTGGAATAGAGTAATGTATAAGGGATGGCTTTACACTGTATCTCTTACCACAGTGTTTAGAACATGTGCTACCATAACATACACAATAGGTCTTATAACAACTCACTGTACAGCAGGCCTCGGCCAGCTCACCGCAACTACTGACTCTCTGCACAACTCAGCAGTTTTTTTTTTTTTTTTTTACTGTACTCATGTTTTGTATTTAAAAAGTTATTTGGTTCAGGTATTTATATTGTATACTGGGCTCATTCTATGGAAGGAATGCACCATACAAACACTCAGATAAAAAGGCACAAATGAGCATTCACAAGTCGAAGAAGCATACATTTGCCTACCTTGAAATTCAAACCTTTATTCAGTAATTATACTTAAGTTGTTAAATGTTCAGGAAATAAATTAAAAGAATTTACAATAAATAAATAACAATAAATACAAAATATTCTAGGCTCTGTAGTGTCCACTGTATATGGTTATGTTAAGTTGACTTATACAGCACAGCGTTACAATTAGCATGGTCTCAGGCGCTCAGCTGGCTCTGTAAAGAAAAGAGGAGGGGTTCGGGTTATTGAGGGAAGAGGGATTGGATAGTGGATTGGATGACTGCAGTGAATTCCTGCATGGATGATATTAGACTACATTTCAGTGCCAGTAAAGCTGAAATAATGTTCTTTGGTATGTGGCAAGGCAGAAGAAGGACTCGGACCAGAAGACATGTTTCTACATACTTTTTATTTAAATTAAAAGAAAACACCTCCCTGAGCCTACTACTAAAAGGGAGCGCCCTTCTTAACAAACCTAAACTAAGGTGCTTGTCTGTTGTCAAAATCAAAAGAAGTCCTCTTTCCAAACCTATCCACTAAACTGGCCCTACCACATAGCAAAAAGTAAAAAGAAAATAGGTGGGGTGCCTTGCACTCTTGGTTCTCCCCAAAGGCGTCTCAGGTTGTCCCAGCAATGCCAAACAGCTATTGTCCATTTATTAAATGTTCTGCAAAATTTCCCAAAGTCAAACACAAAGGTCCTGAAAAAATCTACAGAATTCTTTAGGTGCAGGAACATTTCCCTGATCCCTTTCCACCAACTTGGTTGTTCTCTCCAGCCTCTGGGCTTCTGTAATATCTGCGTTTTACTCAATCTATTGTGCCTCCGTGTCTCCTTTGTGTTGCCCTGACCCAATGTCTCAGATAGCTCTTTAGGGTTCCTATGACCTCTTTCTCCCTCTGGCTCGCTTAGTGTTCTCGGGTCCCTGTGACAGTTCCAGAGCCTTATGCTGTTCAGGTTTCTCAGGCTCCCGTAGCCCTTCTCCTTGTCTTGTGGTCTCTCTTCTCTCAGGTCCCTGTGACCCTCAGATGGGGCGAGGGCAATCCTTCCCTCTTTCCGCTTGTTCTCTCTTCTCCTCTCCTCCCTCCAACCTGGGTAACCTGCGTACCTGCTGTGTTGTGTTGCTTGCTCCAGTGAGGGCCTGTCTCATCAGCGAAAGCAGCATTTTCTACGACTTGCCTTTCTTCCATGCTGGATACTAGTGGTCTTTGTGTTTACTCATCTCAGCTCTTTCTCTCTTGTTGGCTCTCGGTCTGAGATAGCGGAGGACCCAGTCCTCCCTACATCCCTGGATTTGGCGACTGTTTGTGGGCACCAAGCCCACCATGTCATGTATGTGGTCGCGCCTCTAGGTGTGTTTTGCTTTGCATGATCTCTGCCACTCAGGCCCCACACTTTTCCTTGTGTGGTGGACAGCATCTCCCTTGGCCTTCTTCATCATTCCACGACACAGCCAGCTTTACTGGTCTGCACGGCTCCACCCTTTGTCGAAGTTCTCACGTCTGAGTCTTGCTTTTGGTTTGGGTTTCTCCTCCTCCATTCAAGGGTCATTGGCCCTTTATTCTCGTTCCTGCTGTTTTGCTTATTACAAGTTGTCAAGCAGGAGGAAAGTTCTGCATTATCATTCCTCAAACAGATAGAGGTCTTGTCCTCTTTTCTTACTCCCATATAGGTAGAGAGTCCATTGGATATTGGGAGTTCCCCATGGGAATGGGAGTCCTTCCTCCCTAAAGGGGAGTCACTCCTAGTGAGTTCCCGCTTTCCCCAACCCCTCTGGAGGATTTTGCTGAGCGGGCTCCTCTCCTTCACCTCAAAGGGGGTGGCTCCCCTAGAGGAGAAGGGACGAATTTCCCAGATTCGTCTCAGGTAATTCTCCAAACATTAGCTTTCCTCAGGGACTAAGCAAATGCCCATGATCCCGCAAATAAATAAAGGCACCCTGACCTGCTCTGCTTGAATGTGAACATTAAAGGTTACATTCCTTGCTTAGTTACACTTATCATATGCTTATTAGTTCTAGATTTGATTTCTGCAACCTGCTTATCTTCTTACAAAGTTTGCTATAAGTACACTGCTAAGAAAACTGAGTGTCCTAGCAAGAATTGTGCTGAAACTCCAAAGCTACGCGCACATTACAACTGTGCTTCTCCTTTTGCATTAGCCTCTAGTCATTATGTATTTACCATAATGCCTTTTTCTCTACAGGATTTACCTCTACAGTGCCTTTTGCCCTACAGGAGCAGACGCTGTTAGTCATTGCTTTGCCCCTTTTTCGCCATCCTGGTCTTAAAGTTTCACGACTACTGATTTCATTTGCACGCATTCTTTTTGGTTGAAAGAAATTAGGTTGCGATCATTCTGTGCAAGTTGCTCAGCTTTTGAATAGCATCCCCATTAATTTAAGAACTGAATAGAGCCATCAAAAATGCAGGAAAAGGCTGAAACCCTATCTTTATCTACAATATTTTTTATTCTAGATACACTGTGCTTCTCACTCCAAGTTTCCCTTGCTGGGAAGTACTCTTTAGAAATATACAATAACATCACACACCATCTACACTGTAAACCAATTACACACATACACAAAGGGTTTGGGAACCTAAAATCCTTCGAATTATTGCAAGAAGAATGCCACTACCAAACTGGGAAATTTGGAATTACTTTAGCATGAAAATCAGCCTGTGCGATTTTTAGGAACAATGGTGGAAATACAAGAAAAAGCAACTCCCAGGCAAGATAATTATAGAATGAAACCTGGCAATTCCCTCTACATCCTCACTTAGATAGAATTGTAAATAATAGCATGTCCCACACTTAGATAGAATTGCAAACGGTAGTATGTGCCACACTTAGAGGGAACTGCAAATGGTAGCATGTGCCATCGTTAGATCAATTTGCAAATGGTAGAATTTGCCACACGTGGAGGGAACTGAAAATGGTAGCAAGTGCCACCCTTAGATCGAATTGCAAATGGTAGCACGCGCCACATTTAGATGGAATTGTGAATAATAGCACATGCCCCACTTAGATGGAATTTTGAATGATAGCAGGCGCCACACTTAGATGGAATTGTGAATGGTAGCATGTCCCACACTTAGGTGGAATTGCGAATGGTAGCATGCACCACACTTAAATGGAATTGTGAATGATGG
This sequence comes from Ambystoma mexicanum, assembly GCF_040938575.1. Taxonomy (NCBI): domain Eukaryota; kingdom Metazoa; phylum Chordata; class Amphibia; order Caudata; family Ambystomatidae; genus Ambystoma; species Ambystoma mexicanum. The sequence continues at coordinate 158,523,590 of NC_090928.1, forward strand.
CATGTGCCTCATCTAGATAGAATTATGATTGGTAGCATATCCCACACCTAGACAGAATTGTAAATAATAGCATGTGCCACACTTTGATAGAATTATGATTGGTAGCATATCCCTCACTTAGACAGAACTGTAAATAATAGCATGTGCCACACTTTGATAGAATTATTATTGGTAGCATATCCCTCACTTAGACAGAACTGTAAATAATAGCATGTCCCACACTTAGATAGAATTGCAAATGGTAGCATGTGCCACACGTAGAGGGAATTTTGAATGATAGCATGTGCCACGCTTAGCTGGAACTGTGAATGGTAGCATGTCCCACACTTAGATAGAATTGTAAATGATAGCATGTGCAACACTTATATGGTATTGTGAATGATTACGTGTGCCACACTTCGATGGACTTGCAAATGTTAGCATGTGCCACACTTGGATTGAATTACGATTGGTAGCATATCCCTCACTTGGATAGAATTGTAAATGATAACGTGTCCCACAAGTAGATGGAATTGTGAATGATAGCATGCGTCTCACTTAGATGGAGTTGTAAATGGTAGCATGTGCGGCACTTGGATGAAGTCGCGATTATTGGCCTGAGTCGATTCTAGATAGAATTGCAAATGTTAGCATGCCCCACACTTGGGTGGAGTGGCGAACATTATCCTGAATCGCATCTAGATAGAAATGCGAATGTAAATGTTAACATGCCACCCTGTATCACTGTGTACCCTGCTTTCCTGTTACCCCTATCTCTATATGTCCGTGTGTCGCTGCGTTCCCCGCTATCCGATTCACGTACCTGGCCTCGGGGGCTTTAAAGATAACCATCTCACCATTATGCTTACTCTCTACTATACACCATCATACAACTAGAACACAGCTATACCCCTGACTAATTCGGCCTAGCTGTTCATTTACAAATATGACCCCATGAACACCTCATCACCCTAATAAAACACAGCTAGCCGAGCACATGCTGGCTTTGTTGCTCACATATGTGTCCTTCAGGCCTAACGCAGCCAGAGCCCAGTCTTGGTGCCCACCCACCAGGCTGCACACATTCAACTGATATCTTCAGCACCACACCTAAGGCTAGGATGCAGCTACCATCAGGCATTTACATCAGCTGCACACATGACTGGTGCACCCACGCACCCTACGACTCTACCTCTCTCAACTGACCAGAACTACGGTTCCCAAGGGCATTCAACCTACCAGCGCTTTGAGGTCATACCAATGATGTATAAAGCGCTATATATATGCCAAGTAACATAAAATAACATATATGCTTTGACTTGGAAAAACAATATGAAATGCATTGAGTAATGCTGAACAGACTGGCCAAATGTTTTGAAAGAGGATCCACCACTGTGCATGAAGCTTCTACCTAATAAAGCAAAGCACAGAAAAAATCTACAATGCTTCTTAACTCAACAAAACATTTAATTTCATCTTTATCTGCACACACTGGGATTACCAAGCTCAGATCTTTACTTTAGTTGGAAGTCTGAAAAGGGAACACATTGCCACATGTTCTACTCATGCCCAACATACTGTTGGGATGACATGTTTGGAAAGATCACTATGATCTGCAACACCTCTCTCTACAGACGACCAATCACAAAATTGTAAAGAGCTATTCCACATACTTTCTCTATCACATCCACGATTAAAATGTGATTTAAGAAAACATTATCTGCTGCCAAAAGAATTAGACTCATAATCTAGAAAAAGGATCCCCCTGGAGAGTGGGAAATTGAAAGACTGCATAGAAGAAATTATTAATTAGCCACAATAAGGGTCACACTTGTGAATGACCACGGACCCCCGGAGGGCATGGGCATTAGATATGAGGGGTGAGGTTTATTATGACAATTTGGGATACTATGAAATGGAAGGAGTTTGGGAATCATATAAGCCCCTTGTATCATTCGTGTATGAACAAGTAAGAGTGTTTATTATTTTCTTTTGGTTTCGGTGAACATTGGCTAGGGAATACTCAACCTATTGGCTTTGGTAAAACGTGTTCCAGTCTTGGGAGCTCCAAAGTTCAACCATACGTTGTAGGATTGCTGAGACAGCAGACTGGGAGCTCTCTAGGTTAATGGGTGAAGGACACTTGGGGCTCCATTTTGGATCTAGCTAGTTTGGACTAGACAGGACAATGGGACCGTATTCATGGCTGGACGTATGTAAGGGGGTGGTGGCTCAACACCCATCATTTGAAGAGGTGGATACCGGATAAGGTCAGATCAGAGCGACTGACCCGGAAGAGAACAATCACGTGGGAAGGAGGATCCCACTGCACACTGAAGACAGACTGCAAACAAGAACAATGGGGGTGACTGTGATGATAGGAGGGGTGGGAAAGGTTGGATGGATGTAATGTCTTATGGATGGGGCCAGACCATGATGGGATATAAGAGGAAGACAAGTTAGAGGGGGGTTGGGTTGGATTGGATGGTGGAGAATATTGGGTGCTTTCTATTTGGTTATAAAACCTGTCTGGAATAAAACATCTAGCGTTGTCCTTTCTCTATCAGACTACTGAGTCTTTCACTTGACTTTCCGTTGATACGTTCAAAGTAAGGGACAGATAGGAACAATTTCTGGGCATCTGGAATGGTTAGCTTGATCTATTTGCAGAATAATCTGAAATGCCAAACTGCATAAGAGATCTGCCAAGCCTACACTTAAAATCACACACGTGCTACATGACATATTGTCACGTGCACACCTTTATATATGGCTTCACCTTAGTGAATTTATTTACACAGGTTGGTTACTGTAAATGTAATGGAAAACTGTCAATGATTACGTTGAAAAAAATACAGTGAATATATATATTAAAAAACAGCTATTAGATTAACTGTGCAGGTGGGTGTACCCTACAAGGTAAGAATTATTAGAAAATAAAAGGAATAAGGAATTTGCTATCAGACACTGACTGAAATAATTATGTATTGATGTTTTGACTAAACAATTATGAAGCACTAACAATGAAATGAAAGTGCTACGCAGTCGAGGAATTGTGCTCCTGTAGGAGAGAGGTCACACACACTATTGAGGTGTGGCTTTTGAGGCGCACACTGATGGTTACATTGAGCAAAGTGGCCAGGAAACCTGTGGTGTAGAGGAATGTATGTCAGTGCGTATTGCGCATAGAAATGGATACAAGGTTTTCCTAACCATGAGGGAACATGGACAGGACTGCGTGAAGGGAGGTTCAAGTGTCCATTTGCTGAAGTTCCAGAATAAGAGGCAGGTTTGTTCTGGACTCAATGGCCCTCATTAGGACTCCGGCAGAAAACCTAGCACCATGGTCGATGCCGGAGTCCGCCATGGCGGAATGGGGAATTACCACCCCATTCCAAGGTTGGCGCAGCGGTAATTCCCCATGCCACCATGGCCCTTCCCCATTCCCATTTTTGCCCCATAGGGCATAATAGGAATGGGGAAGGCGGTAAGTACGGTACCGCAAATTGCGGTACGGTACTTACCTCGAGAGTCCCTTTGCAGGCCCCTACTTTAACGGCTGGTCTAGACCAGCCGTTAAGGTCGGGTCCCGCAAAGGGACCTCATAGTAAGGCGTTACACCTTTTACGGCGCCGTTAACCCCTTAACGCCTGGGTTCTAATGAGGCCCAATGGCAGTTCGGCAATTCCCAAAGGGCCGGTCCGTTGGTGTAGTGTGAGTCTCTTTTGAAGGGCAATGTTAGTCAGTCTGATTAGTTAGTGCACTGTGCCGCTGGTGGTTTATTTACTCGGTGTGTATTAGAACACACTATTTGTCGAGCATGTTATTGGCGATTTTCCACCTACGTTTATTTGTAGACAGCTATTTAAACATGTGCACTTTTTGCACTTTGGGTCGAAATCAACCAATTACATATACATTTATGTGTATATGTAAATGTGTATGTGGGGCTAGGAGGGTGCGTGGTGGGTGGTGGGTGGTATGGGGTTGAGGGAGTTAAGGGGGACCCCCCTCTTTAAAAATAAACTGATTGCAACCATATTAGACAAAAGTGTACAACTACAGTGCACGCGTTTAAAAGGGAGTCTATGAAAACACGTAGAACCTCACAATTTGTGGCAAGCAACAGCAAAACCGCCTTATTGGTGTTAGCCTTTTTTTTGTCCCAGCCAGCACTAATTTATTTATTTACATTTCTATAGCGCGCAAGCAGCCCAGGGGCATTGAGGCGCTGTTACTTGCATTAAACTTAGTTGCATGTTACAGGCATGGTAGAAGTTGTTGACACATTGTGAATGTTACATATATCACTTTGGTCGTATAATACATGATACATGGAGGTATTCGTGCTGGTGTGTCTGGCCTTAAGTGAAGAGGGTGGTCTTCAACGTTTTGCGGAAGGTGGTGAGGGAGGCCTCGCCATGGATAGTGGGTGGTAGGGCATTCCAGTGAGAGGGAGCGAGATAAGGGAAGCTGGATCCGCCCGCTTTTGCTTTTTTTACTCGTGGCACCGAGAGCATGTTGGTATAAGGCGATCTGGTTGGCCTGGTGGAGGAGACGAGGTGTATCCTTTGAGAGAGGTATGCAGGAGCAGTGAGGTGGATGCACTTGTGGGTCAGTGTAAGGGCTTTGAACTAATGGCAGGAGGACCGCAATTGCTCTGTGAGCAGGCAATTGGAGTTTTACTTTAGGTTCCCCTAGGCTTCATTCTATCTGGGTACGCTAAAAAGCTTTGGCAACTCTGATAAGGGGTGCGATAGCTCCCCCTTACAAGTATTCTTCTACTGCGAGTGATTTTTGAAAACCAGGGTGTGCTTTAAGCGCTGTGAGGGAGAGCAGCCCATCTTTGATAGCAAAAGCTGCAAAGAAGCTTCTGCCAGGAAATCAGCGAGCACCTGGGCGCCAATGGAAATAAGGAAAGAAGCTTGCTAGAAGCAGCTTGCATGTGTGCAGCGGTTGCTTAATGACTTTCAGTGGGTGTGTGAGAAAATGGTTAAGCGTTAGGGAGCAGATGTGCGTCAGGTTTGTGAACTTGCACATTGAAGACCTGCATTTTAATCCTGCCTTAAGCAATGAACACAATTATGTGTGCATTTGTCACTGTCCCTGAAGTTGAAAGTTTCAAAAACAACAAGGCACTGTGCCACCTAGTGCTGTGTCAATTACACGTTAACACCCCGCTTAGCTGTCACATCCTGGGTTCTGGATTCCGGTCTCAACGTGATCCTGTGAATCATCATTTTATTTGCTACAGCTCCTCGTTATAGTTCGGATATGAAAACATTTTTTTTTTAAGTGCCATAGTGTTATTTGGAGATAGGTATGGACAATATTTTAACCCAATTAATGCACAAGAAAGAGCTGGAGCAGCAATTGTTTCAGGATATTCTGTGGGAGGGAGAAGTGTAGAATTAGGTCTGCACTGTGAGCTGCATTGGACAGTTTTCCTGAGAAATAGACTTTTTTGTGTTATTGTGACAAACTGACTTCTTCCCTCCAACGCTAAAATGCCCACTCAACCCTCACACTTCTACAAACCAAGAGACAACACAATCATAAAGATGAGGATCGGGGTTAGAATCCCGTGATGGAAATGTTCGAGGGAGAAAAGACTGAAGATTAGTTTTCTGAAATGAATCTTTGGTCTTTTCTCCCCTGAACATTTCCGACTTGGGCCCTACCCACACCTCCACGGCCCTACATACTTTGAAGTGGCACACTTTGATGAGTGCCGCTGACTCGTTGTGTCCCTGCAACGCCTGTTAACTTTCATTCCGTGATTGGGAACCGGCCCTGCAGGGTCCTTGCCTTTTTGTTAAAATATATATTTTTTTACTTTTTGGGATCGGCTGCTCACAATATAGTGAACAGGGGTACGGGGGACACCCCTGCATCCCCCGCAGCCTTTAGCACCGAATGGGGGATTTGGTCAAACCTTTCGGCCATTTGGAATTTTCGAACGCCCGAAATTCGGCCAAATCTCCCATTCTGGCTTTTTCTTGCAGGCTTTTTGGACGTTTCCTAAAGATAAACGGGCACAGTCAAGAAATATACCTTCTTTGCCTTTCGTGGTAACGTGGGCCGAGGGAAGGGTATACTCTTAAGAGCGCTGTGAATGTGGTTCAGTAGGAACCCAAATAGCGAAGTATAAAAGTCCAAAATCAAGCCTCTGTAAAAACATATACGCTTTAATTAATTATACCATGTGCAATAATAACTAACTAGAAAAATACTACACAACACCCACCCATGCGGAAAGAACTCAGAATAAGCAAAGATAGCAGATGCAGCACTCTGGTTAATGAATCAGAGGTGAAAGGCAGGCAAAATCAACCATGTTCTTGAAAAAGGATATGTAATTGTGAGCAAAAAAGATTAAAAGTGACCTAACCAGTCCCTAGGGCCCAACAATTGACCATGGGGGCAGTTATGATATAGGTATACTGTGCACTTTCACCCGAAGGCATTTTAGCGCAACGATTCAAAGGATTTTTTGGAACAAACCCGTTTTTAGCGGACGCCTAAACTGAAGATGGTTAGTCATGCTTCTAAGGTCAAATGGCAAACTATTCCACAGCTTACCAGCTGCGAAAGAGAATGCCGGTCCTCCAACCGGCCAAGCCAGACCTTGGGATTAGTCACCAAATTGGCGCTACCACAGAGCAGTGATCGGCATGGGACATACAGACGAAATTTATCTTGCAAATATTCGGCTCTGTGGTGATAAAAAGCTCGATGGACTAGGCACTTAGATTTAAATGTGATCCTTTGATCTACCGCGAGCCAATGCAGGGCACGGAGTACAGAGTTAATATGTGCTCCGTAGGGAGAGTTGGAAGCCACCCTAGCCGCTAGATTTTGAAGCAACTGCAGGTGATGTATAGATCCTGCAGGTTGGGCCAAATAAAGTGCATTGCAACAATCAATATGACTGGTGATTAGTTATGCAACCAATAAAGGTCATAATTGATTAGGTAAAAAGGGAAGTACTTTACATAGCACTCTGGTCAAGACATGCTTGGTTTTCCATACTGTGCTAATTTGCGGGGGCATCCATTGACAATGAAGAGGACAGAATGATCCCAAGATTCCTGACCACTCTCACCAGGATTAGAAGAGCACCACAGGTGTTCGGTCAGAAAGAAGAATTCCATAAAACGTTGCTAGCAGGAGTATCCACCACCAGGGCCTACGTCTTGTCCCCATTCAGTTTAAGCCAGTTTGCACTCATCCACGCACCCACTGCCACAGACAATCCCGGAAAGACTCAGTTGCCTGGGCAAGATCCAGATGGACCAGGATCTGAGTGTCGTCGGCATAGGAATTGCAACAAAAGCCATATGAGCGGATGAGGTGAACCAGCGGCTAAACATATATGTTAAACAACATAGGGCACAGGGCAGAGCTCTGAGGAACCCCACAAGATAGTGAACAGGGAGGAGAGGATAAAGGAGGTAAGGAAAGCATTTGGCTCCTGTCTGTTAGAAATGAGTTGAACCAGTCCAGGATGTGCCCTGAGAGGCCTGCGGCAGCTAGCTGGGAGAGCAGAATGGAGTGGTCGACTGTATCAAAAGCAGCCGACAGATCCAACAGGATCCCCCACTCCACCCTGTCTCAACAGCATGGTCAGATTGGCGGTAACACAGCCAAATGCTAGGCAGCGAAACCTCCACCTGAAAGAAGGCGGTGAACGGCAGAAAATGCATGCAGGTGTGGGGAATGAGGCCACAGGTGCACCCAATGCATCCAGGTGCACCCAATGCAGCATGGAGGAGTTGGAAAAGGCCACACCTTCAACTGACACACATACAAAAACCACAATTCTGCCACTGGCTGCAGTCACAATTGACCTGCAACCTCTCCAGGACAATAGAGGGCACAAGAGGCATTGGACAGGAGTATGATGAGGAGGAATGAGAGGAGGAGGCGGTGCCATGCAAGGCGTGCATCCATACCCTGTTTACGGTCCACACCATGGACCCTCAGTGACATGCAAATCCTAACTGTGTACCGCCTCGATAGGGAGAGCATAGCATATGTCCTCAGCATGATCTAGGGAGACATTGAGATCAGGATTGGCATCCGCACAGGTATACCACTGCTGGTGAAGTTAGTGCTGTTCCTGCATTTTCTAGCAACTGGCACATTACAGTATACTGTAAGTCAGCAGCACGGATTAGCACACCCAACAGTCTCAAAAGTGTCGGTAGAGGTGCTGGATGCACTCCTGCTGCATGTGGGACAGTACATTGCAATCCCAACCACCCTGGCACATGTGAACACCACTAAGGCAAGGTTCTATGCCATGGCAGGCATGCCCAATGTGGTAGCTGCACTTGATTGCATGCATGTCGATCTGGTTGCACCCCATGCCCAGGAAAGTCTATAGGAACCAGAAACAGTACCATTCACTGAACGTCCAGGTAACCTGTGATGCAGACCTCATGAGCACCCACTGCTGTGCCCAGTTCCCAGGCTCAACCCATGATGCCATGGGCCTGCGCAACAGAACGCTGCCAGCAAACATGGAGGGGCACAGAGGGCAACGTACCTGGGCATTGGGTGAATAGAAGTCACAGTACACTGACACAGCTGTATCGGGGGTGGAGTAGTCACAACAATACCAATGACTGGGCCAACAAGTCCCCCACTTACACTGGACCCCCCAGACAATAGAGACTGCTGTCCACCATCATGTGACATGTCACACCAATCTGCAGTCAATGGGGAATTGTGCAACTCAAACAGGCCACAGACACTCAGGACTACAGGTACCACAATGCAACAGTGCAACACACACACACACACACAAAGCATGGCCTGTAATTGGGCCCAGGCATGGGTACGTAGGTGAGCAGAAACCATGAGTACAGGGGTGAAAATGTCCCTCGAGGAGTTGTACATCCAACATGCCACAACACACCCCTGCACCAATGTCAAATGACACAGTCAGCAGGAGCACCCATCACATAATCCCACAAGTGAATCAATGAACTGCATGGCACACTGTGCGTCAGAATGGGATGCTGACCCACAGACACACATTGTATGTGCAGAAGGACACCTCCAAGCTATGGGCTCATGTCAAAGCAATGCAAACCGGACACATGAGGTGCACACTGTGTCACTCAGTGCAGAACATCGCCATACATCAGATGTGTGCCAGATGAACACAGGTGGACCCTTCAGCAGCAAAAGACATGGCATGTGACCCACATCAATCCTGTGTTCACACAACCATGGTGGCTACGTATGTGGGGTGAGCATCCTGTAGCATGTCTGACTCCCCTACATAGGTGGGGGCTCTCTCTGGAATAGCCCTCTGCCCCTCTCAGACTTGAGCTGGACCTCCTGAACTTCCATTGACGCTGCCAAACTCTGCTCATCCCTACATCCCTACCCCTATTCCTTCATTGCCAATCACTTCTCTGCCGCTGAGACCTGGATCTTCATGCCTCACACAGGGTACCAGGCCACTGCCTACTCGACACTCACACCCTCCAACCCCTTCCCACCACCGCCCTAGCGAGCACCGTACCCAGGGTCTGTGCACACCACCCTTGTGTCCACTCCTGCCTAGCACCTAGCCAGTGGCCTCCTTCCCTGGCACCCCTCAGCACTTTACTCCTGGGCCCACATCAGCACTTGATCATACCTTTTTCCCCTTCCCCTCTCTCCTGCATGTCTCTTTGCTGCACTTGCATGTCCAAATGCTGCAAGGCCTAGTAGGCCCACAATGGCATATGAACTGTCATTTGGCATTGTTCGACACTTCTCTTTTCCCATCCCCATCCCCATATTGGGCCTGGAAGCACTATTACGTACTTTTGACCACCAATTGAAATGTACATGAATGACAGAAATAGTACACACTGGATCCAATGGCCCAAATGCAAATAGGTGTAATGTGTGACTGCATGTCACCTGTCGTGTTAGCCTGACCATTGTCCCACTGCTGGAATGGAACACCCATCCACTGTTCACAATTACATGCTCCCATGTCTGTCCCTCTTGCAGGTGACTCCGAATATCCACAGCTCCAATGGTTGATGACTCCCCAAGAAATCTCCTGACACTACAGTAGGTTACATACAATCATGCCCACATTCGGAACAGGGTGGCAAATCAGCACACATTTGGCTTATGGAAGGAACGCTTGGGATTTCTACAACATACATGGGGATCTCTGGTGTAAAAGCCAGACAAGGTGGGCAAGATCGTGGTAGCATGCGCCATGTTGCAGAACATATGCATCCGGTGTAACATACCCCTGGCACCAGATGTGGACAGGCCCCCCAATGATGATGATGCTGCTGTGCCTGCAGGTGGCACACATTAGGATACTGCGCATGCAGCGGCCAGACTTGGTCGGATTGCTTGCCAAGAGCTAATTGAGAACTTTTTCTGATGCTGCCTACCAGTATTCCTGGCAATGCATCATTCACTGTTAACTGCACACAATAAAGGCATGCATGCAATGATTGATGTCTGTTCTAGTTTGCAAGTGAAAAGTATTTATATCGTAAAGTGCCAATCAAAATATACATGTATTTGACATCCCATCCCATCACCCATCCAAACAACACCCTCCTAATCACCCACCCCAATAACACCCCCTAATCACCCACCCCAACAACACCTTCCCCAATCACCCGCCCCAACAACACCCTCCTCATTCACCCACACTATTTGTATTTAGAAGTAAGAACTGGCAATAGGTTTTTTAGTATAGGCCCTTTTATTTTGACAGACTCGACTAGGATTGCGTGATACATTTTTGATGGTCGTAGCTTACTCCCATCTCTAGATTAAGGATTAGTAAGGTGTTTTTCAAACCCAATTGAAGTTTAATATACATCTTTGAAAATTGATCACTTGTGTCTGTCTCACTGTTTGATACCATGTATTCCTTACACCCCTCACTGGGCACACTAGAGGTGGAGGGCTTGTAACACTGTGCACAAACGTATTGCAGTGTTAACTGCATGGCCTGTGTTAGGGCCTCTGCTGAGGATTCCGTGTGGTCGTGGATCTTCGGGCCAAGTGTGACCATGGCAGGTGTTGCATAACCCAGGGCACGTGCCACGCGGCGGGTACACCCCTTCATGCAGTTGTGTTTTTCACACATCTCTGTAAGTTGCTCCCCTGCCATTGTGTGGATGTCCGCCTACTGGTGCTCTAGCTGGTCCAGTCGTGACCTTAATTCCTGCAGGTTTACTACAGGGAGTGGTGGCAAGCTATGTGGGTTTGGGGGTGTGGCTGGACTGAAGCCTGGTATGGTATCCCCCTCATATTGCTCATATGAATCCATGTACACATCCTGTTCCTCATTGGAGTCAGGCTGCTCGACAATGCCCAACTGTGGCATGTGGTGGCATGCATGGCGCAGGGGAGTGCTGGTGCATGGCAGAGTGCTGTCCTGTGGTCTGTGTGCACTGTCACCACCTGTGCTGTTGTTAGAGGTCACAACAGTTTGAGCAGGTGGCACTGGTGGTGGCTGGGCTGCCACTGCCAGAGGTAGTGCTGGCTGTGCTGCCACTGCCGGAGGTGGTGTTGGCTGGACAGCTGCAGGTGTGCCCACTGGTGGCTGGGCTGTGCATGTAGCACTGCCATCCTGCCTGGTTTGGCCTGCAGTGGGTCTGGCCTGTGCAGAAGTGGTGGCTTTCCTCCTGCCTCATCGCTGTCCATGGAGAGGGTACCTGTTGGGGAGGTGAGGTGGGTTGTCAGAACTTTGCCACGCATGTCATCAGTCATGCAGTCTACCCATCCGATGATGTGTGTGCTCCAGTGTTTTTGGTATCATGTGTCTCACATGGGTTGCATTGCTCCGATGGCTGGCAAAGCAGGGGGGTGGGTTCATGCAGGGGGGTTATGTGGGGTGTGTGCGATATGTAAATGCATGTGTAGTTTGTCAGGGCTCCACTGCCATCGACAGGTGTGCACTGCATGCCATGCCATGGGTCATGCCACTTGCCATGCCCATCACTCTGCGCTCTGCTGGTGGATGCATGCAAAGGCACGGGGGGAATGCACATGTACATGCACTTGTATTTACTGGCATCTATTCAGGTCCCAGCTCCCCTCCTTGTGGAGGATGCTGCTGAGGTGCTCCTCCCATGGCATGAGATGTAGGGGTTCCACAGTGCAACCACCAGTAGCTGTGCACTCCCTCCTGTACTTGGCTATGGCTGCACGTACTTTGGCGTTGAGGTCGTCTCACCGCTTCTGACAGTCCTTTCTCATGCGGGGGACAGTCCAGACAGCTGTCACATTGGCCACCACCTCACCCCATATGGCGCTCTTCCTCTGAAAGCTTGTCTTGTGCTGCCTGGCTCCAAACTACAGCACAGTGTCCTCCAGGGCTGTGAGTTCAGCGTCAGCAAACTTGGACTTGCTTTGACGTGAGTCCTTGCCTGTGGTGCTCTACTACTGGGACATCCTTTCCAGGTTGTCCTGGGACTGGATGGCTGTGGGAAACAGTGGATTTAGGTGGATTGGGGTTTTAATGATGGATGCCGCTCTTCTTCCAGTTTCTACTGCATTTCTGTTTCTGACACTGGTATTAATGGCAATCCAGTGTTAACACCATTTTTAATGGCAGATCCGTTCTTTCCACCAGTAATTGTCTGATATCAACTCCTCCCTCTCCTTCTCGCCTCATATTGCTGGCCTTTCCAAGGAGGCTTACTTTCAGCTTCATCTGCTCAGAGGCATTCTCCCTTTCCTCACTTTTCCCCAGAAACTCAATGTCTCTGGAGCTCTGGTTCTGTCCAAACTGGACTACTGTAACAGCCTCTTCCTTAATCTGCCTCTTTCCTCCCTCCAGGGGTGTTGCTAGGTCTGGAAAAGATCAGGGGCTAAGCTAATTTCTGGACTGGCGGGACTCAAAATAAATACAAATACTCGGGGTTAGGTAGCATTTTGGTTGTACCACCCGAGCTTCTATCCAGGGCTACAACCAAAAGACCCGGGGCTATAGCCCCCTCACCCCCAACCCCCAGCAACGCCTCTGCCTCCCTCTGCCCTTTTCAACTAATCCAGAATAGGACTGCATGACTTATCCTTGGCCTCAATGCCAGGGACTGCATGTCTCCACTCCTAAAAGCTCTCCACTGGCTGCCTGTGAATGCAGGGATCAAGTTCAAGACCCTTTGCATCATCTACAAGGCTTTCTGTGTCCTGGGACAGCACTAAATTCAACATTCTCTCAACATATACTGCCCTGCTAGAGTCCTTCGGTCCTCCAGCTCTAATTCTCTGCATATCAGACGTTTATCCAAGCAAAGAGTGGGGGGCAGATCTCTTTCTTTGGCAGGAACCTCCGTCTGGAACAGCCTCCCTGGCCCTGTCAGACTTGAGCCGGATCTCTTTAAGTTCTGGACGCTTCTCAAGGCTTTCCTTTTCTCCTCCTCCTTCCTGTTAAGAAGGATTTCTGAACTCTGTCCAGGAGGGGCAGAGGTTCAGAAGGTCAACCTAGTTTCTTGGAACAGGGTAACCTCTGGACAAGCCAAACTAATCAGGGTAGCTATGGCAGGTGGTCAAGACTAAGGGCCTCATTACAACCCTGGCACTCCCGTAATGAACGGTGCCGGTACGGGACCGTCACCGTTCATTACAGGATGCCCTATTACGAGGTACCCTTGCGGGACATGCTCAGAACGTCTGGTCAGACCAGACGTCCTTAGCAGGTCCCGCAAGGTGACCAGGGAGCTAATAACGGGCCCGTTATTAGCTCCCTCCCCATTCCCATTGAGGCCTATGGGGCTCAAATGGGGATGGGTTTTTTCAATGAGGAATTACTGGGTCCTCCAAGGTTGGAATGGCCCGGTAATTCCTCATTGAAGGAACCCACACCTGGAACCCGGTTTGGAGGCAGTCATGCCCTTATTAAGGGCACCTGAGTTAAGGGCACCTTATTAAGGGCATGGCTACCTCCATACTCGTAATAAGGCCCAAAGTTTCAGGAGGGGTGAGGGTGACTGAAGGATCTCAATGAGCACAAAGAGCAAGGACACTTACAAAATACTCCAGACAGGTCTTATATTAAAAATATAGACACATTTATTACAAGGTCTTTGTAACACAGACTATAGCAAAGAATCACAGTACAACTAAGTAAACCACTACATCACCCTCAACACAATATATATACAAGACCAGGGGAGTCTAATGGGGTGACTGCACAAAATATGTTGACAAGCTGGAGAGGGAGAAAACAGGCAGTGCAGTTAGACTTCTAGACCCAATTCATCATCAGAAATTCACCTAACTAAGAGGCAGTCCAAACCCTAAGAAGAGTGGAGCCTTGTGCTCAATAGTACATGTATGCCAACACACGCGGTTCTTCCAATGGGCAAAACAGGGTCTCTTCAGGGGCCTCTAGCAGCTCGGAATGTGGATAAGGCGATGAAGAATAAGTCAATCCGAAACGCGTTGGGATTAAACATCACCTAGGAGTGTTTCCCTATGTTTAAATTTCAAAAGTTATAATCAATGATGTAATTGTGATATAACTTTGTATATTCTTTGATTGACTCCTTTTGGTTTACCTGAGCATTTTTACAGCTCAATTGTACTACTGCTGTTTTGAAATACTGTCTTGTGACAACTCTTATAGTTTACACATCGCACTGTGGGGTTATCAGTGCGATTTTAAGTGAATTGGATATATAAACAATTGTGTTTTACCTGTTTAACCTGTCTCGAGTCAGTTTGGCTCTTTCCTTTCTACACTCCAGCAGGCAGACAGGAATATTAAAATATGGTTATACTCCAATAGCTATGATATTGTGAACATTTTGTGAGTACATATGTACAGTGCTTGCTACAAGACTACAACTTCACCTGCTCCACTATCCGGGATGGCTGACTCCATGGAGGAGCTGATCAACCCTCTTTAGTTGAGATATTATACATGGGATTTTATCCCGTTAGGAGTGCAGCATTCGGTTACTGGTCGGCAACGTCCAAGGTGTGTTTTGTGTCTTCTTATTCTGGATCCCGAGTGGCCTCGTGATCTTCCCAGCTGCACCTGAAGCTTTCCCCTACTTAGTTATACATATTAGCTTTACATTCCCTATATCATTATTAATTTCTAAAGAACACGTACCTGTGACATTTAGTAGTGCCTCCCACCCCCCAATTTCTCAGATGAAGAATAAGTTCCCACTATTCAAGAAGGACCTCCACTTGAAGACAGAGCAGTTCAAGAGTTCCGGATGGAGTCGCTATTTCGCAATAGCAGTGTACAGGAGAGGGGCCGCCAGGGGCCATTCGAGCGTAAAGTTGGTCTCTGGCGCTAGGGGCCACAGGTTAGGGTAAAGATTACTCATCTGTCCCTGAGGCAAGGAGACCCAAACTTCGGCAGGTTAGTCCAATTCAGTTGCAGGTTTGACGATGGCAAAAAGGAAGTCTCGGCACCTTTTAGTTCCTGAGTTCCAGCGATGATTCCCAAACGGGACAGTGGCGATTTCTCCGCTCCGGGTGGAGGAATCGCCCCAGTTTCACTGCAGCAGGCTTCAGGGGCAAGAGGGTCACAAATGCAGTGGACTTGCAAAGGACGTTGCTGCAGCAGGGCAACACGGTAACTGCGTTTACTCCGGTCCGGGCGCACTCGTCTCACTTCAGACCTGAGAATGCCAAGTGTACGAAATTCAGTGTGAGGATGCCGTGGACACAAGGCTAGCAGTATACCAAGTTTCGAGGGCCTCCTCGAAACGACGACGGAGACAGAGCAAAGGTCCTGTGTAAACTGGTCAGCCCACTGGTTGGCCCAGGGACACTTCCGAGAAAACTTGCTTGCAGATTTTGGTGAAGGTGCCGAGAATAGTTGGTTCCACTATTCCAATGAGTCGAAGAGTCTTCGCAGACCTTCTAGTCGACCAGATGCAGAGGCGTCCCACGGGACGACAGCGGGCTCAGGGTGCCAAACCTTCCAGCAGGTCACCAGCGGTTCCTCGACTCAGCTTTGTAGTTGCAGGATACTTGGATCCTATCCTTTCGACATGGTAGTGGTGTTTACAGCCTCCTCTTATCCAAAGTTCCCTTCGCGCCAAAACGGAGAGGACCCAATGGGAGATCTGCTCACAAACACTCACTCCATACGTGGACCAATCATAGACCATGGTAGTCTCAGGCATTCAGGACACTCCAGACTCTCTGGCACCCAGGATGTGTATTGGGACCAGACATCCCAGCCCACATCCTGGAGTCACACACACAAGGCATGCAGAAGCCCGCGAAAGCATTGGGATTCATGGGAAAGTGCATGACCAAATAAGGACTGGCCTGGGTCGACTCTACCTGGGGAAGGTGAAGGGGCAAGGTGGCCAAAGGACAGGATAAAGAACCTCGTGGCATGGCCATTTTGGAGCCAGGCCACCTAATCGTGCCAAACGCGGTTATCGTAGTTAACATGGCAGAACAAGGTTAAAAATAATGCGAAACGATAGCTGCCACCAGTCCTGGCCATGACACATCTGCACAGTTCATAAAAAGTCCAGCGACAGTATCTAGGGGCTGTGGAAATTACTATAGACCCAAGTGTGCCGTATGGTAAAATACATTGCGCACTTGTTACATGTTGCACAAAAGTTGCAACATGAGAAAAGGACTAAGGGAAACAAAGTCTCCCAGTACTGACTGTCTTAAGGGCATGTCAGTTTCCCCATAAAAAAGTGAGCGAAAGCCCAGAGGAGTACAGCTGAAGGCTGTGCTTCTTTGGCAAAGTCAGTCAGTGGTGTCTAAACAGCAGCAAAATGTTTGGAGGTTGACACATGGAGGGAAAATTACATACACATATGAAATCTTTCCTAACACTTCCCTCTCCTCCTTCCTTGATAATGCCCCCCGCTGATACGACTGGTGGCCTGGTCCATTCTAAGTCACACTGGGGCTAGGCCCTCCTTCGACCAGTCCGCATCTGCACCCTATGCTACCAGCACTTGCCTTCGGGCACCCTTCCCTGGTCAGACTACTGAGTCTGGTCCACCCCCTCCTCGCACTACTTGACCCTCTTCCCATCCCCCCTCGCACTTGGCCTTCAGGCCTCATCTAGCACTTGCACTCCTACCCCTGGGGCCCCTTCCTTCCTGTATCCACCCGGCCCCTACCCTTACCTTCCCCTCGCCCTGCCCCTTCACCCCCCTTGCACTTCCTGTTTGCTGCACTTGCACAATCAGAATGTCACAAGGCCTAGTAGGACCCTTTATTATTGTTTTTATCCTCCTCTGTTACCCTTACGCCTTGTGGCGCCTGGAAACACTTTCTGCTGTATAGGTGCCATACAAATGTTCAATAAATAAATACAATTAAATTGAGGGCAGCGGGCGCCGCGGCTGGCTCGGAACCTGACACAACTGATCCTCACGCTATTGCCATAGGTGCTGAGGATGCACACTTAAAAACAGTCAAAAGCTGTACCTTCAGTGTTCTGCAGGTGTCCACTATCCAAACTCATCCCAGTAGGTTGTATAGAAGGCCCCAAGCTTGCTCCCACTCGCAGATAGTAGGATGAGCCCCCCAGACACGTAAGTAGTCCACCCTTACTCTCAGTGCTCACCGTTGCCAGCAGGATTCGCAGGATATGTCACACAGGACAGCCCATCAGACTCCCGGGCCCACAGCAGCACCTCACAGCCAGATCACCACCAATCCAGTGATGCCGGTGTCATGGCCGATTCCGGCCCTTCAGCGCTCACACACTTCAGTGCTGCAAGTGCCACGCAGTTCGCTGAGCTCGGCACACGGGACCCACACAGTTATTACAGGGCCCCCTCAATATGCACACAACTCAGGCCGATTGGTACAATTTTGATAGCGGCCAGATCTTAGTCCTCAGGTGCTATCACAGCTCAACTGGTGCCAGGCCCACCGCAGCTTCTCCTCCCGTGCCAGGCCACTTTGTTTGTGCACACTGCACACCCGAGTTCTCTGTTGGGAGAGCTGTCGGAGCCCTCAATTTAGGCCTGGAGTTGCACAAGGCTTTCTGATTCTAAATAACACACAGTATGCCGGGCAAGTACTTAGTTGAATGGTAAGCGGGCAGTACAAACGATCAGCAATCCCGGAGGTTCAAGAAAGTGCAGCCATTTCGCAGGCTGCTCAGCAGCACCTCCATCCACTTTAATACACTTCTAAACACTAAAGTCCAAAATGAAATCAGACTTATATCATTATGGTACTTCTACTACCTACCCTACAAATATGATAGGATATATCCTCATAAGAGATTTATTGCAATACAAGGGATGGTTTACTTGACCCATTATGGTAGCAAAACTATACCTAGACCTCTACAGCCGAAACTAAAATAGTCTAAAATGAATGAACAGGATGAATAAATCCATGGGTTTCCTACTCATCTCACCCCAATGGGGTAAAATCGGTAAAATCCCATTACACGCTGCAGTTGTCACAAGCACTGACCTTATGAAACTCTTATATCAGCAGAGTAACAGCTCGGGAATTTCTGTGCAGTTGCAGAAAAAGGGAAACCGCCCAAAGAACATCTGTAGACCTGATGTAACAGGGCAGCGTGCACTCGATGGGCTGAGCCCAGGGAAACCCTGTGGGGAAGAAAATCCATAGGTGTGCAGTCAGAGGATTCCAGATGAGAATAGCAGGAGATTACGGTCGAGAAGTTAGCAGGAACCAGGATGAAAACAAAGGTGGGTGCCTAGCGGGCAGGAGGAGAGGAAAGGCTTAAGCAAACGGAGCTGGAAGGAAACTGGATGGAAGCAGCGAGAAGAAGCACAGAGGAGCACTGGAGAAAGGGAAAATATGAGACTAATAACAGTGCCAGTGCTTACCAGAGTGAAGCGACACACCGAGACCAGATGTCTTTCCTTCTTTGTAGTGAATGGCGAAGGCATGGACAACCGAGATCTTGGGCACCATCTTGGATTGAACTTGAATGCTGCACTAGTCGCACCCCAGCATCCTGTTCTGATGCCATCTTGGGGAGGAAAATACCCCGTTCGGTTGCCTTCTTTTCCAGCGCTACTAGACAGACCATATAGGAACCGGATTCTTAACAGTTTGCCTCCCCCCGTAGAGGCAGAGGTCCAGGCTTCCAAGGCGGGACATATGAAATTGCCATAACAATGGCATGATGAGCAGAGGCCGGTTTCCAGGTACAATATGATGGCCCATAGCCTTTCCAGTCAATGAGATATTGTAAATGTCATCGGAAATACCTGGAGTCACAAATACCAGCAACCTCATACTCAGGCAAGGACTCGGTATATACCGGGGGAGGATGTCCTTTCCCTTCACTCTGAAACTGATTCAGAATGTGTGGTTTCAATTGAGGCATGAAACTTTGGATGTATTCTGGAACAGGACTTAGGGAAAAAACAGACAGTAAGCTACTGGGCCTATGGATTGTAATACTTGAAAAGGACCAAAAAAGTGAGAAGACAGTTTAATAGGCGCCAGTCATTTAGGTACAAACTGAGATGACAACCAAACAAGATCTCTGACTTGCAGGATAGGTGCTAAGGTATGTTTTTTTATCACATTACTCTTGGTTCTTGCACGAGAGTCCTCTAAAGCAGATAAGGCAGTGGTATTATCGGCTTGGATGTCATTGATGAGACCATCACCCAAAGCTATCTTGGTAGAGGATGGTAGTGCCGTAGGCACATTGGGGGGATGAAAACCATGAGAGCAAAAGAATGGGCTGACTCCGATAGCTGTATGCACCAAGTTATTATAGGAAAATTCGGCGAATGCAGATAAGTCGTTCCAATTATCCTGAGAAGCAGAAACAAAACACTGAAGGTATAGTTCTGAAGACTGAATCAGTCTTTCAGTTTGTCCATTAGATTGAGGATGAAAACCGGATGCTAAGGCCCGCTGAATGCCTAATGATTTACAAACATGAGTCCAAATGGTCACGGTATATTGAGGACCACGGTCCGAGAGTATGATTGTAGGCAGACCATGTAAACAAAAAATGTTTTGTGAAAAACTAACAGCCTTTTGAGATGCAGAAGGAATTTGTGGCATGGCAGAAAAATGAGTTTCTACTCGCAGAATAGGAAGTGCATTAATGAAAGAATATCTTTCAGTGTGGCATGTATGCAGGAGGTGTTGAGCAAACAGAATGGCAAGCATAGGTATCCATAGTAACTCGCCCTAACTAAGGACGAGAGAGCATGAACTTTGAAAAAAGAACCTAAATACGTTGTGCGTCACCAAAGTCACTATACCAGCCGAAATACTAACAGGCTACTCCTCTTTCAGAACATGAAGAGACGCGAGTAGAAGCACACACCACACAATAAATATCTCTGGTAATGTGAGTGTCAGCCGGCAACGGTGTAGACTGGCAGCACAACCATAGATAAGTGAAGCTGCATGTAGTAAATAGCTTACTGATCGAAACACTTGTCTCTAGAATGCTGTAAGGATTTATACCAACACATGCACTCGATTAGAGAAGAAGTCCTTCCTGATACAATATCGAAGCCTTTCATATGAGCATGCTGAGACATTGAGGAGTTAAGGTAAGCAGTGCTGCCTTTGCTTTAGTTTCTCAGTCAATTGGTACGTGTGCAAGCATCAACACACGTTAGAAGATATCTCTGTTAGGAGATAAGAACGTCCAAGAATAAAGGAAGGAGTTAGTAACCCCACCCACTTGTTTGGTTTTTTCCTAGGGCAATCCATGAGGAAGACTGGATGGGTTTAAACTGACAATAGAACTATATGAGCTTTTTCAAATAGCTACTCAGGTTTTGGAACAAAAAGTTCTCAACAAAAAGGAAAGGACTTACGTTCCCTCTATTTTCATCTTCTGGTTTTCAGAAACTGTTGTTAGTGTTGTGGAGTATGACAACAGACTGAAGAGGCCAACAACAGCGCACCTGCATCCTCCAGAACCCTGGATTAAATATTTTGGCCTGAATGTTGGATCTGTAAATACAATTGTACTACAACATGCTCAGTAAAACGTGAAGTAATATCCCACAATTGAATAACAAAAATTCTGAATGCAGTTATAAATAATTTAGCTCTAATTTATTAATCCCAATGAAAATGCTGTTGCAGGAAGCATAAGTCAACTAATCTACACCTGAACCCCAGAATCTGAAGACAAGAGAGTCGTAATCAGCCCAACAAGAAGCTTATGATAGTATTAATAAATGTCAACAGGAAAAAATTGTCCCCTCTCCCGTTTAGCCAATTGTGTGTAGCCCTCCTGTTTTAAATGGGGGCATAAACTTGTTCCTTCCTTGTCATGAACTGAATCAACACTAGTTATCAGACAAGGGGACTACTGAGGAACTCGTCACATGACTCTGCACGTGGTGGTGGTCTATATATTTGCCTATATTTCATTCAAAGGCCACTTTTTTAGACAAGGCTCTATATTCGCTGAAAGGAAGAAAGACCATATGCGAATAGTTCTAATAAAAAAAAATAACAATAATTTATGCAGTGAAAGGAACCAAATTGTATAATATAATACAAGTGTGTATTGAACAGTTTACAGTGACACATATATACAAAGGTGAAACAAAAGTAAAACGAAGTATAAACATGTTGCACTCCAACTCCTTAGTGCTAAACAATTGGTGTACAGTGAAAGCAAAAAAGCCTGAATTTGGCCTAACTACTTCTTGTAGCCTTTTCTGTGTGACATATAATCAAACAGAACAATTATTGGACCTGTGTGAAATATCACATGAATCTTGAGGCTCAGTTGCCTCGAGGGTTGGTATGCTGAGCAAAGTGTTCTCAATAGTTCTCACAACTTCAGTGCTCAGGGTTGCCTCAAAATTATTATATAGGATGTTGACAAAATAGTCAGTAGTAAAAGGACTGTGGATAGGCGGACAGTGCTCCCCTGAAGAAATTCCTAAAATATAGTTTTATATGGTTGGAAGGAATTAAACATGTCGGGACGAATGAATTATGATTTGTATTTGTATTTGTATTTATTTATTTGTATTGCGCACCTTGCCCGGTGTAATGTATTGATTGCATTAATACATTTTAATTGAGAGAATGAATGACACAGTATTTCTACTGCAGGGTCTCATAAATTAAGGTAGTTTTAAATGTTTAGAAACTTCTATTTAGCACTGAATGTCGTTTACCCATTGACTCAAATGAAGTTCATTAACAAGGAGAATAATGAATATACCATAAATGTATTTATAGAATACATTTAAAACATTTTTATAAAAAGAGCTTGCTGGATTATGTACAAATTCAGATATATGCTGTTTGACAAGCTAAAACTTCTCCTTAGTGTGGAGAGATCAGGTAGTTGATGTATTGCTGGTGAATAGCTAAGACGACATTAGACCACCAAAACACCTATACGTTTTGCCAGTTTCGATACAGAGGAACTGCTCCGGAGGGTGTTTAAAAACCCTCCAGTCTCTAACTTAAGTCACAGAATAACAAAAAAATGCGCCATCTTGGTCATGGAGTCCACCATCACCATGATCGTAGTTTGTCGAGAAGAAGGAGGGAGATCTATTATAAAGTCAGTTTATATATGCTGCCACGGTTGTGTGGGTAAAGGGGACTGGATTAGTTGACCCAAAGGAGGTCTGTGCAGCATTTTACTTTGATGACAGATAACACAAGCTGCCACATTGTTCTTTACATCTTTCGATACACCTATCCACCAAAGGTGATGGGCAATGGACTCAAAATTAACTCATACTCCCTGGTGACCTGCAGTTTTGACATCATGACATATCTGCAAAACCTGTTTCCATAAGGTAGTGGTGGGAATGAAACATTTCTGTCCATAAAACATTCTTATCTTGAGTCAAGTCACATTCTTGGATAGCTACCAGGAGGGATGGCTGGTCCCTGTGGCTTTCTTCTTTTACACATTTTTGGAACATGCTCACAAAAAACAAAAAGGAAGCCTTTGGGAACAATGTTTCCAGGAAAAGGATGCAACTAGTTTGTTGCTATTTTCTAGAAAGGGCACCTGCCATCTGTTTACAGACTCCAGGTAGGAAGGTAAAGCATATATCGTAATGAGAGGAAAAGCAGGCTCCTGCTGCTTTGGTATTCAAAGTGCTGTAAAACCTTTAGATTGCGATGATAATTTCACGCAGTCACTTGGAACTTAGAACCTAATAAGAGATGATGCCATTATTTGCAGGATCTTTTGATTGCCAACAATACTTTTTCTAAGACGGTGTTATTGATCTCAGATGTCGACAGTGTTTTATACAAGTCTGCAATGGGATGTTTGATTCCATTGTCAAATCTCTGTTGTAACATGGCACCAATGGTGGAATTATGTTATGTTATGTTACTTTGCATTTATATAGCGCCTTATGTACCATTGGTATGGTCTGAAGGCGCTGGTAGGTTGAACGCCCTTGGGAACCGAAGTTCAAGTCAGTAGAGAGAGTAGGGAGGGTCAGAGGTGCGTGTGAGCACCGCATATGTGTGCAGCTGGTGTGGCATTCGTGTAATAGCTGCTTCTTTGCGGTAGGTGTGGTGGTTGAGAGATCAGGAGTATGTGTTAGTTCTGGCAGGATTTGTCCAGACCGAAAGTGGCTGCATTAGGCCTGAGGAGAACGCCTGGCTGAGGGGTGTGTACCCAGTGGTGTTTACTTAGAGTGATGGGGAGTATGCGGCAGATGTTGGTATGGGAACAATTATACCGAATGGTGTCATAGTATCTCTGTGTTCTAGTTGAATGGTGGTGTAAAGAAGAGAGTAAGCGTGGTGATGTGATATGATGGGTTACATGCTCTTTCAATTGCTCCACACACTGCAATCCGCTCCACACACTCCAATCCGTTTCATGCATTCGAATCTGTTCCATTTACTCCAATCCGTTCCATGTATTCTGAGTTGTTTTATGCACTTCATCCACATATTTCGCCCGTTCCATCCACATACGTCGCCCGTTCCATCCACATACGTCATCCGTCTACATACGTCACCCATTTCGTCCACATGCGTTACGCGTTCCATCCACCTACGTCATCCGTTCTGTTCACATACATCACTCGTTCAATCCATATACGTTACCCATTCCATCCACATACTCCACACGTTCCGACCACTCTACGCATTCAGCGGCTCTATGTACTCATCCGCTCTATGCAGTCATCCGCTCTACGCATTCTTTCGTTCTAGGCACTCATCCGATCTATATGCTTTACACAACTCACCCGTTCTACACAACTCGCACTCTCACTCACACTCTAGGCACTCGCGCACTCACGCTCTAGGCACTCACGCTCACCCGCTCTAGGCACTCGCACTCACCCGCTCTATGCGCTCACCCACTCTACGCCCTCACCCGCTCCCCTCGCTCTTATGCATTCCTCCTTTCTTATGCACTCATTAGCTCATATGTACTCGCCTGTTCCATACACTCGTCGGCTCTACCCACTAGTCTGTTCTACGGAATCATCCGCTCTGCGCACTCCTGCGCTCGGTGCACTCCTCCGCTCGGCTCACCCATCCGCTCCCCGCACTCATCCGCTCTATGCATTTGTTCTTTCCACGCATTCCTCTGATATATGCACTCATCAGCTCTACAAAGTCGTTTGTTCACATGCAGTCATCCGCTCTATACACTCATCCGCTCTATACACTCATCCGCTCTATACACTCATCCGCTCTATACACACATCCGGTCTGCACATTCATCTGCTCCAGCGATCTACAGACTCTCTGCACTCATCCGCTCTACACACTCATCCACTCTACACACTCATCCGCTCTACACACTTTTCTGCACTTACGCACATATCTGCTCTACACACTCGTCCGCTCTACACATTCTTCCGCTCTACACACTCATCCGATCTACACACTCATCGGATCTACACACTCATCTGCTCAACGCATTCATCCGTTCCACACGCTTCATCTATTCTAAAGATTTCATCCACTCCATTCACTTCGTTCATTCATCATGTATTACATCCATTTCATTAATTTCGATCTCCTTACTGTTTTCGTACAATTTATTCTTATTATCCACTTCCTTGCTTTGTTCTACTTTACTCGTTCTATTCTGTTTGTCCTTTTATTTCATATTAGTGGTTGTTAGATGTCAATTACTCGCATCTAGTAGTTTGTTGGATTGGTGTCATTGAGATGCTGTTATTCTGTTTGGGTTAGTTTGCGTACAGGTTGGTTTTAGGGGAAGAGACAGGTTTTCAGTAGTTTGCGGAAAGAAATCAGATCCTCAGTTAGGCGGATGTGGGGTGGGAGTGTGTTCCACAGTGTGGGGGCCATGGCTGAGAATGATGATCCGCCTAACCTGGCTGAGTTTGTCTTAGGTACGACTAGGAGGCCGGCTGAGCTTGATTTTAAGCGTGCGTAGCGGGTGATAGGGTTTTAGCTTGTCTTGAAGATATTGAGGTCCGGTTTTATGCAATGCTCGATGGGAGATGCATAAGGTTTTGAAAGTCACCCTTCTGGCCACTGGAAGCCAGTGCAGAGTCTTAAGGGCTGGGGAGATGTGGTCTCTTGGGCCGAGCGCAAGTAGCAGTTTGGCTGCGGCGTTTTGTGCCCTTTGAAGTTTATTCAGTTGGTAAGCGTGGACTCCGAGGTAGAGGTGGTTTGCGTAGTCCAGTCTTGATATGACAATTGATTGGACCGCGGAGAGTCTGTTGGGAAAGGAGAGATATGGAAAGATGCGCCTGAGGGTTTTAAGGTGGTAGTGGCAGGACTTTGAGACGTTGTTGACTTGGCGTGAGAGTGTTAGGTCAGAGTCAAGGGTGCATCCAAGGCTTTTCACTAAGTTAGAGGGGGTCGTGAGTTGCCCATGGCGGATGGCCAGGGTAGTGGGTGTGGAAGAAGTTCGGAGTTGCCACATACCATGATTTCAGTTTTGGAGGGGTTTAACAAGAGGTGGCTTTGGGTCATCCAGAGCTCTATGTCAAGGAGGCAGGAGGCGAGGTCAGGTCGGCAGTTGGGTTTTGAGTTCAGGAGTTTTAGAATTAGTTGAGTGTCATCAGCGTAGTTGTAACACAGGATGTTGTGTGAACGAATTATTGGTGGGAGGGTGATCAAGTAGAGGTTGAACAGGAGGGCAGATAGGCATGCTCCTTGTGGGATTCCCGTATTGACAGGTCGGGCTTGGGAGAAATAGGAGGAGAGTACCGTTATTTGGTACCTATCTTTGAGGAATGAGGCTATCCACTTAAGAGCGGTTCCATGAATTCCTAGGGAGTGGAGGCGGTCAAGGAGGATTGAGTGATTGTGTCGAAGGCGGAGGATAGGTCAAGAAGGATTAATGCGGCGCATCCCGCGGAGTCTGCCGTCATTTTAAGGTCATCCCAGATTGAGGTTAGGGTGGTTTCAGTTCTGTGACGGGCTCTGAAACCTGATTGTGCAGGGTCTAAGAGATTGTTGGCTTTGACAAAGGCATTTAGTTGGGATTAGGCGGTTCGGTCAATGAGTTTGGAAAGGAGCCTGGTGTTTGAGATGGGGCGGTAGTTTTTGGGCACGAGAGGGTCGAGGGGGTATTTTTTTATTAGAGGTTTGACATGAACCGTTTTGAATGCGTCGGGAAAGATACCCGAGGAGGGAGACATTTATGATGGACCTTGCATGTTCTCCTGCAAAGGTGGAAGCGAAAATGTCTTTGAGGGTTGTTGCCGAGCAAGGGTCTAGCGGAGAGCCGGACGGTTTGCGGGCAGATAGAAGTTTGAGAAATTGTTCTGGTGTTATTGGACTAAAGGATTCGAACGTTGGTTGTATAGTGGTTGCAGGCGGTGGGTTGGTCAGTATGGGGGAGGGTTGCCTGGTGGATGTAACATAACATAACATTTGTTGAAAAAGGCATGAAATTGCTCCTGGTGATGTGGCATCTATGAGTTCACGTGTATTACTTAACATGAACAGATTGTTAACAGTAGGGCTTCTCAGCCATTACTTTTTTATTTCTCCACAAAATGTAACCCATTCTTAATATCTTGCTTGGAAAACAGATGGAGAAGGGCCTTTTTTGTAGAGTGCCACTGGGCTTCTAAATCCAAAGCCAGGTCACCACCTGCCGGCAGACCAGAAACCCCACTTTTTCAATTGATGTCCTATTGACTATTACTTACAACATAGACAGATCGGTTCTTAACAGCATTTTTGTATTCTTCTGTTACTTCAGGCAGAGGTTTAACTGGAGATCTTCAGACTTTTCTTTTGTGTTCACTCACTTCCAAGAGTCCAGTTTTTGATTTGCCAAGGGCTTCTGCTATTTTATCAAAGTCAGTAGTCAGACGACTTAATCTAAAGTTAAACAATTAGACACATCAGTTTCCAAGAAAAACGATTGGTTTTGGTCAGGTAGTCTCAGTATTGCGGCTTTAGTGAAAGCTTACTTTAGAGTCTGAATGGCCTCTTTTGTGGATTTGTCCTATCTGAACTTGGTTCCTTTCTTAAGTATTGCTGTCAATGGTTCTATCTTCAAAGAAAATTTAGGGATGAATTTTCTATAAAAGTTTGAAAAGCCTAGAAACCTTTGTATGTCCTTGTCAGAAGCAGATTCTTTCCACTGAATAACAGCTTTAACTCCACAGAGGCACTTTCTGCAGGTAGCACATAACCCAGATAATTACCTGAAGTCGGACGGAAGGGGCATTTTTCCAATTTTGCAAAATAACTATTCCTATGTAAACAATCAAGAATGTCCAATACATGCCCCTTATGGTCTTGTAGAGTCTTAGAAAATAGCAAGATATCGTCTAGGTACACCACAATTGAGTGTAACAGTAAATCTGGAAACACATGATCAATAAAGCGCTGAAAGAATGCAGGAGCATTGGCTAGCCCAAGTGCATGGTACAGTATTCGTTGTGCCCAAATGGGCTATGGAAGGCTATCTTCCATTCATCACCACTACGAATCCGGACTAGATGGTATACTCCGCTTAAACCAATTTTGTAAATATGTTAGATCCCCTCACAGATTCTAGAATATCTGAGATTCATGGGAGTTGGTACTTACCCATTATAGTGATCTTATTGAGTCCATGAAAGTCTATGGATTGTTACAATTTTTTGGTGTCTTTTTTTGGGGATAAGGATGCTCCTGCGGTGATTTAGACTCTGTTATAAGGCCATTGCGTATATTAGTTTGAACATACTGCTTTAAGGCTGCATTTTTTCGGGTTCTGACAGAGTATACATCCGTCCGAAAGATACTTAAGTTTTGGTAAGTAAACCGATAGAACAATCTTTTGTTCTATGAGGGGGTAATTCTTTGTACCCTTCATTTGAATAGACTTCATGGAATTTGACGTATTCTTTCTGTAAGAGAGTTATTTGCCCGATAGAGGCAACCCCTTCCTTATTTTTCACCAAAGTTAATGGGGTTTGGAATCCAATAGCCCAATGACGGAGACAGTGTGCAAGACAATATTCGGATCCCAGGTAGAGAATACCAGCAGGCCAGTTAATAAAAGGGTTTTGAAGGCGAAGCCAAGGGAGCCCCAATATGATAGGGTAGTGGGCTGCCTCAAACAGGTCAGAGCGAACTCTCTCTGAGTGACTGTAGATACACATAGTGAGTTTCTTAGTTTATTATTTAATGGGTCCTAATGGGTCTACACCTTCCAGAGGTATTAACACAAATGGAGGAAGACAAGGAACTCCATCAACACTGGCCCATTGGTCATCTAGTAAGTTTCCTGCCGCTCCACAGTCAATTAAGGCTGGTATGTCTTCAAGAAATCCATCACTGATTCTGAGGTGCACTCTTAAAACAAAACCATAAAATTGTCACAGTATTTGTTATAGTGGGAACTCTGTTTTCCCACCCACACCGTAGTTCCCTTTACGATCGGGAGGAGGTGTTTCCCAAATGCCTAGGAGGGGCAATAGGTGTCATGCCCTCGCCACTGGCGCACGCATTGGAAACCATCATGGACTACTTGGTACTCATTAATCCTCCTAATACTCCTTGAACAACTCCTTTTCACGCCTTGGTCTTTTATTTCCATTTGCTCAACTTTGGTTCTTTCTTATTTTATTCAATTAACTACATTTACCATAATGCACCTGGCTGCAGTCCTCAATTCCTGGCTATTCTCATTCATCGTTTTTGGGACCACAATCCCCAGAAGCCCTAGCGGCCAGTGCTGCTTCCACCTGCTCAGGACCAGAGAGGCAGGAGGCAGATTGTCTTCAGGTGTGCTGCTACAGGTGCTGTCAATTAGCCTGCCTCAGAACAGGGCAGGGCTGTATATATAAGCAGCTGCCTGCAGGAGCACAGTGTCTTGCATCTTGAGATCTCTCTGCTCCCGTTTGCCTTGACCCGCTACTTTGTATGCTGTTCCTGTTGCTGCATTATCCTGTTTTGATCCAGTGCCCTTTCCGGGCTCCCTGCCTTGCAGCCGATCTCGCTCCGCTGCCTTCTACCTACAGCCCTTGTCCTCTGGGCTCCCTGCCCTGCAGCCTGCCTCACTCCGGCTGCCTACGGTCCTTGTCCTCTGGGCTCCCTGCCCTGCAGCCTGCCTCACTCCGGCTGCCTACGGTCCTTGTCCTCTGGGCTCCCTGTCCTGCAGCCTGCCTCACTCCGGCTGCTTACAGTCCTTGTCCTCTGGGCTCCCTGCCTACAGCCTGCCTTACTCTGGCTTCCTACAGCCCTTGTCCTCTGGGCTCCCTACCTTGAAGCTTGCAACCCTCTGCTGTCTCCAAGCCTTTGTCCTCTGGGCTCCCTACCTTGCAGCCTGCACCTCTTCGCTGCCTACAGCCCTTGTCCTCTGGGCTCCTTTCTTGCAGCCAGCTCCCTCCGCTGCCTACAGCCTGTGTCCTCTGGGCTCCTTCCTTGCAGCCTGCCTCCCTCCGCTGCCTACAGCCCTTGTCCTCTGGGCTCCCTGCCTTGCGGCTTGCTACACTCCTCTGCATTACAGCCTGTATTACACTTAGCTACCTACGGCCCTGCTCCTCTGGGCTCCCTACCTCACGGCCCTATTCTTTTGGGCTCTCTGTCTGTCGCCTACTACTAATCTCTCTCTGTCCTGTTCTTCTGGACTCCCTGCCTTGCAGCCTACTACAGTCCTCCGCAGTCCACTACAGTTTGCCTGCACCTAGTGCCACTCTTGACTGCAGACCTGCTTCCTACTTTGCAGCCCTTCTGTTTTCCTGACTGCTGCTCCCTTGTGCTCTTCCTTGAGTCCTCTGTACTCCACCTTAGGTTATCTACTTCAGTCTAACTGCCTTTCCTTCATTTCCTTCTGCTAGATTGCTCATTGACTTCCTTTTCGCTGGATATATCTGTTCTTGTCTTCTCATGTATCTTATGTAATCCCTTTGTACAGAGCTTGCCTGTTGGTTTCCGGCAGGCAACCTCTGCCCCTTCCCTTGTCCCGTTTTCAGTGTTACAGACACCCACTGCTGTTGTTCCCAGCCATGAGCATACAGCGTGGGCCTCTGTTATAGCAAGAAACCTCTGCAAAAATCTAAAGTTTTCTTAAGGACTGCAAACAAAAACCATAGTTTAAAAGACAGACTCGCCCTAGTAAATAATGGTTTACAAGCACAGTACTACACTCACTGGCTCGCTGACCCTTCCATGTGTAACTACTATGACATTTGCAACTATGATCCGCAGTCTCTATCTATAGAAGAGCTACAGCAAGAAAATGAATTCCTGCAGATTTTGTTAGCCCAACCAGTGGAAAACACTCATGCGGTTTCTGGCATTTCTTCTGACACTACATTCGACATTCAGCCGGTACACAAACCTTGTATTCCTTTATCCCAGGCTACCCTGTCTCAGGACCAATGTCTTAACACTGCTACAGCCAAGGATATTGCACTCATTGTGGCAGACTCTCAACCAGAGTACACTGTTGCCAAAGTGATATGCTCAAGATCAGCTTGGCAAGCTACACAACCTCCCCTGACTGCTGTAAACACTTCTTTAACCAGACAAGGCATTCAGTATCCTGAGGTTAGTGCAGCTGGTCCTGGGTACAAAAGACCAATACTGACCATCGGTTGTCTTAATGCTTCCCAAGTAACTACTAACCATGATAACTCTAAGGTCAGTCTTCCTATTCCAACACCCGAATTTTCTGCTGCACCAGATTCTGAAGCTGTAGAACAGGCTAATAGAACATACCTGTTACAAGAACAACTCTTAAGCCTTAAAAGACAAACCGAAGACCTCTATGATGAATTTGTCTATCTGCATTATAAGAATCTAGCTAAGGGACACAATTTACCAGACCATCTGACACTATGTCCAACACCCGACATTCTGTCTTTAGAGTTTAACAGATTAAGGCCTGTACTGGTAACACAGAAGATGATACAGACTTATACAGAGCAGTTGGAAGACCTGAACTTGGCATATACATACCAGTTAAAGCTTGACACCGCTCATTCACTTAATAGCCACAGTAACACAGGCTGTCGTTCAGATAGTGAAGAATGGACTCCTCCAGTGGGCCAGATCGCTCACACGGCCATTACACCAACGATCAAGTCTAATCATCTGACTGGACATTCCGCTGAGTCAAAGGATTGTTCCATTCTTGCCCTTGATGTCAGTCCTTTACTCCAATTTACAGCCTCTACTGAAGTGACCAGATCTGAGAGGTATTCTGCTTCTATGAACATTGGCACTCCTGACCATAAGTCAGATCCTGAAACATACCCAGTACCTGTCTGGAATCCAACTTTGCCTACTGTCAATACCCCAGATCCATGTATCAACTTGGGCACACAAGACTTTGCACGCCAGCCTTTGGAAGGCTTACCCTTTCCTGGTCCTACATCCACCATGCTACTTGTTACAAGATCTGCTAGCCCAATCTCTGCTGCTCCCCCTGCTAGTACTCCTGAATCTGCTACTGATGCCTCATCTCAGATCACTCCTACTGCAGTCGAAGCACCCCTTTCCTCTCTGCCTGCAAGGACAGTACCTATTGCAAAGCCAGTTAAAAGTTCTCCTATTAAGGCTACAGCTCCGGTAGATCCTGTTGGTGCCTCTGCAGCACCTAAACTACCAGTCACGACGCTATCAGTCTCAGTTGCGTCCCTGTCGGCTGGTGCTCCTGTGACACCTATACTTCCAGCGGTTACAGCATCTGAACTTCCTACTGACATTCCTGATCTTCCTGCAACTCATGGTGTTCCTGCAACATTTGTTACTCCTGAAGTCTCTGTCGCAAATCTTCATGTTGCCATTGCTGCTTCTGACTATTTGGACGACCGTCCTAGAGCAACCAATTCAGCTGAATCTCTGGTTCCACCTTTCAGCGCTGTACCATTGCCAGTCCTAAGGAAGACCACTTCTTTCAAAGCAATATATGCCATGGAGTCTGCAGCACATCTCCACAGTTCCTCAGTTCATGAACGCACTGTTGGGTTTTTGGTCCCTAAGAAGTTGTCTTTTCTGAATTATACCTCAAAGGTTCGAAACAATGGTAATGTCTCCTCCCTTCAAGACTCTCACCTTGCAGCATTAAACAGTTTTTGGTGCTTCATGATGTGCCTTTTTGGTATAAGACTCTCTCGCGGTGTGACAGGCCTTGGACGTGCTCTTCTTGTTGGTCAGTCTTCAGGGGGCCTGGAGAGGGGCATGGAGAGGGGCATACTTCATGCCCGCGCCGCTGGCGCACGCATTGGAAACCATCATGGACTACTTGGTACTCATTAATCCTCCTAATACTCCTTGAACAACTCCTTTTCACGCCTTGGTCTTTTATTTCCATTTGCTCAACTTTGGTTCTTTCTTATTTTATTCAATTAACTACATTTACCATAATGCACCTGGCTGCAGTCCTCAATTCCTGGCTATTCTCATTCATCGTTATTGGGACCACAATCCCCAGAAGCCCTAGCGGCCAGTGCTGCTTCCACCTGCTCAGGACCAGAGAGGGAGGAGGCAGATTGTCTTCAGGTGTGCTGCTACAGGTGCTGTCAATTAGCCTGCCTCAGAACAGGGCAGGGCTGTATATAAGCAGCTGCCTGCAGGAGCACAGTGTCTTTCATCTTGAGATCTCTCCGCTCCCGTTTGCCTTGACCCACTACTTTGTATGCTGTTCCTGTTGCTGCATTATCCTGTTTTGATCCAGTGCCCTTTCCGGGCACCCTGCCTTGCAGCCGATCTCGCTCCGCTGCCTTCTACCTACAGCCATTGTCCTCTGGGCTCCCTGCCCTGCAGCCTGCCTCACTCCGGCTGCCTACGGTCCTTGTCCTCTGGGCTCCCTGCCCTGCAGCCTGCCTCACTCCGGCTGCCTACGTTCCTTGTCCTCTGGGCTCCCTGCCCTGCAGCCTGCCTCACTCCGGCTGCTTACAGTCCTTGTCCTCTGGGCTCCCTGCCTACAGCCTGCCTTACTCTGGCTGCCTACAGCCCTTGTCCTCTGGGCTCCTTAACTTGAAGCTTGCAACCCTCTGTTGTCTCCAAGCCCTTGTCCTCTTGGCTCCCTACCTTGCAGCCTGCACCTCTTCGCTGCCTACAGCCCTTGTCCTCTGGGCTCCTTTCTTGCAGCCAGCTCCCTCCGCTGCCTACAGCCTGTGTCCTCTGGGCTCCTTCCTTGCAGCCTGTCTCCCTCCGCTGCCTACAGCCCTTGTCCTCTGGGCTCCCTGCCTTGCGGCTTGCTACACTCCTCTGCATTACAGCCTGTATTACACTTAGCTACCTACGGCCCTGCTCCTCTGGGCTCCCTACCTCGCGGCCCTATTCTTTTGGGCTCTCTGTCTGTCGCCTACTACTAATCTCTCTCTGTCCTGTTCTTCTGGCCTCACTGCCTTGCAGCCTACTACAGTCCTCCGCAGTCCACTACAGTTTGCCTGCACCTAGTGCCACTCTTGTCTGCAGACCTGCTTCCTACTTTGCAGCCCTTCTGTTTTCCTGACTGCTGCTCCCTTGTGCTCTTCCTTGAGTCCTCTGTACTCCACCTTGGGTTATCTACTTCAGTCTAACTGCCTTTCCTTCATTTCCTTCTATTAGATTGCTCATTGACTTCCTTTTTGCTGGATATATCTGTTCTTGTCTTCTCATGTATCTTATGTAATCCCTTTGTACAGAGCTTGCATGTTGGTTTCCGGCAGGCAACCTCTGCCCCTTCCCTTGTCCCGTTTTCAGTGTTAGACACCCACTGCTGTTGTTTCCAGCCATGAGCATACAGCGTGGGCCTCTGTTATAGCAATCTGTGCAGAAGGCTGGAGTTTCCTAAGGTTCGTGGAACACTCTTTGCCATTTCAGCATACAACCCAAGAGGGAATCCAGTTTGTTTGTACCTTTGTATCTTTTGCCCCTTTTGGCACACAGCTACAGTTTCCTACTCTTCTTTCTTGTTGAACTTACTGCTGTGTGTGCTTATCTGCTACCTTACTTCAGCACAGCCACCCAAAATCTACCTGGATACCCTGTGCCACTCTTGACAGAGTGCCATTCTTGACAATAGGACAATCTCTCACTAAATGGTCTTTCGAGGCACAACAGATACAGAGCCCCTGCAACCTACTGTGATTACATTCCTCTGAGGACCGGGGACCTCAAGCCGCACCGATCTGCATAGGCTCATCTTTTGTTACAGTTCTGGGGACTTGGCCACTGGTTTATGCAGGAACCCTAAAGAATGTGCTCTTTTACTTACCCCATGAGGCCCTTGAATGCTGTAGTCTATTTGGATTAAAAAGGTTATAATTTCTGCAAGTTTGGCTGCTTGAGGCACACAGGAGATCTCGTCCTTTAATTCTTCTGTCAGTCCTCGAAGGAAAAGAGTTACTAAGGTGTCGTTGGGCCATGCAGTCTCAGTAGTGATCTGGTTAAAATGGGTAATGTAGGACAATATATCCAAGGACCCCTGTTTAAAATTTAACACATTTTCTTGTGCGGTCGCTGTGGCCTGAATGCAAATAAACATGGTTTTAGGAATCTAGGATGGGATTATTTGTAGTCACTAGGGGTGTGGCCCAGGCAAGAGCATTTCCAATTAAATTAGAAACCATAACGCTTACATTTGTGGCGATCAGTGGGAAAATATGCTGGCTTCAAAGTAAAGCAGGAATCTAGAAATTCTTTAAGTGTCTTTGCATTGCCATAATATTTACTGCTGGCTAACGGGCCTGGTGGCAATTCAGAATGCAGAGGAGGTTGAGCCAACATCTGCAAAGTGTAACATTTTAATTATTTAAGGTCTGAATTTCCTGGGTTAAAGCTTGGACTGCATCCATCAGCTGCTGCATTTGATCCATGATAGGTTTTGGGCGTCACTTACTGTCACAAGCAGTGACCTTATGAAACTTGTGCAGAAGTATGAGCAGACTGACAGCTCAGGAACTTCTATGCAGTTGTAGAAAAAAGGGAAACGGCCCAGAGAACATCAGTGGACCTGATGTAACCGGGCAGAATCTACTCGATGGCCTGAGCCCAGGGAAACCCTCTGGGGAAGAAAACCCTTTGTTGTGCAGTCAGATGATTCCAGACGAGGATAGCGATAGAGATAACTGTCGAGAAGTTAGCAGGAACCAGGATGAAAATAAGGATGGGTGAATAGCATTGCAGGAGATGAGTAAAGGCTGAAGCAAACAGAGAAGGAAGTAAACTGGACACAAGCAGCGAGAAGGAGCATGGAGGGGCACCGGAAAAAGGGAAAATAGAACAAGAACAGTGTCAGTGCTTACCAGAGCGAAGCGGCGCACCGAGCCCTGATGTCTTTCCATCTATGTAGTGAAAGGCAAAAGAGAGGGCAACTGACATCTCGGGCACCATCTTGGATTTAACTAGAATGCTGCACTTGTCGTTTCACAGTGTCCTGATCCGACGCCATTTTGGGGAGGAAAATGCCCCGTTTGAATGCCTTCTTCTCCAGCGCTGCCAGACAGACCATGTGGGAACCGGATCCCTAATGGCAGTATCCATTGTGGGTAGCCAGAAGGTCTGATACAACAGGCTATCTTATGGAAGCCATCTTCCTGGGCAGTCCCGCACACCTCTTTCTGCTGCAGCGATTCCCTGTCCGATCTCAGTTATAATAAGGTGTGAAATACGGGGCCCGCTGTTGCCAAGAGAGGCTGTGGCTGTAAGGAAGGTGGTGCAGGAACCATCCACTGCAGCTTTGACAAGGAGCCGGTTCCATCAGGGAGAAGGGGGCACAGACACCTTACCATCATCATCATCAGTGTATAATTTACACTTGATCATGGCAAGATAGGAGATTTCTCCTCTGACATTAGCATCTCACCTGAACCAAATAGGGAAAGAGATGCAGGGGCAGATGGTGGCCTTTCCCCTAATGCTCAACATCAGGTGATGATGGGGAGACTCCTGACAACGAATTAGAAGTGGGATGCCCAAAAGAACTTTGCAGATCAGCAGATGAAGATACATCTGGCAATTTGGAAAGAACTTGGGCGCATGTCCATGAAGTTGGGATAAAATTCGTTATGGCAGTGTATGGAAATTTAAAGATTTGCCATAGCTACAGCACCCCAGAATTAGTCCATTGGGCAGCCACAGAGAGCGTGGTGCACGGCTTTCAGCTGCCGTCACGTCAATTGAGAGGCTTGAGCAGGCTCTAAATCTACCCTAACAGATTTTTGGTGGTTATTCTGCAGCCACCCACACTAAGGATTATGTGACCAGCCAACATGTCCCAATAGAGATTCTCCCACTCCATGAGCCCCTCCATCACTCAGCCAGGCTTTAGAACACTCTGGCAAAGAAAGTAGGACACATAGCCTTTATTGTGTGGGGGGTGGATAAGATGTGGTTGGGAGTGTTTTTGTGTGTGTGTGTAAAAGGGATATGTTTGGGAGTGTTGTTGGATACAGTATAGGGGAGGCTGGGGGTGTCTGTAGGAGTGTTTTTGGGATAGAATTTTGGTGGGGCCGTGTTTTGTGCTCACATAGGAGTATTAGTTTGTCTTTAAGGGAATGAACACGTTGAAATTACTCATTCTTAAGATCCATGTCATTGTTGTGGTACTCTAATTTAGCAATATGCCCCAAGCGGCGTGAGCATTACCGACTCAGGTAATGACCTGGGGCATTACCAGAGTCCATAATGCCCCCGACGTGGGGGGCATATAGCTATTAGTGCCCCGGCCTGCAAGATCTGCGTGACCGGCGCACTAAAAGCATTTTTTTCTGTCTCGAAACGCTGCATCGTTTTGTGACAGAAAAAAAAAATGACCAAGAAAATGGCCGCTGGGAAAGGGAAAACGGACTCCGTTTTCCCTTTCCATGGCGGCCATCGGGAGCGGACGCGCTGTAAACACTTCTTTTCCCAGAGCGTCCGCTCCCGAATAGAAATAAAGAGAAGAAGGTAAGTGGGGTTGGGAGGGGGTAAGGGAGGGAGGGAAAAAAACATACCTGGGTCCACGGCAGAGGACAATGGCAGCCTTCAGCTGTGTGGAAACTCAGAGCGGGGACATCGTCACCCACCTGGAAAAAAGCAGGCAGAAGGTAATTGGGGGTGGGAGGGTGGGGAGTGGGAGGTAAAAAAAAAAAAACATACCTGAATCCCCGGTGGATGGCCCTGCTTTGAGCCTCCTCATTGGCTGAGGAGCTGCTAAACCCCCCGCCGGGGTCAAAGGCA
The DNA here is from genome assembly GCF_040938575.1 of Ambystoma mexicanum. Lineage (NCBI taxonomy): Eukaryota > Metazoa > Chordata > Amphibia > Caudata > Ambystomatidae > Ambystoma > Ambystoma mexicanum. The sequence goes on from NC_090928.1 coordinate 158,561,075, forward strand.
TGGAATCCGAGGTAATTCCCCAGCGAGAGCCAATCAGAATGGTCCTTTAATTTTGAATTGTCGTTAATGACGTTCTAAATGTGCCCAACTCCCAGGTGTGATATATGTGCCATTTGCAAGTTCACAGTGTGTTGCTGCTAGTCGTTTCTTAACAACTGGTCCTTGCCTAGATTGAAACTATTGGGGGATGTGTGCAGTCCTGGACACCTATAATGTTTGGGAAGTGGGCTACATTTTAGAACATCCCTGCAGAGACACTGAAGACATTCTGCTTGGGGGAGTGTAATGTGGTGCTGGCCATCGTGCAGAAATGCATTTAAGGCTGTAGGCAAGGACACTAAAGAACCTGGGCTGAGACATACCCTATAACATGTTAAAGGAGTAATGAAAACTACAGTGTCACAGAAATGTAGAGGGAGCACGGATGTGTGGATGCTGATGGCACTTTACATATCCCCCTCCATCAACTGCAGGATATGCCGGATGTTATTCCTGTCTAGGTGTGATCCATCACTAGTGAGTCGGTGTCCATGCTGAGGGTCTGTCCCTGGTAATGTCCGACTGCTGCATCCACCTGTCTCCCAACGAGGATCATTAGCTCATGTACATGCCTTTTCAGGGCTTTGCCTAAATGCATGCTTATCGGGGATGTGCTGGAACGTTCTATGGGACCTTTGTGCCCTTTTGCAGGTGTTGTACTGAGTCACTACCCGATGTGTCCTCACCTGCCACTCACTACATCCACCTTTTAGCGGGAAATGCAGTGTATGGGTGTTTATGGGTTTTTGTTGTGCGGTTTTCCAACTCTTGATCAGGTGGCAAATGCTGCATGATCATTTCCAGAAAGAAGGTTGCTTCATGTGTCAGGCAAAAACCACTTGCAGATTTTTCCCAAAAATCTGCATGTGTGTATAGTACATGCTATAAACATCCCCAAATCATGGTAAAACATATGGTTCCATGTAATCATTTCCCTGAAAAAATTTCCGCTGACAAAAAAGTCGCAGTTTTTTGTGGAGACAATATTACATTGAACATGCTGGGGACACCCCCGCAACCCCCATTTTTTTTTTTTAACAATGAGAGCAGGGGATATCCCCGGAACCCGTCCCCATGCATAATGTCACCATATATAATGTCGCCAATGGCTTTTCCCAGCGACATTGTGTATGGGGACATGATGTATAGGGACATTATTACCTGATACCAAACATATAGGGCCTCATTACGACCCAGGCGTTAAGTGTTTAACGGTGCCGTAAAAGGCTGTGGCGCCGTTAAACACTTACCGCCTAATTACGAGGTCCCTTTGCGGGACCCGACCTTAACGGCTGGTTTTACCAGCTGTTAAAGTAGGGTGCCGCAAAGGGAGCTTGGTGCTAAGTACGGTGCCGCAAAAATGGGAATGGGGAAGGGCCCATGGTGAATGGGGAATTACCACCCCGCCAACCATGGAATGGGGCGGTAATTCCGCCATTCACCATGGCGGACCCCGGCATGGACCATGGTGCTAATAGCACCATGGTTTAGCGCCGGGGTCGTAATGAGGCCCATAGTATTCAGCATGCTGCTTAATTTCAATCTTACCACCAACCTCATAATGAGGGCCCATGGGTGGCACTGTATCCAGATCTCTTTTCAAGTAACGGGCTGATATGCTGGGCCCCAGGGTGAACCACTGGTGGCTAGACTGTGAGTGCGTTAAAGCAGCAGGTGCCCACTTAGGTTTTTGCTTTTTGCTAGAGACTACCTCTGGCTAGATATTAGGTATGATCGTGCACATTGACGAGCAGAGATTGAATTTTATTGTTAATTTATAACACGCTTACTACCAGCCAGTGGTTGGTAAGTGCGGGATCGGGATCCAAACCTATGTTGCCTCGCTGTCGTGCTTCCAAGACAAACGTGTTGCACCTGAGCTATCCTTCCTCCCCTATGGGGGGCTTTTTCCTGTAAAGCCTTACCCCATAGTTTGTAGGAGAGGCAATGCAATTGTGTGAGCCTTCCCCTAGGACAGCATGCATGTCCTACAGTAACACATGTGAGAGGTGCTCTAGGAGAGTGAGAATTCCCTGTGTGTGGCAGGGCTATGAGTGATATATGTGTGGAATGTGGAAAAGTGTATGCAATATAATCTAAAGTGATGCCTTGGATTGAAAATGGGTTACTGCAAAACTTCAATCTCAACAAGAAGGCTACGGTTTAACTGCTGGTAGATGCCAATGGGATGATCTCCACATCATGGCATGCAGGTGGGTACATGTTTGATGTGCCTAACCTCAAGGTCTAGGCATTTATGACTGAGATGAAGTTTATTGTTTGGCCCTTGTGTTCCCTACGTACTTATGAGTAGGATATGTGCACTGTGGTTAGTCGTGAGCCATGCACCCTATGTGATGTGCATTCTATTCAGCCCACACTCTAAAGTGCATGAAAGCAAAGAACACAGACCATCTGCTGCATAACACAACAGTGAAATGTGGCAACTATGCTTCTGATACATTTAAAGCACTCAGTGTGTAGATGCCAATGACCTGCAGGAACAGGTATAAGGCATGCAAGGTTTAGCACTGCGAAGAGCTTTGCAGAGCTAGGGCGGGCCTATATGAAATAACACCATTGTGTACTTAATTAGGAATTCAAAGTCAAGGCAAGTCCTTTATCCAGAATGATTCAAATGATAGGTAAATGCATCGTTGAGGGCAAATGGGGACCACCAAAGAGGTCATCCCATCCTGCACACATTGGTTGACATGAAGCAAGCATCAGTTGAATTAATTATCCAGGATGGACTGGGAACAAAACGTGTGCCTGGAAATGTTAATGTAGCATTGAACAAAATCGGCCCAAAGGATGAATTGAACAACACGTGTGTCCATCTATTAGGATTAAGAGGTTGTATAGCATAACAAAAACCTAACATATGACATCTGTTTTTTAGCATGAGGTAAAACCCACTGGAAGCTTTATTTTATGTTACGTGAATATGCTTTTCTCTTGAGCGAAATCACTTGCGTAATAGTTTCTGACCCCTAGGCTTTAAGTGGAGGGGTGTTCTGCGCCACCGCCAGAGGTATCCAGACCTTAGTGTGCTGAAGGAAAGTAAATGAGCAAGGGGAAGATAAGAGGATGGGAATGTGTGCAGTAGATGCTACACACATGTGCAGGGAGGGGTACATCGAGAGGCTGGGGATGCTTTGTGATATCATGGGTGCTTATCAGTCCTCTTAGGTGGACCATAGTTTAGCAAGTGGGAGGAGAAACATGTGGCCTAAAGTGTTGTGATAATTGGATTTTTTCCGGGCAGGTTTCAGAATTGTAAGTAAGTACACACATTAATGTTAGATGCATGAGTGGCTCGAGAGTGTGCTCATGCAATCTTGAAAGCTTGGTGCCTTATTTGCCCGGGTATCTATATATGTTGCACCCCGGGTCAAAGGCCAGAAAGTTCATTCTTTGACAAACAAGCCTGAGCCAAGAGTGGCATAGTGAAGAATAAACTGTCTATAAAGGTACACGTTTTTGGTACCAGAAAGTAAGGGAATGGAGTTCTCAATAACATTGAAAAGCCCTGGCACCTTGATGTAAAATTGGTTATTCATTAATTTGTTCTGGGACATGTCATGCTAGACTATATTTCAGTTCACAGTGAGGCAGGATGCTGTTTTTATTTAGATAAGGATATCAAATTATAGTCATACGTAGCCATCTATAGTGAGAAAATTAACCAAGAGCTCACTATGCTAACTGTGTTCATTCAACCATCTGAAAGGCGAAGGTGGATGTACAACAAACAGGGTAGGGAGGGAGAGAAAGGCCTTATGCATGTCCTCCCGTATGCAGTGATAGTCTGGCAATATTCTGTAATATTATGCTATGTTGGTTGTAGAGCTCTAAATGCCAGAGTGAGGTCGCCTCACAGGACTGAGGAGCAGGAAGACAATATTCCAGGTTGCACGCCTAGAATGTGGCCACCAGTGCACCCAAATATCAGCACTGAAGAGCCACTCAGTCAGCCAGTCAACTAACGTGGTGTCATGGAAAAGATTACCACTAAATATTCCAGTGGATTAGTGAACACTTTATTAGTAAAAAGCAGGCAACAGGACAAAAACAAACCAACATCCGATCGACCGAAATTGCCTTTTGGCTTCAATACAGCCGGAAAAACGCTGCTTTCATTGAAAATCGCCGAACCACCATTGAAATCCACGAGGTAGCACTAATCTAAGATGGCCGCCACCCTACCCTTTGATGCAGCCTGGCCTCGACTGCCTCCAGGTCCTGCAGTCTGCCCTGATTGGCCACCTGTCCTTTATGTGGTCCAATCCCTCGCCGGCAGGCGAGCGCCGGCCCACCCACTAAGGAACCCCAGCTCCTGTCCTGACCCTGTCCAGAGCCGACAGAGGCCAGGGCCAGGAACTCTGCCCGTGCGACCTAAACTTGCACGCAACCTTGTCCTGCTAACACCATCTGTCAAGCGGGTAAGCAGTCCTAAATTGCCTCACAACCATATGGAAACAACTTTTCTTCTTCTTGTCCACCCACTGTCTGTAGTCTGATGTCAGCTACCCAGTTTATCAACCTATTGGTCTTCTTATGCTGTGCCCCCCGCGTTTGCCCTGTTCATTAATGACTTCTGAACTCTGCCTACCCTATCTACTACTTCAACCTACTTGTTGCCACTGTTACTACTACATGCTGCACAATTGCCTACCTATTTTTGCCTTTGTCTGTAATGTGGATTACTCTGCCTATTGCTTAGCTTACTGCATTTGCAGCACACTATGCCTCACGCTTTGAACATACCAGCCTAGTCAAGGCTCTATTAAAACTAAACTTGTAATCACTGCCCTTTGTACACCTTGCACACTAATTCACAGCCTTGCTAGCTTAACAGCCTGCAAATGACTGCTAGTGCTTCACTTGTGCCCCTGTTTGCTTTGCAACTACCTATTACACTGAGTCTTTCTGTTGTGCTTAGGTCATTGCACTCAGCCTATTCGGCCACTGCGATTGCAGTTAGCCTATTGAGCCTCTGACATTATATTTAGCCTTTGACATTGCATTTTGCCCTCTGTGCCTTTGCTATTGCATTTAGCCTTTGACACTGCATTTAGCCTTGACATTGCATTTAGTCTACTGTGCCTTTGACATTGCATTTAGCCTACTGTGCTTTTGACATTGCATTCAGCCTGCTGCGCCTCTGACTTCATTTAGCCTTTGACATTGCATTTAGCCTTTGACATTGCATTTAGCCCTCTGTGCCTTTGATATTGCATTTAGCCTACTGCGCCTCTGACATTGCATTTAGCCTTTGACTCTGCATTTAGCCTTTGACATCGCATTTAGCCTACTGCGCCACTGACCCTGCATTTAGCCTTTGACATTTCATTTTAATTGGCCTACTGTGCCATTGATACTGCATTTAGCCCACAGTGGTAGAGTGTAAAAATGTTGTAAACTCTAGACACATCTTGCCTACCGCATTGGTCTCTCCGGTTGCAGCTCACTTATTGGCAATCACTGTATTTCAGATCTTGTGCCTTACTTTCTTTCCTGTTCCTAATTTTGCTCTCAAGCACCTCCAGTGCTCATCTGCACCCCTTGCCCACACCTGATACTCTCCCCTCTCTCTCTCACACAATCCACTAATCTTATCCAGCATGGCTGCACCCAACCCTTATTTGAACTACCCAGCCACCTGGATCTGACACTTTGCCTCTAAACCCATACCGAATCGCCCTTGCACCACCTACACTAGAAATTTGAGACTTGGCTCTAGACACTGTTGTGCATTCACCAATCAGTCCTCTGGTACAGCCAGTATAGCCACACCACCGACTCAGCCCACCGCCACCTACGCCCGCAATCTGAGACTAGGAAAGAGACTCCACTTGTCTCCTACACATACCCATCCTCACGTTAGCAGCATTACAAGTCCTCGTCAAGCTCCTATCTAATTACCTTTGAACCAGACTGCACTCGCCTGCACTCACTGGAGTCAACCATGCACCTCACACGTCAGAAACCAGAGAATGGCATCTAGACTCCTTCTTGGGACGTGCCACCAAGGCCTTTATCCTAACTCCAAACTTCCTCGACCATTCATCGACCACACTCCTACACACATCCCAACCTCAGTCCCGGCTACGAATTTAAACCCATCACTACCTCTGACTACATGCCCTATCAAGGCAAATAATAAGAAGTTCATTGGTGCCCTGATCAATGCCCGATCCCTCTCGGCACATGCCCTTGATATTGCAGATATGATTACTTCTGGTAACTTAGACTTCCTGGCCATCACTGAAACTTGGTTGCATATTGCATCCGGTCCTGCACTTTCCTTTGCAGTTCCTGACAACTGTTGCATCATTGGACAACACAGGGACACCAATCAATCCAAGGGTGGAGGAATAGCCGTCATCTTCAAAAGCTCACTTGAATTTAGGATGGTACCCAACATCCAGATTCCATTTGCTAAACTTCTATCCTTCAAGTTACCCATCTCCCCCAACCAAACCATTACAGCGCATCTCCTATATAGGCCACCTGGCCCCATTACCTCATTTATTGATGCTATATCTCCCATTCTTGCCTATAGCACCAAGTCCAACTCGCAAATTCCTCTAATTGGTGGCCTTAATTTAGGCTACCAAGATGTGAATGATTCCAAAGCCATTGACCTCCTTAACACTCTAACTGACTTTGGCCTCACCCAACACATCAAAGAGCCCACTCATATCAAAGGCCGCACTCTCGACTGGGTTGCTGACCTAAACTGCAAGCTTAACTTGATCTCTGTGATTCCTTGCCTGTGATCAGACCACTACAAAATAACCTTTGCAATCAACTCCAGTCCTCAAATCTGCAAACCCAATCTAGCCACTGCCACTCAAACCCGTAATAAGAAGGATATCTCGACCGAGAAACTTCTTCCCATCACCCTTCCTCTACTAAATACCTCTCTGACCACCAGCTCAGACCCTACAGTTTTAGTGGATATTTATAACCAGGCTATGCTCAAAGCCCTCGATACTATTGCACCGCTTAAATTGCAAAAACAGAAACCTCGTTCTCATCTGAACTCCTGGTTCACCCCCCATTTTAGAGACTTATGCAAAGAAAAAAGAAAGGCTGAGTCCCTTTGGAAAAATATACCTTCCCTTGTTAACAAAAACAACCTAACTCTGGCCACCTCCACTTACAAAGCTGCTATTCTTGCAGCCAAAAAAGATGTCTTCAACAAACGTATCATGCAGGCCCAATCAAACACGAAGGAACTTTTTAAGATCCTCAAGCAATTAGAGTCCTCAGTTGCCCCTCTGGTGACTTGCTCCCCTGATGCTGCCTGGTGTATGAATATTTAAAAGGCACTTTTAGATAAAATTGCCTTACTGCAAGTGAAAATAAATGCTAAAAAGAACAACCTAACCAATTTTACTTTGAACACACCATTGTTTAACCTCCCAGTCCCCACACGCCCTCTAAAACCTTTTAGCTTCGCTCCGCTATCCATTGAGGAAGTGGAAAATATTATCAAAAAGCTTAAACCTTCACATTGTCAAGGCGATACCTGCCCTGCAACTATCATCAAGGAAGCTGTGCATGACCTTGCACCATTTATCACCACTTTTATAAATGCCTCCTTCAAATCGGGCATTGTCCCAGATAACCTTAAGAATGCTTGGGATATCCCATTAATCAGAAAACCCTCCCTTGACCCAAGCAACCTTGCCAATTACAGGCCTATTACTACGGTACCATACCTTCTAAAAATTCTGGACCGCGCTGCATACTTTCAAATACAGGACTATCTTGAATCAAACCAATTACTTGGTCTCCGTCAATCTGGCTTCCGTCCGAGACATGGCATTGACTTAAAAACTCAAATTGACAACCTAAAAGATAAGATCAAGTTGGCACTCCTCCTCTTGCTCGATCTGTCAGCAGCATTCGACTTGGTTGATCATAAAATTCTCTGCCACCATCTCAAAATTGCTGCACAATTTTCGGATTCAGCTTCGTCTTGGATTATTTCCTTTTTAGCGAATAGAACTATGAGGGTCTTCTCTCCTCTAGTCTCGGCAGAACCTGCCCCTGTCCCTTGTGGAGTCCCTCAAGGATCTTGCGTCACTCCTATATTATACAATGTGTTTACCAAGCCACTCTTTGACATACTTGACTATCTGGGTGTCTCATACACCAACTATGCTGACGACACCCAGATACTCATCCCTATCTCTGGTGACTTTGCTCTTGATGCAAAAGCACTTAATGATGTCTACTTAATCATCCAGGCTTGGATGGCTCATCACGGGCTCAATGATGAGAAAACAGAGCTACTCATCCTTGGATCGCATTCCAAATTGGCCAAACTTGACCCAGCATACAAATCATTCACTATAGATGGCAACATCATCAAAGTGTCAAATGCAGCAAAAACTCTAGGCATTTATCTCGACACAACTCAGACATCAGACGCAACCTTCATTGGCTCCCCGTTGCGCAGCGAATATCGCTCAAAACCTTAGCCTTAACTTACAAGGCTCAGAACAACCTGGCACCAGCTTATCTGACTAGCCATTTCTCACTGCATGTCACGAACAGACCGCTGAGATCAGCCTATGTCAACACATTTTCTATACCCAGATTTAAGCTGCAGTCTGCTGGGGGATCAAGTTTCCCAGTCCTCGCAGCTAAACTCTGGAACACCACACCTTCCACACTCAGATCAGAACCTATGCTCCGCTCCTTCAAAACCAAAACCAAACTCTGGCTTCACAAGCTTGATGAACCTACTACACTTTCACTATAGGCGCTTACCTTCAACTACATTAGCACTTCTTACCCCTTTCTAATTCTTTAGGTTCTCTCTACCTCTCTTTCTCATTTGCATCCCTTACATTAGCTTCTAGTATCCTTTATACGTTTCTGGAGTAATTATGTGTAACCTGCACCGTTATGTTTCTAAGTTCTGTTATTTTAATGTCTATTTGTTAAGACTGTTTCCCTGGGGGAACAGGTTATGCCTGCCTGTAACCACCTTCTTGTAACTACGCGCCCAGATGCCTCAGGGCAAGATTGCACTCTACAAATAAAATAAATACAAATACAACGATAGTATGAGACTTCGACACAAGTGAGAACCCCCTCCCTCCATGCACCGTTCTCTTGTAACCAAAGGAACACATGCATTTCAATTGAAGTGGAGGTCCAGACAGATCAAGGAATCATACTGAAAAGATGTTTCAAGTGGGGAAAAAAGCCCCTCTATTCAAGTCTTTGATACCAGATGCATTCTAATATGTGAGACAGTGTTTATAGGAAGGACAGTATAAAGTGATACATATAGTATAGCTGAACATTCTCCTCAGAGGTAGGTCCATACACATCTGAGGCAGGTGAGCACACTTACAGTGTGATTCCATGTACTAAAGCCTCTTTTCCTACAAAATCCAGAGCCTAAACAAGCTTACATATGCCAAAATGGAAACATGTCAGAAACAAGAGATGAGGAGTTGAGCATAGCTACACAGTAGGCATAGAGTCTTCATTGCAAAACATGTGTAGTAAAGCCTAAAGCTTCACCTCGCACAGGCAAGAAACCATTTTTTAAACACGGCAGTTTGCAGAACCTACTTAATATTATAATGTAGCAGTATGCTAAGGGAATAGATACAATGTTTGATTCCAGACCTTCCTCACAATCCCCTCCTATGAGACCTTCACTCCATTGGTTACATACATCTCTGGGGTAACAGACATAACATCCAGGCATATCATAACATATGATTTCTTCCTTAGCATGACAGTAAAGCACTTGAGCAGTCTGGAAAACTTAAGAGCAGGCAGTGCATGCACGATTATAGAAAAACGTACACACCATTGAGAGACAGGACAGACTTAGAATTATGACCAGCGCTATGAGTAATATATGACCAATAGACGCACCCATATGTCCCAATAGACCCTCAATCCAAGACCCAAATATCCAGGGGCTCTCCAGACTGATAAGAAGGAGTCTTACAGTATGTTGAGTGCGGGTGATGATGCCAGTAATGTTACTTGAGTAACTGGGTATGAAAGTACCACACTCACTCTTCCCGATTGCATGGACGCCACCCTGTGAGGCTAGGATGATGGTTAAAACCATACTGTTCTAAAGCACTATGGTTTGGATGGCTACTTGTTCTCGGAATAATAGAGTCAAGGAGTATGCAGTGGCATTTGCAATATCTTCTACTAGCCATGAAAATTGCGTCAGCCTAAAATTATCTTCATCCCAAGAGCTGGTATGAGATATCCTACCCCAGCAACAAAGTTTTTCCCAGGTGGGTCTGAGCTGGAAAGGTGGGAGTATGGCACACTGCAGGCTGGACATACCCCATTAATGGGCAGCCAGGGATAAGCTTTGTGCCCACAAATGAAATGGGTTATGGAATACGTGGCATACCCTGAATGTGAAAATGAAAAATTAGGGTTGAAGGCACATGTGACATTATTGATTACTACACTAGAATTGGTGGCCACGCAATAATTACGTTTGCTAGTTCTCTTAAACAGAGGACCAGGATTGGTGTAGCAAATAAAGACTTGTTGTCAGGGAGGAAAAGTGGAGTGTTGCTGGATTTGTGCGTACTTGGTCTTGGGTGGGGAAATTCAGAGGAACAGTAAAACCCAAGTAGGCATGAGCACCGCTACAGGGTCCTGAGCCTTGAGACTGGATGACCAACTTGAGATCCAAGCAGACATCCACTCACTGGAAAGGGGTGAGTACAGTAGGGAACTTGGAGGATAAGTAATGAGGCCAGCAGTCAGTAAGAAAGAAAATACAAGCATACAACTAGGAGAACCCAGGGATGTCCAGAGGGACTATCATTCTCATAACAGGTTGCACGAAAAGCAGCAGTCACAGTGAAATGA